>NC_140999.1:173104901-173685370 GCF_052327205.1 Somniosus microcephalus | reverse complement strand
ATGCTGTTGGAGGCATAGGGAAAGTGTCAGTAGGTTTTCAGCAACTGTGTACTGTTGCTGCTTATCTTGACCATAGTGTAAAATCTGAAATATCTTGTTAAATACAGTCATATAATATAAAACACATAAAAGATTGTGTATAAACATTGAAGGGTATGATGCGAAACTCTTGCTGTATGTGCTATAGAAGTGATTGAGAAAGCGCAATGATGCCCTCAGAGAAATGAAAGGAGTAAATGTTTACTAATTTAGATTCAAAACTGGAGTAGTATTGGAAGCTTGAGCTGCATTTCCTAGCGAAAGAAAAACTTGCCTTCTCCCATTTTAAGCAGGCTTTGACCAGTGCTTTCTGACTAGTGAGCTATTGATACTGTATTTCTAACATCGGTTACTGAAGACTAGAGTCCACTGTTGTCAGTCAGCAGGTAGCAATAAAAACTATTCATTTCTATGTGATGATGGCAATTCAGTCAGCCTTGTTTAGCAGTTGGACTCGAGGCTATGACTTCTTTTTATTGACTGTTCTCGCCCTCAAGAGGAAATTGGACTCGTGGCATATAAACTGAACGCTGTCCTGTTGGACTAACTTTTTTGACCTTTGTTATAGTGATCACTATTGCTTTTTTTAACGTCATCACTGAACTGGCCTAATGAGGAAGTGCTGGCTGTAGCCAAAGTCTAAAATGATCTATAATGTGCTATAAGCGGTAACGTATAGTCCATTAAGCTATTTTGGTAACTTTATAAAACAATACATTCTACTCCTTTGGGTATTGTAACATATATTGCTATTTGTATAGCTCTAAACTTTTATAGTACTGCAGCTTTAAAAGAAAATCATTTATATACTGCAGAGCAGATTCTAAAAAGACTGGAGATTTTTTCTCAAAAGCAAATATTAAATAGATGTTTTATGGAATTTTCTTTGTCATATATATTTAAATTAAAATTATGAAGATTATTAAGGCAAACTAAAAATTAACTTGTATTTGCTTAAAGCATTTTCTGTTTCTTTTTTACATTTTTTGTAAAGCAAAATGTAATTTTTATGGATTGGTATTTTTTGTTAAAATATAAGATGTCATTTCATGCTATGTGTAGAATTGAGATGGTTTGTACAAACAGGTGTTTGAATCTAGAGAAATACATTTAGATATTAGAAAAAAAATTAATATAATTTTGTTTTACTGCATAAGTGTGGTGTGACTATTTATTACATGGCATAACTTATATTCATAAGTGTTGAAGGAAAAAAGTGTTGTCCTGCTGAATTAATATTCACACTAAAATTAGTGCAACCTATTGTAATTTACTGAACCATTAAACTTGAGTTAACTGCTGTAAATGATTTTGCTGAATTATATTGAAATGTATTATTGTCAACTAAAGCTAAATGTTGATGTTAGGAGAATTATGGCCACTATTATCAACTACCTTTTCAGTTGTATTTTCATAATTTGAGGTTACTGTTTCCTTGAGTGCGACCCTTAGCAGAAATGAGAAGTGATGAGATAAATAGAGTAAACTGTGTTACACGCATTAAATTTATAGATATTTTTCATGAGTGAGTCACTTAAAAACTTAGCCTTTTTTCATAACTATGAAGCTTACTCTAAATGTCTGAAATGGCAGGCATTGGTGAACATTTTATAAACCTTTTTTAATCATTTACATGTAGGCCTGTATAAATGTCCTAACAGTTGTGGAAGAATTGGTTATAAGACTTTATTATATACCTACTGTATATTAGAAGAATATTTAAAACTAGATTTTAGGATATGAAGTGAAGATAAGAAAACGACAACTAACATTTACAGTGTCTTTAACGGTTAAAATGTCCGAAGGCACTATGACAGAGAATAACTTCATAATCCTCAGACTTATCATTTAAGAATAAGATCTAATACAGGAAACTTTGGTTTATCTGGAGGTTGTATGTCCGGAATACTCGATCTAACGGCAAAAATCAGGAGCCGTTTTCTATAAGTTTTTTTTAGTTCTCGTTCTTTTTTTTTCCCAGTCAGGCACTGCAAGGTCTGTAGCTATAGCAACAGCTTCAGCTAGAGACGCTTGCAGCTGCAGCCGACTCTTTAGAAGCTGTTGCTAAGCAACAGTGTTTGTTGTCAGATACGGAGATGAAAACCTCTATGTTTCAACATTAACTTTGTCCGGCAGTTTTGATAGATCGGCAACACGTCGGTGCCGGATATCACAAAGTTTCCTGTAGTGAGATTTAGTTTAATCAAATTAAACTGGTGAACTCAAACATTAAACATAGTGGTAAGTGACTTTTCGCCTTGCCTAGAGATAAATTCTAGCTTTGTTAATAGCCTAATACATGTCAATACATTCAATATTTAATATATTGATTCTCTCTTTCTCTTCCTTTGCTGCCATGGATACAGTAGAAGCAAGCAGCTTCTAAATATGTTACTGTTCATAATAACATCACAATAGCATAATGGATAAACAATGATAAATTGCAATTGTGTATACAGTCCGGAGTTGCCACGTCAGCCCAAAATAAACCCAAGTGCCTGATACACACTGTTTATTCCATTTTTGGATATCCATTATTATGTTATTGCCAAGGTACTTGCAGCACAATTGCTGGCTTCACAGCAAGATGTGCAGGTGATGGTAATGAGATTGTTTTTTTACAATACGGATACAACAGCACAATGTTATTGGAGCAAAATAAAAGGAACATTGCACATCCTGATGTGTGAACATCCAGGGTAGCCTGTTGTTTTCAGATAAGTATTTTGTAAACCTATTACAGAGCTGTGTAAGTATTGTTCGTGGTGTTGCCAGTAAACTTTTGATCACGTGTTGAAGCAAAAATTGTCGCCCCTTTGCTGTGCATTCAGATGCTGTGCTTACCTGTAGTAAAGTTTTTTAAATGATTTGATATATAATTGTACTCTGTTTCACAAATAAAAGGTGGCTTGTCTAAAGTATGAGAAGTGGACTTTAAGTGGGTATCCCTTGCTTTAAATGGATGTGTTTAAAGTGGAATAGATAGATTTGCAAGTATCCTGTAACTGTCTGTCAATGTAAAATAATGTTGAATTTTTCTGTACAAAGATGTTTAAATAAAAATGTTTCAAATTCTAATTGTGTGTGTGTGTATAATTCAATAGGTAGAGTTATGCCACTGGAAATGATACACCTGTACGTATAATGTTTTACTCATTTGTTCCACTCATATTGATCTGCATTTTTGATTTTTACTTTCTTGTGCTGTATATCTCAAGCCAGGAAAACAGAATGGAGATGAGTGGCACTGCAGATGTTTCAACAGCCCTGGGGATTGTGTCATTGTATGGTTAGACTGATGGTTGACTTGCAGCGATCTTAAGACAGATGCAACCTGTTTGCTTAATTTGTATTGTTTTGTTCTTGCTCAGCTCAGGTATGCTGGTTGACATGTTAAAACACAAAAATCCAATTACAGTAATTCTGTGGGGATGTTTGTTTTCAGAAATCTGGGGAAGTGGGTTTCTATCATTGTCATTGGTCTGTCTGATATTGTGATTGCCTTGGGGTAGCAACTTTTCCAACCTATTTTAAGTTTATTTTTCATTCTAGGTTTACCCAGAAGGAACCTTTGTTTTATGTTGTCATGATCATTACCTATAACTTTTTCATTGTGCCTCCTCACCCTCCATCCAACTTTGGAATTCATGCTGTGTCAACCATGGCTCCTCCGAGTCAGAAGGTTGTAGGTTTAAGTCCCACTCCAGACTTGTGCACAAAAAGCTAGGCTGACACTCCAGTGCGGTACTGGGGGAGTGCTGCACTGTCGAAGGTGCCGTATTTCGGATGAGACGTTAAACCGAAGCCCCATCTGCTCTCTCAGGTGGACATAAAAGATCCCATGACACTATTTCGAAGAAGAGCAGGGGAGTTATCACCGGTGTCCTGGCCAATATTTTGATCCCTCAATCAACACAACAAAAACATACTGTCTGGTCATCATCACATTGCTGTTTGTGGGAGCTTGCTGTGTGCAAGTTGGCTGCCACGTTTCCTACATTACAACAGTGACTACACTCCAAAAGAACTTCCTTGGCTGTAAAACGCTTTTGGACATCCTGAAGTTGTGAAAGGCGCTATATAAATGCAAGTCTTTCATATACAATCTATTCTAAAGAGATTTTCATTGGAAAGGAGCCACAACAAACCAGTGTTATGTGATGAAACTGTATAATCCAGAAGTTCTATTGAAAATGAAAAAAAAAAGACTTGCATGTACATAGTGCCTTTAATATAGTGCCTTTCATGACCTCAGGATGTCCCAAAGCACTTTATAGCCAAATGCAGTACTTTTGAAGTGTAGTCACTGTTGTAATGTATTGAGACTCAGGGCGAGGCATTTTCTGGTCTCTACCACTCCGCCCGGTTGATGTATGTTGAAAATGAAAATTGCCCCCTCTGACAATAAAGGAATTAGAAGCGATTTCTCTTAAGACCATAGTTGGAAAGTTATCAATTACAGCCAGGCTGTGAGGAGGGGAGAATGGAAAGAGGAGGGGAGAAACATGTTAAGGCAGTTCTGTTAAACTGTTCTCACTCATCCAGGAGACAAGAGAGCACCATTGGAGAGAGTTACCAGCCTGCAGCCTCTACGGGCATGGTACATGGCATGGTAGACATGAACTCTAGAAGGGAAAGAGAAAGAAGCAAAACAAATTGGTGTGCTTTTCTACACTGACAATTCATAAAAGAAAGCAATAATGGATTTTAAACAACTTGGTATTTAAAGTGATCTATATCTGACATCCTTCAATAACTAGGTGAATGCACTGCCTGGTATAGTACTGCGACCAGGAAGGCTTGATCACTGGTCTGAGTCAGCTGACTATAGCTGATGTAACAGTGAGGACACTACTATTGACCTTGGCACCCATGTGCTTAAGAGGGACAGTTCACACTATCATTATCCATGGACACCTATTGATCCCCATCCTGCAGTGGTCCCCATTGTAATGTAGTCTGCTGCCATTGTCTGGACTTTTGCATGAGGATTGCCCATTTGGGAGAGTTACCTTCTTGTAAGGGGGGAAAAAAACTGGAGAAAAAAAATTGCCATCTTAATGTCAGTAATTCCAGGACTCTAATATTAAACCAAGCAATATTTCATTAGTAAACAAAAAAGAAATTGGTCTATTTATATTGATAATTTTTGTAAGCCAAAGAATTGATTAAGTTTTAAAATTCTGAGGTATTAAGATACTTGGAAACATTTAAGCAGGTTCTCATTTACATATATTGGATATGCAATATGAGTTATATTGTAAATACTGCGTAATTTCATTGACCAATTTCGACAGATTATACTAGCCACATAGCAAAGGTTTACAGCAAAGATACAGAGCAAGTAGCCTACTGATGATGAAAGTAGTCGGCAGGGGTCTGCCATAATACCACCTCAGCCATGGCACTTTGATGTTGCCTCCAACAGTTTTAAAACAGCCTTGAATGTGAATAGAACTGAATATGTTGCAATATGCAGGTCACAAATGTAGAGGGGCAGATTAGAATGATTGATTTTTTGTACAAATCTAATGTGAAATGATTTCCTAATTGGAATGGATTGATCTACAATATAAAAACTTTTAGTAATGAGAGCTAGAAACCATTTTGTCAATTTGAGGTTAAGTAATTTGATCCTTAAATCATCTATTCAGTTCACTATTGGGTGTAGCACTGATCATCAAGTTTTGTACTCCTGTGCTGGGGAATTAAATGGTACAGGATTGAATCGGGAACCATTGTAATTTGCTTAGCTCGCTTAGGCTCAGCATCCATTAGGAAATCTGAACATGATCAGCTGCTGGCAACACAAGTACTGCCAGGACATTAGTGACATGCACAGTAAATATTCATATTTTTGGTAATTTTTGATAAAGCAGTTCGGGAGCATTTAAACTAGTATGGCAGGGGGCTAGAAACCTATGTAGTGAAATAGAGGAAAGTGAAAGGCAGACAGAAATAAATGATAAAAGGGTGAGGAACAAAAAACAAAGGGCCAAACTAATTCATAAAAAATGTGAGCATAAAAAAAGCCTGAGGGTTTTATACCTTAATGCGAGAAGCATCAGGAACAAGGTAGATGAATTAGCTGTGGAAATAGAGGTTAATAATTATGACCTAATTGGGATTACGGAAACATGGTTGCAGGGTGAGCAGGGCTGGGAGCTTAACATACAGGGGTATTCAGTATTTAGGAAGGATCGACAAAAAAGAAAGGGAGGAGGGGTAGCATTGCTAGTAAAAGAGGGGATAAATGCAATTGAAAGGAAGGATATTAACTCAGTTAATACAGAATCTATATGGGTGGAGCTAAGAAATAGCGAGGGGCGAAAAACATTAATAGGAGTGGTATATAGGCCTCCAAATAGTAAAATAGAGGTTAGGGAGGGCATCACGAGGGAAATTAGAGAAGCGTGCAATAAGAGCACAGCTGTCATCATAGGTGACTTTAACTTACATATAGATTGGACTAGCCTAATCAGTAAAAATAATGAGGAGGAGGAATTCCTTGAGTGTTTGAGGGATGGTTATCTGGATCAATATGTCGAGGAACCAACTCGGGAACAGGCTATATTGGACTGGGTACTGTGCAATGAGAAGGGACTAATCAGTAATCTTGTTGTACGGGGACCCTTGGGTCAGAGCGATCATAACATGATCGATTTCTCACGCGAAATGGAGAGCGAAGAAATTGACTCAGAGACTAAGGTCCTGAATTTAAACAAGGGGAATTATGATGCCATGAGACGGGAACTGAGTAGGTCTGATTGGACAACGTTCCTGGGAGGACTGGAGGTAGATAAACAATGGCAAACATTTAAAGATAGAATGACAAAATTGCAAAAATTGTTTATACCAATCTGGCATAAAAGGAAATCTAAAAAGGTGACTCAACCGTGGATAACAGGGGAAATTAGAGACAGCATAAAATCCAAAGATAGGGCGTATAAAATAGCCAAAAAAAGCGCCAGAGCGGAAGATTGGGAACAGTTTAAGATAGAGCAAAGGAGGGCAAAGGGCATAATCAAGAGGGGCAAAATAGCTTACGAAAACAAGCTGGCGGAAAATATAAAAACTAACTCCAAAAGCTTTTATAAGTATATCAAAAGGAAAAGACTGGTGAAAACCAAAGTTGGTCCATTGCAGTCAGATACGGGGGAATATATAATGGGAAATAAGGAAATGGCAGATCAACTAAATGCATACTTTGGGTCAGTCTTTACGAAGGAAGACACAAAAAACCTCCCTGGGATATCGGGAAAAATAGGGACATTGGCAAAGGAGGAACTGACGCAAATCAATATCTCTAAGGATATGGTGTTAAGGAAGCTAAAGGGATTGAAGGTGGACAAATCCCCAGGGCCTGATAACATGCATCCTAGGGTACTGAAGGAGGTGGCCCTAGAGATAGCGGATGCACTAAGGATGATTTTTCAGAATTCATTAGACTCGGGAACAGTGCCGATGGATTGGAGGGTAGCTAACGTTACCCCACTATTCAAAAAGGGGGGTAGGGAAAAAGCAGGTAATTACAGACCTGTAAGCCTTACATCAGTTGTGGGCAAAATGCTGGAGTCCATCATTAAGGATGAAATAGCGGAGCACTTAGCAAATGGGGACAGGATAGGACAGAGTCAACATGGATTTACAAAGGGTAAATCGTGCTTGACTAATCTATTGGAATTTTTTGAGGGAGTAACTGGTAGAATAGATGGGGGAGAGCCAGTAGATGTGGTGTACCTGGACTTCCAAAAGGCCTTCGATAAGGTCCCACATAAAAGATTAGCATGGAAAATTGAGGCTCATGGGATAAAGGGGAAAGTTTTGGCGTGGATAGGGAACTGGCTGTCAGATAGAAAACAGAGAGTTGGAATAAACGGCTCATTTTCTGAATGGCAGGCAGTAACAAGTGGGGTACCACAGGGATCTGTCCTGGGCCCCCAGCTGTTCACAATTTACATTAATGACCTGGATCAGGGAGTCGGATGCAGCATTTCCAAATTTGCAGACGACACTAAACTAGGAGGGGGGGTGGGCTCAGAGGAAGAGACCAGGAAGCTCCAGAGCGATTTGGACAGACTGGGCGATTGGGCGGATAAATGGCAGATGCACTATAATGTGGACAAGTGCGAAGTTATCCACCTTGGGTGCAGGAACGGGAGGGCAAATTATTATTTAAATGGCAATAGATTGGGAGAGGGGGAAGTACAGAGAGACCTGGGTGTTCTTGTACACCAGTCACTGAAGGCGAGCATGCAGGTGCAACAGGCGGTCAAGAAGGCAAACGGTATGCTGGCCTTCATAGCAAAAGGGTTAGAATACAGGAACAGGGATACCTTGCTGCAGCTGTACAGGGCACTGGTGAGACCACACCTCGAGTACTGTGTACAGTTTTGGTCGCCTCATCTGAGGAAGGATGTTCTTGCCATGGAGGGGGTGCAGCGGCGATTCACCAGGCTGATACCAGGAATGGCGGGAATGACCTATGAGGAGAGACTATGTAGTTTAGGGATGTACACACTGGAGTTTAGAAGATTGAGAGGGGACCTCATAGAAGTGTATAAAATTCTGACAGGTCTAGACAGACTGGATGCAGAAGGAATGTTTCCCTTGGCGGGTGAGAACAGAACTAGAGGACATAATTTAAGGATAAGGGCTAAACCATTTAGGACAGAGATGAGGGGGAATTTCTTCACTCAGAGAGTGGTGAACCTGTGGAACTCATTGCCACAGAGGGCAGTGTACGCCAGCTCATTAAATATATTTAAGAGGGAATTAGATATATTTCTACGGGCAAAAGGGGTTAAGGGTTACGGAGAGAAGGCGGGGACGGGATACTGAATTAAAGGATCAGCCATGATCTCATCGAATGGCGGAGCAGGCACGAAGGGCCGAATGGCCTACTCCTGCTCCTATCTTCTATGTATCTATATAGTTGCAGTGCTTCTGAAGTCGCCTAAGGAGAAAGGACAGTTTTAACTGGAAATATAAGAATCACCTAAATCAACTTTTTTAGGATAAAAGTGTGGCAGATTTGAAACTAGAATTAAAAAGCGACTCATTAAAAGATTCATAAATTTTTTTGCCACTGTTCAGAAGATTCCTAGACATAATTTATATTAAAAGCATGCTAGCCATTGCAGAGTGTACCCAAACATTTAAAAGCCTGTTTGTTTAAGTATTTGCTGGCTGCTTACATTTGTTTCATTTCCTTCACAGTATTAAGTAACAAATGGTGATTCATTGAACGTTTTCTGCATTTTTAAGTGAGTAACTTTGAGACCAGCAGGTGGCACTGGTTAATGGCTATTTCCTCGTGTGTGCCAGTGGCATATCGTGCAATGAAGTTGGACAATTCCTGTCTAATGTTTTACTAGTGTTTGTTTTCTGCATTAATTAAAGTGCATTCATATTCTGAATATGTTAAATTATCCTACAACTGCTGTGAAAACACGTAGGGCAGGATTTTCATTTGCCATGGAGGCGGGATTGGAGGCGTGTGGGGGGGTTAAAATCCCGAAATCGGGGGGCATGAACCCATCCCGCCCCCAACCCGCCTCCATGCCAGTTTCAAAGGAGGTGGGTACCTGACCCACACTGGGACCCACCTCCCCGAGGCGGGAAGGGAATTAGTGCCAATTAACTGCCTGTTAACAGGTAGTTAACAGGCAGCTTTTAGCCTAATCCCTATTTTCATTGTTGAAATGTGGGATTTCCAACGGCTCCAAACCACGCCAAGTTAGAGAGGCGGGCCGTCGGGATGAAGGGCTTGGAGGGGTCGAGATGTCCGGTGTTCAGGTGAGTGATGGGTGCATGAGTGCAGAGGTAAGTGTGTTTGGTGTGCGTAAAGTGTCTCGGGAGTCCCTCATCTCACTGGCACAGAAAGCAGAATGGCCGTGATCTGTCAAAAGTTCCAGCATTCAGCTTTCTGTTCCGGGGAGATCTCTAAATCATCCTGACAGGAAGGAATTAACTTGGAGTACAGATTGTCAGTGTTTGACAGCTTCAAACAGCTGTGAAATGCTGATATTTCATCTGTCAAAAGGTTTTGACAGATGAAATATCAATCTTTGACGTCACCTGTTGCCGGGTGGTCCTTAATTGGCCCGCTGAGCCCGCTGGGTATGCTCAACATGGTCAATCAAGTGAAAATCGCGTGGGTTGGCCACAACTCGATGGAGGCGGGACTACAACCACGAAAGTTGTAGCCCCGCCTCCTACCCGACGACTCAATGAAAATCCAGCCCTTAGTTTAGGTTTTTATTTAGCTAATGTGATATTTTATGCAAAAGAATTAAGAGCATTAGAATATGTTACCATAGCAGAATATTATCCTGTTGCGGTTGAACATAACATAAGAAATAGGAGCAGGAGCAGGCCATTCGGCCCCTCGAGCCTGCCCTGCCATTCAATAAGATCATGGCTGATCTGATCTTGGCCTCAATGCCACTTTCCCGCCCACTCCATGTACAATGGAAATAACTTTTCCGTATTAGTCACTATATTAGTAGGTTGCTTCATTTTTGTAGTCGTGTACATGGAGCCACTAACGTTAGTTAGCAGCACCATACATAGCATAGAATTCAGTCTTGTGCGTTCAGATATTCCTCAAAAGTAAATGTGTAACTTGACAACTCTCTCCCTCTGCATGCGCACGCACGCACACACACATATATATATCCAATTAGAAATGATAAAAAAGGCTTTTGCATTATATTTACCGAATGAGATTGTTTTGCCTCTTGCTATACATAGCCAATGGGAAAAAAAAATCATGCATCACTTTCCCTGTGCAAATCTAAAGCTAACAAAGGATCACCATCCATGGAAATAAAATAATTAGCATTTAAAGCACTTTATCACATCTCTATTTTACTGCACAGATATATGAATCTCATGTTTAAAGAAAGCTCCAGATACACAACTCATCCCTCTTTGAATTCTCAACTCACTATGTTTTTTGTTTCCCGATGAGAGCAGTTTTTTCTGGTATGTATCCCATACACAAGACAAATGAGCGAGCTTTGTACCTTGGCCAAGTTGGAGAGCACATTTTTTAAAGGGGGAAGTTTTCAGGAGCAATCTGAAATTTCTGCTTGAGAGAATATCAAAATTCCACTTTTGTGAAGAATCATTCACTTCCTTTATTCTTCTCAGCACTTCCTCACTTCTGCAACTGATTCAGATCAAAGACTGAATGATATTAATGTTACATCTCTCTGTGCAAAAGTCATGACTACCACATATAACTCCACAATGTAAAGTAATTCAATTCATTGTATCTGCAGCACTTTGGGACATTTTGAGAGCTTTAAATACACAGGTGCTTTTATTCCCATGGATGGTGCAATAACTCTAACCATAATCTTCAACTCCTTACAGAATATCTGAGGTAAAGCCCAACTCTCAAATATTTGAATTTTTGCCTTTAGTGGATTAGTGTTATCAGTTCTCAATTAGGTTGCTGGATGGATGGAGTCCCTGTACAGCTCAGTAAAGGAAGGAAAAATTGACAGGACTGGTCCAATCATGTGGAAAGACACTTGTAGTTGGTTCACAGTGCAGTATTGATGATATCAGAGTAGGTTATGGACAGTGCAATTGTATTTGCAGTGTTAATAAAGAAGATGGCAGCAAGATCAGATGGGAAGATACAGGAACCTGAAACAAGAATGGTTTCATCTAAACAAAAATACATATTCTGGGAGTTAAATTTGAATACAGTCTATCTCTATCTCCCAGGATTCTAGGTTCTTAAGTAAAATTGCTTTGTGCAATTTTAATCTAATCACCAAGTAACATATTTATTACTAAACCACACATGTTCAAGTTGGTTTATTTATAGTATTTGTATCTATAATTTGCAGTGTCAGCTTGGCTCAGTGAGTAGCACTCTCATCTCTGAGTCAGAAGCTTGTGATTTCAAGCCTGACTCCAGGAATTGAGTACAGGCTGACATTTTGATCCAATACTGAGCAAATACTACATTACGGGCCGTGCTGTCCTTAAACCAAAGCCCTGTTCTGCTTGTTCAAGTCAATATTTAACAACAACAACTTGCATTTTTAGAGCACATTTAACAGAGTAAAATGTCCCAAGGTGCTTCACAGGAGCGTTGTCAAACAAAATTTGACACCAAACCATATAAGGAAATACTAGGACAAGTGAAAGGTAGGTTTTAAGGAGCGTCTTAAAGGAGGAGAACAAGGTAGCGAGGCAGTGAGATTTAGGGAGGGAATTCCGAGCTCAGATCATTTCACATACCCAAGAAATCGAGCCTGCCCAGCCAGTGGTTGACCAAGACGAGGGAGAGGAGAGTGAAGAAGAAACACCGTCACTCGATTTGACACTCCCAGCCACCAGCTCCTCAAGGCCATCCTGAAAGGCCATCTGCAGTGTCCCCCACTAAAAGTCAACAGCCTTCCATGCTGCAGCACTGGGGTAGCACTGCGTGACACCAATAGGATAGGCAAAGGCACTCAAGACAGTCACTAAGGGAATGCACAAGGGTGATTAGTTGATTTTTTGATGTCATATTGGATGGATAGATGTATAAAGTTGGATTGGAAAGTTTGCTTTGTGGTGGCTTTTATTTCAGCATTGTGTCCAAGACGACGCTGTGATGGTCAGTAACAGAGGGAAGGTAAAGTGTGGGACAAATGTTGAAAGGGGAATTGGGGTTGTGGTCACTGGTACCGCAGGAGGATGATTCCATCCTGGAAATCCTGGCCAGAAAGGGGCTGTCTGGGTTGCATCCTTTCTCCGCTTCCTCCTCTTCTGCTTCTTCCTCTTCGGCATCTTCCCCTTCTGCATCTTCCTCTTCTGTGTCTTCCTCTTCCCTCTGTGAGCGGATGCTGGAAATCTGAAATAAAAGTAGAACATGCTGGAAATACTCAACAGGTCGGGTAGCATCTCGACCTGAGACATGGGGGTCGATTTTCCTGGAGCCGACACCATCCCGCCCAAAACCCCGTTCCACGCAAGTTTCAGAGGCGGCGGGTACCCGCCCCGCACTGGGACCCACCGACCCGAGGCGGGAAGGGATTAGTGCCAATTAACTGCCTGTTAACCGGCAGTTAACAGGCAGTTTTTAGCCTAATCCCTATTTTGAGGGGTGCCGTGTGGGATTCCCGACGGCTCCAAACCACGCCAGGTTAGAACAGGCGGGCCGTCAGGTTGAAGGACTTGGAGGGGTCGCGATGTCGGTGTTCAGGTGAGTGATGGGTGCATGAGTGCAAAGGTAAGTGTGTTTGGTGTGTCTAAAGTGTGTAAAGAACTTTTACCTACCTGTACTTACCTTAACAGCCTTTCTTCCTGTAGGCGTCGGGAGCGCATCACTTAGCCGGCACTTAAAGCTGAATGGCTGCGAGCTGTCAAAAGTGACAGCCTGCAGCTTTGAGTGCTGCTGAGAGTTCTAACTGAGTCTGTGCAGAAGGACTCATGTTAGAACTCAGACTGTCAGTGTTTGGCAGCTTCAAACAGCTGTGAAACACTGATATTTCATCTGTCAAAAACTCTTGACAGATGAAATTGCAGTCTGTGATGTCACCTGTTGCCGGGTGGCCCTTAATTGGCCTGCTGAGCCCGCTGGGCGGGCTTAACAAGGTCAATCAAGGGAAAATCGCGTGGATTGGCCGGACGTCGATGTAGGCGGGACTAAACCCCGAAAGTTGTAGTCCCGCCTCCTTCCCGACAGCTTCGGGAAAATCGACCCCATGAACTTTGTTTCTCTCTCCATGGATGCTGCCTGACCCGCTGAGTATTTCCAGCATTTTCTGTCTTCTCAGAGGCCATCCTTTACCATCTGGTGCAAGCATCCAGCAGCACTCCCTGCAAACTTTAAAAACTTTTAACCTCAATTGCACTAAGCCACTACTTCAACAAAATATTAAAAATCTAGTCCAAAAGCTTAAATACAAACTTACCTGAAAGATGCGTGTGTCCCTTTTAAGTAGTGCTGACAGCATCTCTGTAGGTCTGCTGCATGCCCGCTTCTCTGAGCGAGTTTAGGACCCAGCGTTAAAGTCAGTGCTGAGGTCCAGGTTTGCAGAGCGTGGTATCAAGTCCGCGTTGCATGACGATTGATGTAACGCTCTGCTGTTTTGCATTTCTAGGGTCTGTGCTGCTAACAGTCCCACCAAAAGTCCCGCGCCAGAGGCAGGCGGAAGTGAGGCAGCCACCATTTTTTTCAAGTAACAGGCCTTACCAGAGAGCGGTAAATACCCAAATTTCTAGGCCAATGAGTTTTGAGAAACAAACGTGCACAAGCTCTGGTACATTGTCATGCACAGAGTGAATCGAGCGCTGAGTAGCCGTTCTACAGGCACAAGAAGTGCATTGTCACTTCTGATTGTAAACTAATGAATAATCAAACATTTCTTCAGTGTTTCACTGAATGTCAGAGTCAATACCCTGCCACTAATTCATACAAAATTATTTTGTAATACTTTTCTGTAAACCACCGAATGTGAATCATTTTGTACACTGTGTGCCAATTACTGGCCATGATGCCCAGTCCTATGATTATTTTAAAGTGACGTAAACCATTGATGAAAGTAAATAGCGTCTACAGTGCCACAAAACAATCTTCTCAAGATGTCTGGCTGTGGAAATGGAAATGTTGAGAAAGCCTCTTCTATTCTCTAAGAATCAAATAGAAAATATGAAGCTGAAACAAAACAATTTAAGATCTCTAATCTTTCTCTGTGGCATTTCATTGCTCCAAAGTCTAATGCACTGCTTTTCAAGAAATGCAGGCTAGTAAAGTTTAAGTAGTTATGAGAATATAAGGACTTAGAGTAAACCTTATTAAAAATTTCAATTGGTTCTGGAATTTAGTGGGAAACAGGGCTACTATCTGTCACAGAAAATGTTCTTTCATTTTTCATATCTAATTGGGTTTTTAAAAAAAAAGGATTTCTATGAAAGAACAAAACTTAATTCTGCTCTCCTTTTATTAAACTTTTTATAAGGTAATTAACCTGCACGTTCCATTTCAGGATTAACGTTTCCTATTTTTGAGGATATAATTGAGCATATTATGTGAATAATATCCTAAGCAATAGGATGATACGGTAGAAAGAATTTGCATTTCGATAGTGCCTTTTAGCACCACACTCTCATACATCCCTTCTACTTATTACTTAAATCCTTCATGATTTATCACCTTCTCATGTTCCATGGCAGAAATGGGAGGAATTTTAAGACCCCATGACGGGCGGGAAAGGGTTGGGGGGCGTTAAATTGGCAAAAATATGAAACCCGACCCCAACCCGCCGAGAATGTTTAAGCGTGGCATGTTTGGAGGGGTCTGAGTAATCCGCTCTGGAGAGGCAGGTCTGTAATTATAATATTTAAATGAGACTCCGCTCCTCAGATTTTGAGAGCCATTTAAATTTCACGGCTGCAGGCCGGGTTTCCCAGGGTTTAGGAAACCCGGCAGCTGAAGTGAGACGGAAGGTGTCAGATCCAGCAGGTATTGCTCTTCCAGCACTGCTTGTGGGCTAGGAGACACAGGATAATTTTCCACTGGCCTCTCAAGCAAACCTTCTGTCGCGATCTCTCTTTTTCCCCCCCCCCCCCCCCGCGATCTCCCCTCCCCATAATTTCCCCCCCCCACGATATCTCCTCCCCGCGATCTCTCTCCTCCCTGCGATCTCTTCATTGCATACAAGGCTATGGACCAAATGCTGGAAAATGGGATTAGACTGGACAGGGATGGATGGGCGGCGCAGACACGATGGGCCGAAGGGCCTCTTTCTGTGCTGTAAAACTCTATGACTCTATGACTCTTCCTTCCCGCAATCTAGCCCTTCCTCCCCCACTCCCTCCTAGCTGCTGTTCTCCGAGGCCCCCCTCCCACCACCAACCCTCAATCTTCTCCGCTAGGGATGGTCCATGGCTGTGGCCTTCTACTGCAGGGCTTCCCGCCCATCAGGCTGGCCTGCCTCTCAATCTGGTCGGCTGCCTGGCGGGAAATGGATCAAATAAATTCTAATGAGGTCCTGCCGTTAAATTCAGCAGGAGCTTCTCCTCCTTTTCTTATCTAAGGTCATTCAGTGTGTCATCATCTCCTAGCTTCATGCCTGTGTCTCCCAAAACTTTCTGTTTGAATCCTTTCATTTCAACTTCTACCCTGCTCACAGCACCAAGACCAAAATCGCAAATGGTATCCTTCTTGACCGTGCCTTTGTCATCCCTAATTGACTCAAGTTCTATCTTCATAAGCTCCAATGCATCCAAAACTCAGCCACCTGTATCATGTCCTGCAAGTTCAAAACATCTGTATTTTCTGATCTACACTGGCTCCCTGTCCCCTAGAAAAGTCGATTTAAAATAGTCATCCTTAAATCAACCCATAATCTTGTCCCCTCTTCTCCCCTCCACCCGCCCAACTTCTGCAACCTCCTCTAACCTTGCATCCTTTCCTAAACCTTTAAGTCCTCTGACTCCAGCCTGCTGTACATCACCTCCCCAAACTCCACCCCTCTCCTCCATTCACCCTACCATTGATAACTGAGTCTCTATCAACTTCAGCCCTACTCTCTGGAATTTCTTAAGCCTTCTTAACACCCATCTTTTCCATCAAAATGTCAGTTATCTCTCCTCTCACAGTGTGGTGTTCCCTCTATAAGCACCTCAGGTTTTTTTTTTCTATGTTCAAGGTGTTCTTTAGGTGCAAGTTGTTCTTTTATGTGGGGTTAACACTGGGAGCATGAAACCCATGTGTCAGGATGCCAACAGCAAAGCAGTATAAAAACAGACTTCGAGCCAATGTTGGTCAGAATGTGAGAATACAAAACAAGTCCTTTGATCAAGCATCAATGAAGATAACTGCTTTTAAGTTGAACTATTAGGCACTGATTCAAAACTTGTGTGAATTTCTGCACAGAGTACAAGACAGTGGTTACTCATTGAGGGTGATTTTGTCATTGGGGGCGCGTTGGAGGCAGGACTGCTGCTTGTCAGGTTTAGTCCCGCCTCCATCGTCGTCCGGCCAACCCACGCTATTTTCCCTTGATTGACCTAGTTAAGCCTGGGCCAATTAAGGGAAAGCCAGTGACAGGGAATGTCAGCTTATGTTGTTTCATCTGTCAAAAATTTTTGACAGATGAACTGTCATCATTTGACAGCTTTGAGAAGCTGTCAAACACTGACATTCTCTGTTGTTTGGTGAGTTCTGGACCCCCAACGGTTGAAGCCTGCAGGAAGAAACAAAGGTAAGGAAACTTTTTCTAAGACTTTTCACTCACCTCCCATACTTACCTCTCCACACTTGCACCCATCACTCACCTCCACAGCGCACTTTTGGGCCCCGTAGACCCACTGCTTGCCTCGGTGACCCTGGCGGGGTTTCCCGACGTCGGGAAGCCTGCGCCTCTGGTGGAAAAATGGGGATAATCCTCTTAACAGCCTGTTAACTACCTGTTAACAGGCAGTTAAGTGGCTGTAATCCCCTTCCCGCCTCGAGGAGACGGGACCCGGCGCGGGTCGGGTACTCACCTCCTGGGATGATGGCACAGAGGCAGGTTGGGGGTGGGATGTGTTCCCGCCCCCAGATTCTGCCATTTTGCCGGCAGTCCCGCCTACAAACCCGCCCCCAACTTATGTGTGTGTGATGCCTGGGCTTCAACCACACTTTAACAATCCAGTGGCTGTGCTATTAATTTGCTTACAAAGGTGCTCAATTCTGTCAGGTGTTTGCAATATTGTATTTCAGTAATAACTTTGTGTTATTATTAATTATTTGAATGAACCTTATTGTTGCTGAAGTTGGACATTGATTCAATTCAATTCAATTTTATTTGTCATATATGCAGCAGACGTGTGTACTGCACAATGAAATGTTGATTTTTACGAGTCCTCCCAACATTGGAATAAATATGGCATAACAATGATAAAAATACTAATAGAAATACTAATAGAAAGACAGTAATAATAAATAAAACAACAGTAATAAATAATAATAAATTAATCGTTCGTGAGTCTTATGGCCTGGGGGTAGAAGCTGTTTCGAAACCTGTTGGTATGAGACCATATGCTTCGGTATCTCTTACCAGACGGGAGCAGGGCAAAGAGATTGTGGCTGGGGTGACTCGCGTCTTTAATGATTCTCAGGGCCTTCCCCCGGCACCTCTCGGGGTAGATATCCTGCACAACAGGTAGTTTAATTCCTATAGTGTGTTGTGCAGCTTTCACTACCATCTGTAGAGCCTTGCGGTCTGTGGCGGTGCAGTTGCCATACCAGGTAGTGATGCAGTCGGACAGGATACTCTCGATGGTGCACCGGTAGAAGTTGGTGAGAATCTGGGGGGCCATTCCAAATTTCTTCAGTCTCCTGAGGAAGAACAGGCGTTGGCATGCCTTCTTGGTTACAACGTCGATGTGATGGGACCACGTTAAGTCCTCCGTAATGAATACACCCAGGAATTTGAAGCTGCTGACCCTCTCCACCTCAGCCCCTTCGATGTAGATTGGGGTGTGTCCCTCCCCTGCCGCTTCCTGTAGTCCACGATCATCTCCTTTGTTTTGCTGATGTTGAGGGAGAGGTTGTTGTATTGCACCATTCTCCTAGGGCTCTTACCTCCTCCCTGTAGCCTGTCTCGTCGCCATCTGTGATCAGGCCTACAACGGTAGTGTCATCAGCAAACTTGATGATGGACTTGAAGTTTTGCTTGGCCATGCAATCGTGAATAAACAGCGAGTACAGAAGGGGGCTGAGCACACAACCCTGGGGAGCTCCCGTGTTCAGGATCAGTGTGGAGGAGGTGTTTCTGCCTATTTTCACCACCTGGGGTCTTCCCGTCAGGGAGTCCAGGATCCAGTTGCATAGGGAGGTGTTAAGTCCTAGCTCACTGAGCTTGTTGACAAGCTTGGATGGGATAATGGTATTGAATGCTGAACTATAATCAATGAACAACTGTTCTGGACCGATGGACATTTTTACATGCAATACCACCCTCTGGTGGCGGTTATTGTGTTAACAGTTTGTAAGCTGGAAAGGTCATCTGTTCCTTTCTTCCTGCGTGAGGTCATTTGACCTTTGTTCCTTTCTTCCTGTGAGAGGTCATTTGACCTTCTTACCTTTCTTCCTGTTGACCCCAGGAAGCAGTTTTGCTAGGAAGAACCTGACTTGAGTAATGGAGAATTTGCTATGAGAGGTTCCACTTACAATCTAATGTAATCTGACTTCATATGTTAGGCCAAACGCAATATCTGTGAGTATCTTTAGTTCTTAGCATAATAGCAATGTTGTCAGAGTAATATTTTGATAATACTATGTTTATAAAAGGTTAATATTTAATAGTTACAGAAGTTAGTTCAAATGTTAGTTAGTTATACAATTAGTCTATTCTACTGTTGTAAATATGTTTGTATCTTGTGTAATATCGAATGTGTAGTACTCAGTTTATGTACAAAACATACTTTGTCTTTGTTTACAGTTTCACAAATTTGTTCAAGTAAAAGCTTCAAAACAGCAAACGGCTTCAGAAGAATTATTTTGAATAGAATGTTTAACTTGCTGGATAACTAGATAGGAGCACGTCTAGCGCGGCCAGTACAACAACATTCTCACATAGGTGTTCCTCTTATCCAGGTGTGATAAGGCAGTGTGCAGTACAGTGGCGATGGCATCGTCCCTAGATCTGTTTGGGCGGTAGGCAAATTGGAGTGGGTCCAGTGTGTCAGGTAAAAACGAGTTGATGTGGGTTTTGACCAGCCTCTCAAAGCACTTCATGATGACAGAAGTGAGTGCTATGGGGCGGTAGTTGTTTAAATAGGTTACTTTTGTTTTTTTGGGGACAGGAATAACCGATGTCATCTTGAAGCGGGTGGGGACTACAGACTGATACAGTGAACGGTTGAATATATCCGTAAACACGGCTGCCAGCTGGTCAGCGCATGCTCTAAGGACACGCCCAAGGATTCCATCTGGACCGG
Source organism: Somniosus microcephalus (assembly GCF_052327205.1). NCBI lineage: Eukaryota > Metazoa > Chordata > Chondrichthyes > Squaliformes > Somniosidae > Somniosus > Somniosus microcephalus. The sequence continues at coordinate 173,665,390 of NC_140999.1, read as the reverse complement.
GTGCTTTGTGGGTGTTCACTCTCTTAAAGGTCTTGCTCACGTCAGCCACGGAGATTGAGAAGACCCGGTCGTCCTGAGCCGCGGGCGCCCTTGTAACAGGCCAGTTGTTGTTGGCCTCAAACCGGGCGTAAAAAGTGTTAAGCTCATCCGGGAGAGAGGCATTGCTGGGCATGACACAGTTGGGTTTCCCTTTGTAGTCTGTAATAGATTGTAGTCCACTCCACATCCTTCGCGAATCTGAGCTATGATAGTGTGACTCCACTTTGTCCGTGTATTGTCTTTTAGCATTTCTGATGGTTTTTCTGAGGTCGTACCTTGATTTCTTGTACTCATCCATGTCCCCAGAGTTGAATGCGATGGACTGTGCTTTTAGCATAGCACGGATATTGCCATTTACCCATGGTTTCTGGTTGGGAAATGTTCGTACAACAATCCTCAGAACAACGTCGTCTATGCACTTGTTTATGAAACTAATGACTGAATCTGTATATGTGTTGATGTCATCGTCCGAGGCATTCCGGAACATATCCCAGTCAGTGGAATCAAAACAGTCTTGTAACATAGCGTCTGATTGATCCGACCAGCGTTGTAGAGATCTCATCACAGGCTTTTCCTGTTTCAGTTTCTGCCTATAGGTGGGTAGCAGCAGGATGGAGTCGTGATCTGATTTGCCGAAGGGAGGGCGGGGAGGGCCTTGTATCCATCCCGGAATGGAGTGTAAACATGATCTAGTGTGTTCTTGGCTCGCGTTGGGCAGGTGATATGCTGATGGTATTTAGGCAGTACTTTCTTCAGATTGGCTTTGTTGAAATCGCCAGCCACGATGAATGCAGCCTCTGGATGGGAAGTTTCAAGCCTGCTAATGATCCCATACAGCTCGTTTAGTGCCCTATTTGCGTCGGCCTGTGGTGGAATATACACCGCTGTAATGATCACAGATGAGAACTCTCTCGGGAGGTAGAAGGGTCGGCATTTGATCATCAGGTGTTCAAGATCGGGTGAACAAGAAGATGTAAGTAGTTCCACGTCGGAACACCAAGAATTGTTGATCATAAAGCATACTCCACCCCCTCTATTTTTCCCCGAGTCCTTTGTTCGGTCTAGCCGGTGAATGTTGAATCCCTCTGGTTGAATGGCCGAAGCTGCTGTCGATGGATCAAGCCAAGTCTCAGTGAAAATCAAGACATTGCAGTTCTTAATGTCTCGCTGGAAGGTGAGCCTCCCTCTAAGTTCGTCCAGCTTATTGTCCAGTGACTGCACATTTGCCAGGAGAATACTCGGAAGGGGGGTGGTGGTGTTCACGTCGCCTCAGCTTCACTAATGCACCTGCTCGTCTGCCCCTCTTGCGCCGTCGTCGCTTCCTGATCACAGGAATGAAGTCAGGTAAGCAGGTGGGAGGGTAGATGGTAGTAGCAGCAGAATCCCAGTTTGAAAAATCGGGGGTAGGTCCTATATCTCCGGACGATCTTATGTCCAGAAGTGATTGACGGTCGTAACGGATAAGTGAAGAAACAGTACTTACAAAATTGTTTAATAATAACAATAAAATAATAAATAAAGTGGAAAGTTGTGGACGAGCTCGTAAAGCAGCGGCTACCCTCATAAGCCATACAGGTCGGTTAAACAGTAGAATATTTTTTTTAAAACAACTAAATTACTAATACTAAAACTAGAGTGCTAAATACAAAACAGTAGAATACTAAAAACTAACAGTACGATATATTAAAATACAATATTAAATACAAATAAATAAATTAAATACAACATTAAAATACCAGTTGGGGAGGAGCTCGTAAAACAGCAGCCATACAGGTCGGCGCTGATGTCACATTGAAGCATAACTCGGGATGAAATAACTGTTCCTTGGACTGCAAAGGATTAATCTGAGATATTTTGAGTACATCTTTGAAGCTAAGTGCTGACCTGGTGGGAGATTGTTTCTTTCAACGCACTGTATGTTTTAAATTGTCAAAGATTTTGAGAGAAAAAATGGCCAAAGTAGATTGACGCTTCAATGGGCGTATTGGAGTTTATTTCCTTATCTCGTACCTGTTCACCCATTACCCCCCGAGCTCACTGACCTACATTGGCTCCCAGTCCACCAATACCTTGATTTGAGCCAAGGCTCAGTGGGTAGCATTCTCGCCTCTGAGTCAGAAGGTTGTGGGTTCAAGTCCCACTCCAGAGACTTGAGCACAAAAATCTAGGCTGACACTCCAGTGCAGTGCTGAGGGAGTGCTGCACTGTCAGCGGTGCTGTCTTTCGGATGAGGCGTTAAACCGTAGGGCCCCGTCTGCTCTCTCAAGTGGACGTAAAAGATCCTATGGCACTATTTTGAAGAAGAGCAGTGGAGTTATCCCCAGTGTCCTAGCCAATATTTATCCCTTAAGTAACATCACTAAAACAGATTTGGTCATTATCACATTGCTGTTTGTGGGAGCTTGCTGTGTGCAAATTGGTTGCCATTTTTCCTACATTGCAACAGTGACTGCACTTCAAAAAGTACTTCATTGACTGTAAAGCACTTTGGGACGTCCGATGGTCATGAAAGGTGCAATATAAATGCAAGGCTTTCTTTTTTTTTTCTTTTTTTTAACATTTACATACTCATGTTCAAATCCCTCCATGGCCTCGACCCTTCCTATCTCTGTAACCTCCTCCAGCCCTACAACCCTCCAAGAACTCTGTGTTCCTCCAACTCTGGCCTCTTGTATTGTGAAGGAATAAGTCATATAACCTATTCAGAAAAATACACCATTCTATGAAAGAATTCTGGCTTTATTAAAACATGACAAACTGGGTCTGGAAATCTAGAAACCTAACCATGAAAAAGCTGTGAAAGCATTTTGGCTATAGAGATAAGATAAGTTGTTGACACTGAATCAATAACCTTATTGAAACAGAAGGTTAAAGGCTCTGGCAGGCTGATCCTTTCAGAATGAAACAATGGTTCACCCTGGACAAGGTGTTCTAATTTACACTTCGTAAAGAAACACATAAAAGAAAGAAACATTTGTCTTAATAAAAATGACATCAAGTAAAAAACACACCTGCTGTAACACCGTTTTTTATGGTAAACTTAGAACACCTAGAGAAGAGATATAGGCCTAGAAATTGGGTTGAGGCACCAAACTGGCGCCAAGTTCGCCTGAGCGCAGGATTTAGCGCAGCGTTTGAGTCTTTAGCGATCGTCAGATATTCAGTTTCATTGCCCCTAGAGGGAGACGGGGCGAGGCTCGAGGCGCTCCGCGTCCCTCTTAGGGCGCTGAAACTGAATATCGCAGTGCAACGTGCCACAGCGCCACACGCTGCGGCATGGCACGCTGCGGTATTGCAGGCCTTCCTCCCATTGTTAAGGGGGAGGGGCCTGTAACAGCGCGATCCCCGATCGCAAATGCCGGCAAAAGAGCCCGGCACCGAGGAGAAGTGCCGGGCTCTCGGGAAACAGCCGGCAATGCCGCGGGGGGGGGGGGGAGGCGGGGGGTGCTGGCAGGCGGCCGCCCTGCACCTCCACCTTAACTTGCGCCGCTGCCATGTATCGGGCGCGGGTAGCGAACGGCGCAACTGCGGCGTTCGCAACCAAATATCGTGAACGGGGCACGAATGGGGCGCTGCGCACACCGATGATGTCATCGGTGGCGGTGCAGCACAAAAGGCTAATGCCACCATTATCGCCCCAACTCAATATCGCGGGAGGGGCAGCCAGTGGCGCTACAGCCACTGCCTGCCTCTTTAGGCGCTAACAAGTGGCGCTACTCACCCAATTTCTCCCCCATAATTCTGTAATGCTACCAGCTGAGGTGACTGTAAGAATTGTAGGGGTCAGCATAAAAATGACTAGAGATAATTAGGTTACATCAGCAGAAAACCTTAAAGGGAATACCACTGGAAAAGGGTATAAATATTGAACTCTCAAATGGGATAGTAGACTCGCTTTAAAGGGGCAAAGCGATTCTCAGCTTCAGAGGCAGCTCTGTAACTCTCCAACTCTTTGTACCTCGGGGATCAAAGGTATTTGATTTTGATGGATATCCTGAATAGAACTTTAAGAACTGTAAAACTGTAGAGAAGTTAAGATTTGAAAGTAAGGTTCTCTGATAAGATTGTAAGCTTTCTCTTTTTGGAACTGTTAATGTTGCGATTGACTCACCAACTGTAAATTACATGTCGGTTCTTTAATAAATCTATATATTTTTAGAATTGTCTCACATAAGACTTCTGTATCAAACTCAATCTCTATACACTCTTTGGTGAGGAGTTGCAGAATTCTGGGGGAGTTTTCCAGACCCTCATAATATCCGGAATGTTACAGTCTAGCTAAACTTATTAAAAGTGCTATCTGGAGGACAGTAACCTTTTCAGGTTGTTCCTTTCCTTTAGGGAGAGATAGTCCAGACCTTTAGACCCAGTTAAGCATCTTTAGGATTCGGCTACCTCAAACTTTAGTTGAAAGTCTGAGGAATACGCCTGATCCGGGGTAGCCCTAAAAGGGCTAGGACTAGTAATTATCCCTTCAGTATATCCCCCAATCCCTTCGCCCCACCATTGGTGGCTGTGCCTTCAGCCGAATAGGCCCTAAGCTCTGGAATTCTTTCCCAAAGCCTCTCTGCCTTTCCACCTCTCTCACCATAACTATAGTATCGGTGCAAAGAAAAACAACTTCACACGTATGCTATAGCTGTAATGTAGATACACTCTAAGTTACCAAATAACCATCAATAAATTAAACCCAAGTGCGTTGTGGTGGATGGGTCACAAGTTAAATATTTGTTGATATCCAATTGTCTACTGTCTTAATGTTCTGTTTATTCCACTTGTGCGGGCCTTCATGACAGGAATGCCAGAGCTGCTGCAACTCAACATTCTTTATCAATCCATAAAGTCTGCATTGAATGCTAACATTACACAACATTACTTGTTGCCTGGAACACTTAAGAACAGAAGTTGAAATGCAGAGAATGTCATCATATCCTCAACCAGGATTATTGCAAATTTTTGACTTTCCATTTTGCCTCCCAGTGTAATTTATCAAAGAAATCTAATTTAGCCAAGTCATTTTTATTCTGAGTCATTTTTATTCTATCAGCAATCGCAAGGTCAGGTTTGTGAGATGTGTAACTATTAGTTGTCTCTAACTGCACACTTTTATGCAAAAGCAAAAATGTGAGACATAGCACAACCCTATTTATAAGAAAGCCTTTTCAAAAACATTCAGTTGATTAGTATGCAACTCAATGGCCTAGAAATTCAGTCTGGCCACTTTTGGGGCGGTAAAGTCAGGCGGTTGCTAAAGTTAGCGCCCGCCGGAAAGTGTAGGCCACTTTGCCGAAATTCAGTAGATTTGGCCAAGAGTTTGGGCGAGCGCTGAAACTGGCGTTGCACTGCTATCTTCAGGCGCTAATCCGGCGATGCGGACTGATAACGCCAAGGCCGGGCGCAGCGCAGGAGCGGTCGTGTTTTGATTGACAGCAGACACCCTGACGCCGGCCAGCTCTTAAAGGGGGAAGGGTCGACTTTGACTGCTGCCACGCCCTGCATAGTGGAGCCCTGCAGCTAGGCCTCAACACTGCTGGTGGACCCAAATAGCGCCTGAAGCCATGGAGAAGGCCCGTGAACGAGCGCAGCGCTTCTCCCAGCATGCTTTGAGGGTGCTGGTTAATGGTGTGGAAAAGAAAAGAGAGATCTTGTGCCCGGACAGTGGCAAGAAGGCTCCCAGGAGGCAGTACAGGAGAGCCTGGAAGAAAATCGCCCACAGGGTGTCATCCACCAGCGATGTCCCCAGGAGTGCGGACCAATGCCGCAAGAAGTACAACGACCTCACTCGGATGGTGAAGGTGAGTACCCTTTCCAGTGTCCTCCTCATCCTTGCATGTGCACCTCACATTATGGGCAAAGGGACCTCAAAGGCCTAATGGCCAGCCCTCCTCCCGCAGCTATGGCACTGGCATGATCATCAATAGCACTTTCTGCACTTAACACACTGGCCAAGCTATTCGACCATGGGAGGCAGTGCACACAGCAACAGGGCACCACACTGGCCAAGCTATTCGATCATGGGAGGCAGTGCACACAGCAACAGGGCACCACACTGGCCAAGCTATTCGACCATGGGAGGCAGTGCACACAGCAACAGGGCACCACACTGGCCAAGCTATTCGACCATGGGAGGCAGTGCACACAGCAACAGGGCACCACACTGTACTTAGAGGCCGTCCTTTCTCTTGCAGGCCAAGCTGGTGCGGAATTTGAGGAGCCAGTCTGCCACCGGGGGAGGCCGTCCCCAGTACCAGGTGCTCAGTGAGCTGGAGGAGAGCGTGGCTTGACTCATGCGTGGCCGGGTGACTGGCCCTGTTGCCATTGGAGATGCGGACCCTGTACTGGGACCCACTGGTAAGGACATGACCGGTTGGACCTCTCTCATTGCCCTTGCGCTTCAGATCTACATCCTTTCCCACTGTCCGACCAATGCGCATAATGCCACCACTCATGCCTCCCTCGCTGATGCCCTGTCCTCACTCTAAAGCTACTCTTGTGCCTTCCTGCTTTCAGCTGGTGAGGAGGAGGTGGTCCCTGAAGCTCAGAGTGCCAGGCCCTTGGAGGAGGACGAGGACCAGGAGGAAGGCGGCACATCGGGGGAACCCTCATCCGCGCCAGGGGATGGCAATGGAGGGGAGACGTCGGGCCTGGAGGAGAGGCAGGGGCAAGTGTTGCAAGGGGGTGTAGCTCCTGGGCCCAGTGGGGTCGAGGCACGCGGGAAGGGTCGGGCAGCACGGCGGCCTTCTCCCCAGAGGGGGGAAGTGTTGCAGGGGAGGGCAGTTCCTGGGCCCAGTGGGGTCGAGGCACGCGGGAAGGGTTGGGCAGCTCGGCGGCCTTCTCCCCAGAGGGAGAGTCCGCCCTCCAGTCCGGAGACGGTCCTCGCCCAGGAGGTGCGCCTCCTTGATGAGATGTCCGCGGCATCGGAACGGCGCCACAAGGAGTTCATGGGGGTTGTGGGACAGTTGCCTCAGGCCATTGAGTCCCTGGCTCATAGTGTGGTCGCTTTCGGGGAATCACAGGCCAGGGGGGTCGAGCAACTCGCGGCAGCACACGACAGGGGTGTCCAGCAACTCACGGCAGCGCAGGACAGGGGTGTCCAGCAACTCGCGGCAGCGCAGGACAGGGGTGTCCAGCAACTCGCGGCAGCGCAGGACAAGGGTGTCCAGCAACTCGCGGCAGCACAGGACGCGAGTCGCGAGTCCATGAGTGGTGCCGTCCAGACACTGGCAGATCTGATGCGGGCACATACCAGGGCAGTTCGGGCACTCACTTCTGCCACACTTGCTGTGGCGCGGAAGCATCGCCAGGGCACCCGCCGCCCTGCTGCAGCACAGCGGTCTGGCCTCCACCAGATTGCTGCACTTGCTGCACTGCCAGCCCGGCCGAGTGCCAGTGTCTCTGGCGAACAGCGCGCACCTGGCATCAGCCAGCTTGCCCCCATTGGTGCAGCCGACACTGCCACTCCCCCAGCCAAGGTGCGATGAGCTGCTGCTGAGACTGATGCTGGCCAGCCACAGCTGCAGCAGTCAGCAGCCGGCCCCTCCCGGGCCGGGCCTCGTCTTGGCCGACCCCCAAGGGCATCTGCCGTCACGCATTGTGGCCCTCATGAGCCTTCCCCCAGCCTTGCCACACCCACAGGGCCCAGGTTGAGGCGGAGCAGCAGGTCGGGCAGGGGCCCGAGAAGCCTGCATAAGGACTCGCCCTCTCGGCACACCCAGTAGAGTGTGGTGATAGCGGTTTTTTTTTATATGGGGGTGTTTGTGTTCTGGGGGGGGCTTATTTTGGTAAGGCCGAAGATGAAGGCATTTTTTGTTTTTATGGGGGTGTTTGTGTTGTGGAGGGGGGGGCTTATTTTTGTAAGGCCGATGATGAAGGCCAATTGGATGGGCAAGTTTTGTTATTCCTCCCCAGGTTGTGGGAGTGACAGATGTTTTTGACTTTTTTTGGGGGTCTCGTCTGTTTTTCTGTTTCATGTGGGAAGGGCCCTGAGTTTGTAAAATAAAGCTTTTTATTTATTCAGCATGTCCAGGTGTCATGTTTCAAGTGGTTATTGCGTTAACCGGCTGAGGGCTTGCGGAGCGGCTGCATTCAGGTGCGCTCATTGCCACAGGCCATTCCCTGACGGGGCCTAGAAGTGTCGTTCAATAAGCCGCCGGCGGACGGCCCTTGGACCTTGCGGCTCCCTCCTGGGCTGGTACTCCTCCTCCTCCTCCTCATGGTCCTCCTGCTCGTCCTCCTGAGGTGGTGGTGCAACGTCAGGTGGCAGTGCCTGAGTCCTGCGGATAGCCAGGTTGTGCAGCATGCAGCACACGACGACGAACTGGGAGACTCTATCCGGCGAATACTGTAGAGATCCGCCGGAACGATACAGGCAGCGGAACTGTTGCTTGAGGACGCCAATCGTTTGCTCTATGATGTTCCTTGTGGCTTGATGGCTTTCGTTGTATGCCTCCTCCGCTGGGGTCCTGGGTGCGCGGAGCGGGGTCATGAGCCATGTACACAAAGGGTAGCCCTTGTCCCCAATAAGCCATCCCCTTGGTGGAGGCTGTGCCTCGAACATGTCAGCCACAGTAGTCTGGCGCAGGATAAATGCATCGTGGCTGCTTCCTGGAAAGCGGGCATTGACAGCTAGGATGCGCTGCCTGTGGTCACACACCAGCTGTACATTGAGGGAATGGTAGCCCTTCCGGTTGCGGTAATCCTCGGCATTGTCGATAGGTGCCCGCATAGCCACATGCGTGCAGTCAATGGCGCCCTGCACCATGGGGAAGTCCGCGATCCTGCCAAATCCGACTGCACACTGCTCCTGCCTCTCTAGGGTCATGGGGAAGGAGATGAATTGGTGTCTCCTCGCGAAAAGTGCATCGGTGACCTGCCGGATGCAGCGATGCGCGGCGAACTGGGAGATGTTCGCTATGTCCCCAGCAGCGGCTTGGAAGGAGCCGCTTGCATAAAAGTTCAGAGCCACCGTGACCTTCACTTCCACCGAGAGAGACGTCCTGCACATCAGCTGTGGACGCAGATCTCTGTGAAGCAGCTGGCAGATCTCTGCAACCACCTCCCTTCTGAAGCGCAGCCTCTTAACACAATGCGCCGCAGTCATGGTGAGATAGGACACCTGCTGCCGGTATTGCCTGAGTGGGTAAGGCCTACGTTGCCGACGCCTGATGGCCCCTCTGCGTCTAGGCATGGCTGGCCCTCTCACACAGCGTCTGCGAGCCCTTCGCACATAATGCTGCAACTGAGGGTTGGAACCCCATACAGCCCCCATAATAAACTTGCAAACAGTGAAATCACAATGATTCAAATGTCAAAGCTCTGGCCAGAAGCCAAAAATACCTCTCCTATGTTGTCCCAAATCAGTAAGCTCTGTTCCTTGGTCTCTGTCCAGAAATCCAAAGCAGTAAAGTCATTGCAGCAAAATGGCTGGGCTTTATAGGTCAGTGTAAGTGCCCTTTAATTAGCGCTCCCCGAGGCCCACAGGGCCTGTTGCGTTCCACTTCACAGTTCTTAACAGCGCCACGCCCACATTGGGCGGGTGCCACTGAATTTCCGGTTTGGGGCGCACAAACAGCGTTGCACGACGAAATGACGTCATAAGCTGCACGCGCAGCTGAGCGGGCGCAAACACTTTGCGTCGGCGCTAAATGTCTACTGAATTTGGGCGTAGGCGCAGATCGGCCTGCGCCCGGGCGCTAAGTGCCTAGCGCTGGAAATATACCCCTCTTATGGCGTTAACGGCTGGCGAACGCAACTGAATTTCTAGGCCAATAAACTTACAGTCCTGTTATAGTGAAAGGAATAGCTGTAACGAATATCTATGTATTATTTATGCCACAGGTAGCAGTGGAATTCTAGCTCAATAGAAGCTTGTGCTTCCAGTTATAGAGCATCTATCCGTGGGCACTGGTCGATCTTCTGAATTGTATGTTTTAAAACTATTAAACTCACCTGCAGGAAATATTCAATTGCTGAATAACCATAATGTTTGCAAAGTAGGCAGGCAGCGTCATTTCAGTCACAGACTGAAGAGATGAGGGACAATGCATCTTCAGATTAGAGACACTTTGAACCTGTGAGGGGAATGCAATAAATTCAGATAGACATGACAGTTTACTAGAATTCCTTCATAGCATATAACAGTATCGCTCACTAACATTCCACCATTAGGCTCTGATACAGTAAAGTTCCTGATGTGGTGAAATTTTATTCTGGTAATTTATCAACTTCATGTAAATTGGATCATTGTATCAGATGCAATGACTGAACTAGACAAAAAAAAGTTGGAATACTTTATTCTGGTAATACTGTACTGTGATATACTGGATTTTCCATAAGGGTTGATTCCCTGTTTGAATGTACCTAGTGCTCACAGGGAGTACTGGTTGGGATATTGTACAGCCAAGGTGCCTGATTTTCTCTCCATTCATTTAAATGGATGGAAATCTAGGCATTGTGGTCTACCAATTTCCTGACTGGTACTTTCTGTGAGTCATGAGTACCAGATAGGAGATTCATCCCTGTAGGGTTAACTTTTTCATACCTTTTGCAGTTAATGGCCCAGATTTTGCATTGTGAATAATGGTGAGGCTAACAGCGCTCACCATTTTTATGGAGTAAATCTGACAGCAACTTCCAGAGTCCGCACATGCGCAGTTAAACGCGGAAATCCAGAAGTTGATGTTCGATTTACCCTGCTCCTCCACTGGCTGCGCTATAACAGTACCTCACCAACAGACTCAGCATTGAAATCAATGCAAGGGTGTGAAATTGCTTTACTTATCCACTAGTTACCCACTATACACAGCAGAAAAAGTTAGGGCTGGTGCATTCAGGTGTAATTGAATTTTTAATAGCGTGGTAAGTCATAATTACTGCCAACCAAATCTCTGGCCTTGATAATTTAATTTTAGAAGTGTGGAGTCCCATTCCTTCAGCTTTTAATTAGTGTTGGAGATTTTTTAAAAATTAAAATAAAAACATTTTGTTTTTACTTTTTCTTTCTGTCTCTTTTATCTCTCTCTCTCTCTCTTAATCCCATCTTTCTTTTCCTCTCTTTATTTCACGTTCTGTACATGACGTAAATCTAATTTATATTTCCTGGTCTATACTTCCTGGTTTAGACTGCGTATCTCAGTGAGGATTCTTCAGTCTGGTTGGTTGAAGAGCCATGCCGTTGCTTTGCCTGCTCACCCACACCACAGATCCTCTGTAGAGGGTGCCGCACTGGATCAGATGCCCGATGACAGTAAGTTGCCGCTCAGAAGCCCGCGAAACGTCTGTGGGCAGCTGTCAGCGTAGTGAACAGCGAGCACCGTTCCTTCGCCGCTGACCGCAAAATCCAGCCCAATATCTTTGCTAATCCTTATGTTTACTGGCTTTCACAACATAGTTAAATTGCAATTTTTTTATATAAGGTCTTGTAATGTATTGCTCGTGGTGAGATGGAAGATAGGCTGTTTAATAATAGGGGTGTTACTAACAAAGCGTGATAGGGAAAATGTGACGGGAAATAATTGTGGTACAAGTACTTACAGAAAGTGCATGGAATACGCAAAACACTTAATGGGGCAGTAATTCCTCCCCAAACGCGTGAGTACGGAAGGGGTACTCGGAAGGGGTACTCACGCGTCTGGCCGGAGGAAATGCCGGTTTTCAGCATGCACAGCGCATGCGCTGAAAACCGGCATTTCCTCTCCTCTAACCCAAGAGGTGAAGAGGCTAGCGCGTGCGCTGTAGGGGGCAGCGCGTGCGTCTTGGATTTCCTCTGTTTTGGGGGATTTGCGCATGTCTAAAGGCCTCCGGTCTTTACGCTTGTAAAAAGCACACGTAAGTATTTATTTTTACAGGTAAGTGGTGTTTTAATGTAATTTAGAATTTTTTTTCCACAGGTTTATTATTTTAAAGAATCTACAATAAGGTAAGTTTAGTTTTAGACCCTTTTTATTAAAAATTTATTTTTTTCAAAAAAAATAATTATTGTTTAAATTATTTTTTTTAACTTATTTATACTTAATTTAATGATTGGGATGTTTTTAAAATTTTTATTTAAAGTTTAAATAGTGTTTTGGGCCCCCGTAGTTTTCATGAGTTTGACAGTTCTTACTCTCAAACTCATGAATGAACCTTCCCCTCCCCTGATTGGTTGTACAGTGCTCACCTGATCCCAGCCGGCACATCGCACTAACTACGCCGCTGGATCAGGTAAGCACTGCGCGCTGACAGCTGAACTGGGCCTGTGAAAGGAAATGCAAGCAGGCCCGGGCTTCAGATGTCAGCGCGCAGGGTGAGTGCAGATCGGGGGCTTGCACGCGCGGCAAGCCCCCGACACCAAGTTCTGGGCCAATATTGTACTAGTGAATCGTCCATGAACTTGCTTATTGTTGGTGTAAGGAAATGCTGTGCCTTTTAATTGTATTTGTTGTAACAGCTTGAGAGAGGTTACATTGCCACCTTTAGAGCAAGTAAGAACAATAGGCAGGGCAGAGGCTGGGCACTAGGTACTCTGTGACACCTCCAAACAATGCAAAGCCTCTCCATCAGCTACAAGGCTCATGTCAAGAGCGTAATGAAATATTCATCATTCACCTGGATCGGTGCAGCTCCAACAACACTCAAGAAACTCAATAGCATCAGGAAAGAGCAATCTGCAAAATCAATGCCCCTGTCACTGGACTCCATCACCATGCATATGTATCTGTCTACAGGCTGCACTGCAGTAACTCATCTCCCTCCTAGCCCTGCAATCTTTACCAACAAGAAGGACAAGTGAAGAAATGTCTTGGTGTTAGAAATTTGGGTCTGCTGTTAATCCCTTTCAGGGTTCAGTTGCCCCCTTTAAGTGGTCTGAGTGTCATACTTTTTGTGGGAGTTGACTCACACTGCCCTATATTTATTCGCAGGAGTAACCATGATCTCATGATCTGAATGGATATTTGTGTCTTTTGCGCGTGCATATCTTCAACGTCTCCGAAAGCAGATCAAGTTAGCACTAGATGAGGCAAGGCTTAATGCAAATCAATAGACTGCTTTATTTCACAGTAAGGACAAAAGTTAGAATCAGAATCAATTAGTTCCAATTATCTTTACAAAATAAAGAACATGCTGTGCTTCCCCACATCAATAGATAATCTTACTTGACTTGAACAAGAGGGGATAGAACTTCCATAGTGGTTCCCTGATCCTCCACCGTAACCTTGGCAGAACATCGGCAGAAACCCCAGGCATAAATGACTGCTTACCAGGACTTACATAGTTAGGGACAAAGACTCCTGGAGGAATGCAATTTACAGTGGGGTCAGCTACAAGGCCTCATGGAAGTCCCACCCAACCTCACATCTGGTGGCACAATGGCACTGTCACAATTTGGGCCCTCACTGTAGTTCTCTCTCTTTCCCCCTCACTTCTCATCTCCTTCTCTGAGCCTTGTGTGTCTGTTTCTGTTTTTGTTTCTCTGCTCAATACAAAAGCATCAGGTCCAACCCCTGAAAGAGGCTGAGGCCTTCAAGTAAAGACTACAATTAAATCAATAAAAGTCAGTTTAATTTATACATTTAATTATCTTATGAAATATATAATTTTTTTCTTTAGTTTAAATCCTTATTTTGGACATTAAAAATTTCAGTCACTCAGGAAAAAAGTACCAATGAGAAACAATTTAGAATTCATTCTGAAAGATTTGTGGAACCTGGTCAGACTGCACAATCACAGGCAAAACCCATTGTGAATTTGTAATGGAAAAGTTGGCACAAAAAATGTGACAGAGAAGAGGTGTCATAGATCATCGTGACAATATGTCATTGGAATCTTTATAGCAACCAGGTGCAGTATATTCACTTTTCTGGGATAAACTCAACTTAAAAGCATGCAAGTGTTTGGGGTATATTGTCATTTCGTTCTTTGCAATTCTACAATGTATTTCAAATCTTATCAACATGAACATGTGTAAACTATTCACATGTGGGAACAGAGAACACTTGGGAAATAAAAATGCAAGAGTTACTTTACCAAATGTTAAAAGTGTTTCTTTTTATTAGATTTCTATTAAGACTTGTTATTAAAAATCTGGCTTCTGTAAATGTTGTATCTAATTTTTGTCAATCTTTTCAAAATAATGATGAACTTAGACTCAGAGGTGGAAAAATACTCACTGGCCGCCCGATCAGCAAAATTAATTTTTGCCACCTATCTTAGCACCTTGACCAGACAGCAACAGGGAGAGCAGGCGCACAGCTGATGGAAGCTGGCTCCAGCGATGTTATTTAAAGGCATCAGCATTAATCACTTGCAGCTGTCAGGGCAGGTTAGTTTCAGTGGCTTCTTGTCAGTTTCAGCCAGTGGAGCAGTTTCTGAGTAATTTCAAGCTTCTTTTTATCAGCAGTCTTCTGGCAAGTGCAAAGTGGCTACATTTATTGTTCAAAGATTCAAACTGCTACACTAGGCAACATTAATGGGGGCTGTACTGTCATGCCACCTCGCCCTCCAGGATCTACAGTGGAGGGAAATTAGGCAGCCAGAAATATGGGAACATGTGCGCAGAGGGATGAGGAGGGACATCAGGGCTCTAACCAGGAGTCCTTACCCTCTGAGGGTTTTCTGACAGCACTTTCCCTTCCTTCAATTAAGCGAGAAGCAGTGTATTAGACGGCTCCGCATTACCAAGGTGGTGGTCACAGAACACTGACACCTCCTCCAAACAGACCTCCAGCCTCACACCAGGATGACTTAAACCCCAGATCCCTTTTGTTCACCACATGCCCATCATACTATCCCTGTGTCAGCATTCTCCTGGGCCCAAAGGTGAAATGAGAGAAACCACAAAATATTGCAAACTCCATTAATAAATTTAAGCATTAACATATCACATTCATTCTAATAACTAATGACCCTTGTACCTGCCATAGTTGAACAGCTGTCATTGTGTGCAAGGCGTAATATGTGGGTGTGAGTGTTGGTAGGTAGAGATTGTTGGTGTGTGAGTGTTGGGGGTCTGGTGCTTTGGGCAGTGTGTGAAGTTTGTGGTACAGATGGTGGTATGTAGCATTTGTTGAAGCATTCACTCACCCTGACCACCCGACTGAGGTGGATCTGCCATGAGCACACCTGCTTCAGTCCTCCGGCTCCTTCTCCTTGTTGTGCTTTATCCAATTCCCTTTTAAAATGTATTATTGAATCTGCTTCCACCATCCTTTCAGGCTGTGCATTCCAGATCATAACCACTCGCTGCGTAATTATTTTTTTCCCTCATGTCACCCATGATTCTTTTGCCAATTATCTTAAATCTGTGTCCTCTGGTTACTGACCCTTCTGCCACTGGAAATAGTTTCTCCTTATTTACTCTATCAAAACTCTTCATGATTTTCAACATCTCTATCAAATCTCCCCTTAACCTTCTCTGCTCTAAGGAGAACAGCCCCAGTTTCTCTAGTCTCTCCACATAACTAAAGCTTTTCATCCCTGGTACCATTCTGATAAATCTCCCCTGCACCCTCTCCAATGCCTTGACATCCTGCCTACAGAGTGGTACCCAGAATTGGCCACAATACTCCAGTTGGGATCTAACCAGTGTTTTATAAAGGTTTAACATAACTTCCTTGCTTTTGTATTCCATGGGCTCGATTTTAATAGCCCTGAGGAGGCGGGTTTCGAGGCGGGTCTGTTGGGAAAATTGGGAAAAATGGCTTCAGACACCCAACCCGCCTCCATCCTGCCCCCACCCGATTTTCCTGAGTGTCTGTTTAGCCGCTCCTGAACTGACCAGTCTCCAACCGGTGGGACAGGTGGTTAAAGCAGTTAACAGCCTGTTAACTGCCTTGCTAATCCTATTTTTATAGTGGTTTCCCATTTTCCTACTGCTGGCTCCTGTTTCCCGACTAGTCAGAAACAGGCCAGGTTCAAGGAGACGAGTTGCTGGAGGACATGATTTGTATGCATTGGTGGAGTGCTTTGAAAGCACCCCTGAAACATGGCTGACATTCAAATGCAACAACTTTGCTGTTGTAGGTATGGGATAATATTTTGCACATCTACTGACCTTCTGACTGTTCAAGCTGATACCCATCTGCAGTGTGTCATGAATGGAATTATTTCAGGCCACTTCGACTGTGCGCTTGCAAGATTGTTACCTCAAATTAAATCTATAGCAAGGGGATGGGAAACAGTTATGCCGTCTCATCCTGGTCATCATAATCAGGGGAGTAGCAGCCGCGTGGCTCACCACATTTCTTCCTGGGAAGAGGAGGAGGAGGAGGACGAGGGAAGCCTTGCATGCCCTGTTGTGACCAATGCAGCATTCCTCCAGTTCACTGCTGCCCATCAACCAGGGTGTGCACACTGCCATGCCACACTACCATAAGCTTACTCTTCAACCATAGGTGGTCACCATATGGCTCTATAGTTGCAGACGACACTTGTCCAACATCATACTTCATTTCTGCTAGACCCTCTTATTTCCTATCACTGTTACCATCAGCATTACAAATAAAAGTCGCCCAGAGCCCTCATTGCGCTTTTGCAATTTCCCAGAACACACAGGCCACACAATCAAATGTTTGCCATAATTTCTCTTTAACACATGACAAAATATACCAACAACAGTCAGAAAAAAAAGAAACATCACCCAAGTGAGTCCCCTTGTGACTACAGGTGCTTACTTTTTCTCTTAAGCGTGCTTCTACGTGGTGCTTCCCCTGTGGCTTCAGCAGATGTAGAGGCACCTTGCTGACTAGGATGCTGCTCCTGCTTAGACGCTTTTGGCGGGCATCCTCTAGGTTTGGGAGCCTGGGAGGGCTCTTCAACAGTCTGCTCTTCCTGCGGCTGTGCAGGGTCTGAAACGGCCATCTCAGCTGTCTGTGCAAAGTGGGTCTCTGATCAAGGGCGCCGCAGTGGCATGGTCATGCGAGTGCTTTGAGAGGAGCCCACACTTCCTTCTGTCCTGCCAACAACATCCCACTCATGGGTCAGCCGCACCTCAGCGCTGGCAAGTGGCAGGAGAGCACCTTGCTGCACTTCAGGGGGGCCATGAGGACCCATATCTGCACTGGCAGTCCTCCTCAAAAGACTCACCGGCAGCAGAGGCAGTGAGAGCAGCCCTGGGTGGAGACTGAGCGCAGAGACCGAGGATTTAAAGAGCGGGGGAGAGAGAGAGCGGCCCAGACTCAGCGGCGGTAGCTGCAGCGAGAGCGGCCCTGGGTGGAAACTGAGCGCAGAGAACGGGAAAGAGAGAAAAACCACAAGGACGTCACAGGCAGCAGCAGCGGCTCTGGGTGGAGCCTGAGCGAGGACACTGAGGATTTAAGCAGCGGGAGAGCGAACGAGGCCCAGACTCACCGACAGCAGCAGCAGCCCTGGGTGGAGCCTGAGCGAGGACACCAAGGATTTAAGCAGCGGGAGAGCGAACGAGGCCCAGACTCACCGGCAGCAGCAGCGGCCCTGGGTTGAGCCCTGAGTGCGGTTTAAACAGACTGCTGCGAGTTGGGAATTGGTTCTTGCTTTACACCAAGGAAAGAGTCAGAGAGCGGGAGCAGCCAAACAACAACAACTGCGAAACCGCTAAATTGACGTCACAACCAGGGAAGGAGCTGATTGGTAAGAAGGACCTGGTGAGTATTTCTACAGTCCAGTCGTTGAAGTAAATGTAAGGTCTCTAGTTTAGAGTAAGTAGTGTTTAAAGGGAAGTAAGGTCCCTAGGGTATTTAATATTCTTTAATTTAAAGGAAGTAAAGGGAGAAAATTAAGGGTAGGACATGGCAGGGCAGCTCGGCTATGTGGCGTGCTCCTCCTGTGCTATGTGGGAAGTCAGGGACACTTTCGGTGTCCAGGGCGAACACCTGTGCAGGAAGTGTCTCCAGCTACAGATACTCGAAATCTGTGTTTCGGAGCTGGAGCTGTGGCTGGAGTCAGTGTAGAGCATCTGCGAAGCTGAGATCTTTGTGGATAGCACATTTGATGAGGTGGTCACACCGCAGGTAAAGAGTGCACAGGCAGACAGGGAATGGGTGACCACCAGACAGAGTAAAAGAACCAGGAAGGTAGTGCAAGAGTCCCCTGGGTCCATCTCCCTCTCCAACAGATTTTCCATTTTGGATACTGATGGGGGAGATGGTTTCCCAGGGGAATGCAGCAAGAGCCAAGTCCGTGGCACTATGAGTGGCTCAGCTGCACAGGAGGGGAGGAAAAAGAGTGGGAGAGCAATAGTGATAGGGGATTCTATCGTAAGGGGAACAGATAGATGTTTCTGTGGCCACAGACGTGACTCCAGGATGGTATGTTGACTCCCTGGTGCCAGAGTCAAGGATGTCACTGAATGGCTGCAGGGCATTCTGAAGAGGGAGGGTGAACAGTCAGAGGTCGTGGTTCACATTGGTACCAAAGACATGGGTAAAAAGAGGGATGAGGTCCTGCAACAAGAATTTAGGGTGCTAGGTAGCAGATTAAAAAGCAGGACCTCAAAGGTTGTAATCTCTGGATTACTCCCGGTTCCACGTGCTAGTGAGTATAGGAATAGAAGGATAGAGCAGATGAATGCGCGGCTAAAGAGTTGGTGCAGGAGGGAGGGCTTTAGCTTCCTGGATCACTGGGTCTGCTTCTGGGGAAGGTGGGACCTGTACAAGTTGGACGGGTTGCACCTGAACCGGAACAGGACCAACATCCTTGCGGAGAGGTTTGCTAGTACTGTTTGGGGGGGGGGGGCTTAAACTAACTTAGCAGGGGGATGGGATACGGAGTGGAGCTACAGTAGGGGGTGATGCACAGCCAAATATAGAGGAAAAAACAAGTCAGCCTGGAAGGCAGAGCAAATATGTAACAGCACAAGGGAGTATGGCAAGGCTGGATGGCATTTATTTTAATGCAAGGAGTCTTGCGACTAAGGCAGATGAATTGAAGGTGTTGATGAACACATGGGAGTATGACATTGTTGCTATCACAGAGACATGGTTGAGGGAGGGGCAGGACTGGCAGCTCAATATTCCAGGGTATAGAATCTTCAGGCGAGACAGAGGGGTGTAAAAGATGAGGGGGTGTCGCAATATTAATCAAGGAGTCAATTACTGCTGTAAGGATGATATATTAACAGGTTCCTCTAATGAGGCCATATGGGTAGAACTTAAAAACAAAAAGGGGGCAAGCACTTTGCTGGGAGTGTACTATAGGCCCCCAAACAGTCAGGGGGAGATAGAGGAACAGATATGTAGGCAAATCTCAGAAAAGTGTAGAAGTAATAGGGTAATAATAGTAGGGGATTTCAACTTCCCCAATATTAACTGGGATAGTCAGAGTGTGAAAGGTTTAGAGGGTGCGGAATTCTTAAAGTGCACCCAGGAGAGCTTTTTGAGCCAGCATGTAGAAAGTCCTACAAGAGAGGAGGTGGTGCTGGACCTAATTCTAGGGAATGTATCTGGGCAAGTGGTAGAAGTGTCAGTGGGAGAGCATTTTGGTGACAGTGACCATAATTCGGTGATATTTAAGGTAGTCATAGAAAAGGACAGAGATGGACCGGAAATAAAGGTTCTAAATTGGGGGAAGGCCGATTTTAATATAATAAGGCAGGATCTGGCCAAAGTGGACTGGGATCAGCTACTTGTAGGAAAATCCACATCAGAGCAGTGGGAGTCTTTCAGAAAGGAAATAGAGAGAGTACAACGCCAACATGTTCCCATAGAGGTCAAGGGTGGGATCAACAAGCCCAGGGAACCCTGGATGTCAAGGGATATGGATTAGGAAAAAAAGGGAGGCTTTTGGTAGATACAAAGGGCTAAAAACAGTGGAAGCCCTAGAGGAGTATAGAAAGGGAAGTGGGGTACTTAAAAAAAAGAAATTAGGAGAGCGAAGAGGGGGCATGAAAAAACGCTGGCGGGCAAAATAAAGGAAAATCCTAAGGTGTTTTATAAGTATATTAAGGGCAAGAGGATAATCAGGGAAAGAGTAGGGCCCATTATGGACCAAAGTGGCAATCTGTGTGTAGAGCCGGAAGATGTGGGTGAGGTTTTAAAAGAATATTTTGCATCTGTGTTCACTATGGAGAAGGACGATGTAGGCATAGAAATCAGGCAGGGGGATTGTGATATACTTGAACAAATTAGTATTGAGAGGGAGGAGGTACTAACGGTTTTAGTGGGCTTAAAAGTGGATAAATCCCCAGGCCCAGACGAGATATATCCCAGGCTGCTGTGTGAGGCAAGGGAGGAAATTGCAGGGGCTCTGACACAAATTTTCAGATCCTCTCTGGCCACAGGGGAGGTGCCAGAGGACTGGAGGACAGCTAACGCAGTACCATTATTCAAGAAGTAGTAGGGATAAACCAGGGAATTACAGGCCAGTGAGCCGAACATCAGTGGTAGGGAAATTATTGGAAAAAATTCCGAGGGACAGAATTAGCCTCCACTTGGAGAGGCAAGGATTAATCAGGGATAGTCAGCATGGCTTTGTCAGAGGGAGATCATGTCTAACTAATTTGATTGAATTTTTCGAGGGGGTGACTAGGTGCGTGGATGAGGGTAGTGCAGTTGATATAGTCTACATGGACTTCAGTAAGGCTTTTGACAAAGTCCCATATGGGAGACTGGTCAAGAAGGTAAGAGCTCATGCGATCCAGGGCAATTTGGCACATTGGATCCAAAATTGGCTTAGTGGCAGGTGGCAGAGGGTGATGGTCGAAGGTTGTTTTTGTGACTGGAAGCCTATGTCCAGTGGTGTACCACAGGGATCGGTGCTGGGTCCTTTGCTGTTTGTAGTGTACATTAATGATTTAGATATGAATGTAGGAGGTATGATCAGTAAGTTCGCAGATGGCACGAAAATTGGTGGCGTGGTAAACAGCGAGGAGGGAAGCCTCAGGCTACAGGACGATATAGACGGGTTGGTCAGATGGGCAGAACAGTGGTAAATGGAATTTAACCCTGAAAATTGTGAGGTGATGCATTTTGGGAGGACTAACAAGGCAAGGGAATACACAATGAATGGTAGGACCCTAGGAAGGACAGAGGATCAGAGGGACCTTGGTGTGCATGTACATAGATCCCTGAAGGCTGCAGGACAGGTAGATAAGGTAGTTATAAAGGCATATGGGATACTTGCCTTCATTAGCCGAGGCATAGAATATAAGAGCAGGGAGGTTATGATGGATCTGTACAAAACATTAGTTAGGCCACGGCTGGAATACTGTGTGCAGTTCTGGTCGCCACGCTATAGGAAGGATGTGATTGCATTGGAGAGGGTGCAGAGGAGATTCACCAGGATGTTACATGGACTGGAGCGCTTCAGCTATGAAGAGAGACTGGACAGGCCGGGGTTGTTTTCCTTAGTGCAGAGAAGGCTGAGGGGGACCTGATTGAGGTGTACAGAATTATGAAGGGCATAGATAGGGTAGATAGAAAGGAACTTTTCCCCTTAGTAGAGGGGTCAATAACCAGGGGGCATAGTTTCAAGGTAAGGGGCAGGAGGTTTAGAGGGGATTTGAGGAAAAACTTTTTCACCCAGAGGGTGGTTGGAATCTAGAACTCACTGCCTGAAAGGGTGGTAGAGGCAGGAACCCTCACAACATTCAAGAAGCATTCAGATGAGCACTCGAAACGCCATAGCATACAAGGCTACGGGCCAAGTGCTAGAAAATGGGATTAGAATAGACAGGGCTTGATGGCCGGCGCAGACACGATGGGCCGAAGGGCCTCTTTCTGTGCTGTATAACTCTATGACTCTATGGCTCTATGACGTCCATGAAACTCTGGTCTCTCTGCTCAATAGCTGCCCATCGCTCCTCCAGAGATATCATTCTATTCTGAACAGTCACCATGTTTTCCTGACCCTGGTGACTTATTTATTCCATGGCCGTAGCCATCCTTTCCATGGAAGTTGCCATCCTATCCATGGTGCTGCGTTCATGCGCTATTGCCTCCACTATGGCAGTGCTGATGTTAGAGATGGACTCCTCCATTCTCTCCACACTTGCACTAACTCTGGAGGCAAACACTTCCAGAGACACCTGCACTTGTTTCTATATTTCACGAACTGCATTTTTTCTGAATGGCCCCAGAGGCACAGTGTCTGCATGCAGCTCAGCAGAGCTAGGACAATTCTGCGACCTCCTCCGAGGACTCTCCACTGCTGTCACTCTCTCCACCATCTGCTGATGCTCACTTGTGTGCTGTGATAGACCAGGTGGCAACACTACTCCAACTCGCGATGGCCCCACCGAGGTGTGCGTTGCTGCGCTGGTGCTGGGTGCGCTGAGTCCTGGTGATGCTGGTCCCTCAGAGGCTTCAGGTTCCTCTGAGGAGATGACTGGGTCTTCGTCCTGGAACGTGGGGAGGGGGGCGCTCAATGGTCCTGTGGGAAAGTAAAGACTTGAGTTAGACATCTGATATTGATGTAGCAGACACATCCTTTTGAGCAGATGATACAAAGTGATTCTCTATGAACATCATATTCCATTACTTTCTGAGAGGGATGAAACTCTATGATATCACCAGCTTCCTCTGGTGTGCCCATCTCTCCATCGCCCACTTCCAGGCCCTCGTCACCTCCAACAATCTCGTTTGCTGCCTCCTCAGCACTGGTCAATGTTGCAAGGGTAGATGGTCCTCCTCCAGTCATTGCTCTCTCCCTCTTATTGTGGGCTATCTTTTCCTGCAAGGAGGGACACAAGCGATGTTTCAGCGACAGTGATGGAGTGAGTGTGATTAATCCCTACCATAGAAGCTTTCAGTGAGACGAAGATGGGGTAAGGTGCCAAGAGGAAGGTAGCTCCCTGTGCGTTGTTAGTTGTTGTCACTGCATGACAGTGAGTGCGAGTCTAAGGGGTGCATAGGCAGGATGCTGAAGTGATTCAGTGCAGAGACAGAGATGGATAGGAAAGGGTAAGAGTAAGGTGGGATGTGAAGGAGGATGTAGTGTCCGAGTATAAATAATACACGGACAGCAGGAGAACAATAAAACAGGTATTTACTGAACAGAGGGTACTCTTTTATTTGGACCCAAAAAAACCCAATTCGACTGTAAATAAACAAAAGTTCAACTAAAGCTTAACAAATCAAATTAAAATTTGGTTTTCCATGTTGATGATGCACTCCAGTCCCCGCGGCGCCCACCGGTCGCGGAAATACTCAAGCGCACCGGCGGACACCGCGTGCTCCATCTCCAGGGCCACCCGGGCGCGAACATGGCCGCGGAAGAGATGCAGGCAATCCGGCTGGACGACCCCCTCGACCGCCCGCTGCCTGGACCAATTGATGGCTCTTTTAGCCAGGCCCAGGAGCAGGCCCACAAGGAGGTCCTCCAACCTGTCCGCTCCCCTCCGCACCGGGTGACCGTAGATCAAGAGTGTGGGACTGAAGTGCAACCAAAAATCGAGGAGCAGCCCCTTCAAGTAGTGAAAGAGGGGCTGCAACCTCTCACAATCCATATAAACGTGAAACACGGACTCCTCCAGGCCGCAAAAAATGCAGGCGGCCTGGGAGTCCGTGAACCTACTTAAAACCTTATTGCACGGGACCGCTCCGTGCAACACCCTCCAGGCCAAGTCCCCGATGGAACAAGGGAGGACTCCCGCATAGAGAGCCCTCCATTGGGGACCTCCGCTACCGCCGGTCGGCAAAACGCCACGCCAAGGCGTGTCCGGACGGTAGACGAAGATGGCAAAGTGGAGAGTGTGCAGGAGCAGCCCGTACAGGAAACCCCTCCGCGCGGAATGAAAAGGCACGGAGGGTATTTCCTCGAGACGGCTCAAGTTGTGAGGCGTCGGTTCCCGAGGGGAGTTTCGGGGCCGGGCGCCGATGAGGAATTCCGTCCGAACGGGGGTAAGCTCGGACGGGATCGCCCCACGTGCTTGAGCCGCCTCGATACACCTAGTGGAGTCGGGGCCCAGTGCCGCTTTTACCGATTCGATGGTTTCGACCGCGAGCTGGACGTTGGCCCAGGACAGGCGCCGCGCCAGCTCCTCCGGCGCCATCCAGCCCGCTCCTCCGCCATCGAGCAGGTCCCCGACTCTGGTCACCTTGCCAGCCACAGCCCTACCCTCCGCCAGCCGCCCGAACCCGTGTTCGTGGAGGTGCGGATTCCTGAGCAGCGGCTCCCGAAGGAGAGCCGCCGCTCCTGACGGGGGAGAGCTCCGCCTGGAAGCGACGTAGTTCCAAACCCATAGTAGTTCCTGGTAGAAGACAGGCAGCTCCCGCAGGCCGGCACGCCTTCTGCCCACTTTCGCAAACAGGAGCTGCGTGTCGTAATTGAGGCCATGCAGCTGGCGGAAGAAAAACGTCACCAGCGCACACCATCTCGGAGGATTCTCGACGTACAGGTATCTCTGCAGCGTCTGAAGACGGAAAGTCGCAGCCTGGGTGCGAAGGCACACCAGCGCCTGACCGCCCTCCCTAAGCGGGAGACACAGAACCGCGGCAGAGACCCAGTGCTTCCTTTTGTCCCAGAAGAAGTCGATGAGCTTCTTCTGAATCTTGGCGACAAACGCAGGGGGAGGGATCAAAGTGACCAACCGGTACCACAACATGGCGGCCACCAGCTGGTTTATGACCAGCGCTCGACCCCTGTAGGACAACACTCGGAGCAGTCCTGTCCAGCGTCCTAGGCGAGCGGTGACTTTGGCCTCCAGCTCTTGCCAGTTCGCCGGCCAAGCGTCCTCGGCAGGGCTAAGGTAGACTCCCAAATAGAGGAGGTGCGTGGTGCTCCAGGCGAAAGGCCTGAACTCCTCCGGCAGGGAGTCCACCCGCCACTGACCCACCAGGAGTCCGGAACATTTCTCCCAGTTGATCTTGGCGGAGGATGCGTCCGAGTAAATCTGCTGGCATTCCCGCATCCTCCGCAAGTCAGCGGGATCCGTGACCGTGAGGAGCACGTCATCGGCGTAAGCCGAGAGGACCACCTCCACGCCCGGCCCTTGCAGAGCCAGTCCCGTCAACCTCTTCCGCAAGAGGCGCAGGAAAGGCTCCACGCAAATGGCATATAACTGACCGGACATGGGGCATCCCTGACGCACCCCCCTCCCGAAGCGAAGGGGCGCCGTCAAGGACCCGTTAACTTTAACCAGACACTCCGCGGCGGCGTACAGAAGTCGGATCCGGGCGACGAAATGCGTCCCGAACCCGAATGCGCGCAGAGTCCCGAAGAGATACTAGTGATCCACCCTGTCGAACGCCTTCTCCTGATCCAGGGAAAGGAAGGCGACCGACAGACCAGCCCTCTGGGAGTGGTGGACCAGGTCCCGGACCAGATGGATGTTATCGTGGATGGTCCGGCCCGGGACCGTGTAGGACTGGTCGGGGTGGATCATGTGGGCCAGCACGGTGCCAAGGCGAGCAGACATGGCCCTGGCAAAGATTTTATAGTCCGTGCTGAGGAGGGAGACCGGGCGCCAGTTCTTAAGGAGGCGGAGATCGCCCTTCTTAGGCAGCAGGACAATGACCGCCCTGCGCCAAGAGAGGGGCATCTCCCCGGTCGCCAAACTTTCCCCCAGGACCCGCGCGTAGTCGCCCCCCAAGACGTCCCAGAACGCCCTGTGGAACTCCACGGTCAGCCCGTCCAGCCCCGGGGACTTTCCCCTAGAGAGCTGGCGGAGGGCGCCGGTCAGCTCCGCCAGACTTAGCGGAGCGTCCAATTTTTCGGCGCCCTCCGGGCCAACCTTCGTCAGGTCCTCCCACAAAACTCTGCGCGCATCCTCGCTGGACGGATCCGGAGAGAACAGAGCCCCGTAATAGGCGCGGGTCTCCGCGCGGATTCCCTCCGGATCCGAGACCAGAGATCCGTCGTCGGCCAGCAGCCCCAAGAGCTGCTGACGGACCCCCAGTCTTTTTTCCACCGAGTAGAAGGGGGAGCCGCGGTCCAGGTCACGCAGGAGCTGGATCCGCGACCTCACGTACGCGCCTCGGGACCCGACGAGCTGCAGGTCCTTCAGCGCGCCCTTCTTCTCTTCGTACACCTTCCGCAGGGCCGGGTCCTCGACGACCTGACCGAGACGGGACTCCAGGTCGAGCACCTCCTTCTCCAACCGCCCGACCCGGGCCTCCCGCCTCTTGGTCGACCCCTTCGCGTACTCCTGACAGAAGAGACGGATGTGAGCCTTGCCCACATCCCACCATAGCCTCAAGGAGGGGAAGCCCCCCTGCTTCCTTCTCCAGTCGGCCCAGAATCGACGAAACGAATCCCGGAACCGTGCGTCCTCCAGCAGCAGGTTGTTAAAATGCCAGTACACGGACCCCCCCCGCGCGCGCAGCGGAGCGAGCTCCGCCCACACCAGGTGGTGGTCCGTGCACGGCACCGGCCGCATGGAAGCTGCCGGAACGCAGGAGACGTACGCCCGGGAAATGTAGAGGCGGTCGATTCTGGACCTTCCTCCCCCAGACCTCACGCTAGTGAAGGCGCTGGAGTCGGGGTGGAGATTTCGCCAGACGTCCACCAAGTCGAAGGACCCAACCAGGTCCCTCAACTTCTCCATCGCCGCCGGGCTTCGCGGGGGACCCGAACGGTCCCTCGCCTCGAGGGTGCAGTTAAAATCCCCCCCGAGGATGACGCACTCGCCCACGTCGATGGAGCCCAAGAGAGCGGACACTTCTTCGAAGCGCACTTGCTGCGCACTGGTCTGAGGGGCGTACACGTTCACTAGATGGAGCGGCACGCCCCCCAGGCGAACAGTGACCTGGAGCAAGCGGCCCGGCACGTGCTCCTTGACCCCCAAGATCTCCGGCTGAAAATGCGGGGCCAGCAAGATAGCCACCCCGCTGGAATTGTTGGAGAGGTGACTCATGCTGACCCCTTCTTGCCACTCCAGGAGCCACGTGGCTTCGTCTCCCGGAACGGTATGGGTTTCTTGCAGGAAGCACACCGCATACTTCCCGTCCCGAAGGACCGAGAAGTTATTGAATCTGCGGCGCGCCTCCCTGCTGCCGTTGATGTTGAGGCTGGCTATGGTTATCTTCATGTCAGAAGCATAGTGCAACCTCTACCTACACCTAACGGGGCGAGGAAGCGCAGCCGCTGGTCCGCCGCCACTTCCTCAGCAGCCCAGTGAGAAACGTTGTGAGCCGACGCAGCTCGAGCGGGTTCACACCCTCGTCCGCGCCCAAGATCTTAACGGCGGCGCGGACGGAATCGATGAGCAGCGCCAGCTCCGACCACCTGTCGAGGGCCAGCCGGACCTTATTGCGCTGACCCAGGCACGTGGCCATAAAATCCCGGCGTTCCCTTACGGAAATGAGGGGAGACTCGGCAAGGGGCACGAGGTCATCCATCGCCACGTCGGCGCTGGAGTCCGAATCGTCCTCCGTGCCCATCACTGAGTCCCCATCCTCCTCCAGGGGGTCGTCACCAACGGCCGACCCGTCCGCCGCGCAGTGCGAAGCGAACGACTCGGCCGCGCCAGCCAGCCCCGCCTCCGCCCGGATCCCACCCTCAGGATCGGCGGCAGAGGATTTCTCCCTGGGCTCCTCTAGGGGTGCCGGGCCAGAAGACGGCGGCGGTTCAGAGCTCCCCTCCGCCTCAGACGCCGGAACGACCGGAGAAACCGGGGAGAGAACAATTTCCAGCTCCTCCAGTACGTCCGGCACCAGAGACGCAGCCAGGGGGCCATCCTCCTCCCCGCCACCAACCTCCGACCCAGCGGACGGGGGGTTTTGAATTAAAAGCTCTACCAGGACGAGCATCCCCTGGGAGACGTCCGGGTCACATTGGGCGAGCTCATTACCCTCGAGCTCGCCCGACCCAGCCCCCAGGCTGCCCGACCCGGCGAGGGGTAACGACACCGATAAAAGGTCAACTTCAATTACTGCCGCGGGTTGTTCCGCAACTCCCCCCACGGGCAGGGTCTCATCCCCATCCCCGGGAGGCACGTGCTGGACAGACACATCTGCCTCAGCCTCCCGAGGGACAGGCGACCCCTGCCGATCGCTGGTGATGGCGACAGCGCTGGTGGGGGGGGGGGGGTGCGCAGTACCCGCGGCGGGCGACGACTCCCCCTGCTCGGAGGGACCTTCCTCCTCCCGGTCCTCCTCCTCATCCAGGGGGTCGCGCCTTTTTAGCACGGAGGGAGCGAGGGAGACCTCCATGTCTGCAAAGGCCTCCTCCTCGACTCCCTCCGGCGGAGCAGGTTTGTCGGGTTCCTCGGGCCCGAGCCCGGCCGCAGGTAATGGCATTACCGCTGCGGCGGTTGCGGCCACAGGCTCGGGCACGGGGCCCCTCCCGCTCACATCTGCCCTGATCAACTCCGCGAGGAGCGCGGGTGTAAGGGGCTCAAGGGGCAAGGGCTCACCATCCACGGGGGGACCTGCCCTAAGGTGCTTCTTTTTTCCCCGCGCCTTCTTTCCGGCCGGACACGCTCCCTCCCCCCCGCCGGAGGCCTTGGTGGCATCGGCCCCCGACGTCAACCGCGCATCAGACGTACTTGACGCGCGGGCAGATCCGGGGGGAAGGGCGGCGGCGGCGCCAGCCTCGGCCGCACGAGATGATCCGGCGGCCTTGGAGGCAGGGCAGTTCCTCCTGATGTGCCCCACCTCCCTGCAGGCATGGCACCTCACACCGTCCGACGTCCAAAAGGCGCGGTAGGCGGTCCCCTCGTGGAGGACGACGAACGCCCCTTCAGTGTCCTCCTCCCGCGCCAGCTGGATAAACAGCTGGCGCCGGAAGGAGAAGACGTGGCGAAGGCTGGCCTCCCGGAAGCCGAGCGGGATGGGCGTGATCCCCGACCTCACCTCCCCAAGTTGTCGCAAATGGGGAAGGAGGAGCTCACCAGGAACATAGGGCGGGACGTTGGAAATAATGATCCTCTGCACGGTGGCCTCGAGAGGATCCACCGGCAGGAAGGTCCCGCCCACGGTGAGCCCCTTGGCGACAGCCAGGGACACCGCCCGCTCCGACCCTAGGAAGAACACAGCCTTCCCATACATTTTCGAGGCCGCGACGATGGCTGAGGGGCCGACAACCCCAGCCATGGCCTTGACGCAGGCCTCGATGGTCATAGTGGGGTGAGTGTAGCTCTTCACCCCAAGCTTTTTTGTTATTAATCGAAAAGGTGACGGGGCAGCAGGAACAGCGGGAGCAGCTGTGGCTGTGGCTACCACTCTCGCATAGGTCCCGGCTGGCCCCGCCACCGGCGAAGACGCAGTCGCCATTCTGGGGTGCTTTTTTTAAGGGCTACACTCACCCCAAGTCACAGGCCTGAAGGTGTTAATGGCCTCGGTGTATATATATATTTTTTTGTCCTCTATTGAGCAGAGGGAGCTGATTAAAATGAGGACACACCTCTCTCCTTATTGATTTAAATTGGGAAAGGAGCCCTCTGCCCTCTGCTCAATTGGCAATTCATAAAATAGATGAAACTAAGGTGCCTTAGAAAGACAGGCAGAGAGAGACAAAGAGAGAGAGAGAGAGAGAGAGAGAGGTGGGGGGGTGGGAAGGAGGGAGGCCTCAAAGGGCAGTGTTGCCACTCAGGATGGTGGGTGGGTGTTGGCAGGGTTGCACTCTCCGATGGAAAAAGTCTTTGGTGATGGTGGTCTTCTGGCAGGGGGAGAAGACGTCTTCACCTGGAAAAGCTGGAGAAGCCCAGGCTTAGTCCTGCAACAGGTCTTAACGATGTAATTAAATTAAATTAAGGACTTCACCTTGGGCAGCTCCAAGCTCTCCCAGGGCAGGCAATAGAAGGGATGCTGATTAGTGGTGTGTGTGGCCTAGCTTTTAACAAGAGCACACACACACTACACCCCTTGATGATCCGGCCTTGCTTCTTCTTTTCTCCCCCCACCTAAAATACAAAGTCTTGGGAGAGTGCCCCAAATAACACCCACCTGTAGATGTTCCGGATGAAGTTTTCTTCCCTCCTTTCAAGCAGTTGGTTTCTCTCCCCTCTCTCCCTCTCCTGAAGTGGAGGCCAATTTGGGGAGGCAGTGATAGAAAGGCCTCTCCCCTGGTTGATGTTGATGTAGGCCTCCTTTCTCCTTCTCCTCCTCTGTCCTCTCTCTCCAGGCACCTCAGTTGATGTAATGATGGTGGAGTTGGTGTTGGTGGTGGTCCAACGTTCTCCTCCTCTTCCTGGTCAGGGGACCACCACTTTAATCCACTCTCCAAAGTCTGGCTGCTCCCTCTGCTCGCGCTTGCAGCTGAACAGAGGGTACTCTTTTATTTGGACCCCAAAAAAACCCAATTCGACTGTAAATAAACAAAAGTTCAACTAAAGCTTAACAAATCAAATTAAAATTTGGTTTTCCGTGTTGATGATGCACTCCAGTCCCCGCGGCGCCCACCGGTCGCGGAAATACTCAAGCGCACCGGCGGACACCGCGTGCTCCATCTCCAGGGCCACCCGGGCGCGAACATGGCCGCGGAAGAGATGCAGGCAATCCGGCTGGACGACCCCCTCGACCGCCCGCTGCCTGGACCAATTGATGGCTCTTTTAGCCAGGCCCAGGAGCAGGCCCACAAGGAGGTCCTCCAACCTGTCCGCTCCCCTCCGCACCGGGTGACCGTAGATCAAGAGCGTGGGACTGAAGTGCAACCAAAAATCGAGGAGCAGCCCCTTCAAGTAGTGAAAGAGGGGCTGCAACCTCTCACAATCCATATAAACGTGAAACACGGACTCCTCCAGGCCGCAAAAAATGCAGGCGGCCTGGGAGCCCGTGAACCTACTTAAAACCTTATTGCACGGGACCGCTCCGTGCAACACCCTCCAGGCCAAGTCCCCGATGGAACAAGGGAGGACTCCCGCATAGAGAGCCCTCCATTGGGGACCTCCGCTACCGCCGGTCGGCAAAACGCCACGCCAAGGCGTGTCCGGACGGTAGACGAAGATGGCAAAGTGGAGAGTGTGCAGGAGCAGCCCGTACAGGAAACCCCTCCGCGCGGAATGAAAAGGCACGGAGGGTATTTCCTCGAGACGGCTCAAGTTGTGAGGCACCGGTTCCCGAGGGGAGTTTCGGGGCCGGGCGCCGATGAGGAATTCCGTCCGAACGGGGGTAAGCTCGGACGGGATCGCCCCACGTGCTTGAGCCGCCTCGATACACCTAGTGGAGTCGGGGCCCAGTGCCGCTTTTACCGATTCGATGGTTTCGACCGCGAGCTGGACGTTGGCCCAGGACAGGCGCCGCGCCAGCTCCTCCGGCGCCATCCAGCCCGCTCCTCCGCCATCGAGCAGGTCCCCGACTCTGGTCACCTTGCCAGCCACAGCCCTACCCTCCGCCAGCCGCCCGAACCCGTGTTCGTGGAGGTGCGGATTCCTGAGCAGCGGCTCCCGAAGGAGAGCCGCCGCTCCTGACGGGGGAGAGCTCCGCCTGGAAGCGACGTAGTTCCAAACCCATAGTAGTTCCTGGTAGAAGACAGGCAGCTCCCGCAGGCCGGCACGCCTGCTGCCCACTTTCGCAAACAGGAGCTGCGTGTCGTAATTGAGGCCATGCAGCTGGCGGAAGAAAAACGTCGCCAGCGCACACCATCTCGGAGGATTCTCGACGTACAGGTATCTCTGCAGCGTCTGAAGACGGAAAGTCGCAGCCTGGGTGCGAAGGCACACCAGCGCCTGACCGCCCTCCCTAAGCGGGAGACACAGAACCGCGGCAGAGACCCAGTGCTTCCTTTTGTCCCAGAAGAAGTCGATGAGCTTCTTCTGAATCTTGGCGACAAACGCAGGGGGAGGGATCAAAGTGACCAACCGGTACCACAACATGGCGGCCACCAGCTGGTTTATGACCAGCGCTCGACCCCTGTAGGACAACACTCGGAGCAGTCCTGTCCAGCGTCCTAGGCGAGCGGTGACTTTGGCCTCCAGCTCTTGCCAGTTCGCCGGCCAAGCGTCCTCGGCAGGGCTAAGGTAGACTCCCAAATAGAGGAGGTGCGTGGTGCTCCAGGCGAAAGGCCTGAACTCCTCCGGCAGGGAGTCCACCCGCCACTGACCCACCAGGAGTCCGGAACATTTCTCCCAGTTGATCTTGGCGGAGGATGCGTCCGAGTAAATCTGCTGGCATTCCCGCATCCTCCGCAAGTCAGCGGGATCCGTGACCGTGAGGAGCACGTCATCGGCGTAAGCTGAGAGGACCACCTCCACGCCCGGCCCTTGCAGAGCCAGTCCCGTCAACCTCTTCCGCAAGAGGCGCAGGAAAGGCTCCACGCAAATGGCATATAACTGACCGGACATGGGGCATCCCTGACGCACCCCCCTCCCGAAGCGAAGGGGCGCCGTCAAGGACCCGTTAACTTTAATCAGACACTCCGCGGCGGCGTACAGAAGTCGGATCCGGGCGACGAAATGCGTCCCGAACCCGAATGCGCGCAGAGTCCCGAAGAGATACTCGTGATCCACCCTGTTGAACGCCTTCTCCTGATCCAGGGAAAGGAAGGCGACCGACAGACCAGCCCTCTGGGAGTGGTGGACCAGGTCCCGGACCAGATGGATGTTATCGTGGATGGTCCGGCCCGGGACCGTGTAGGACTGGTCGGGGTGGATCATGTGGGCCAGCACGGTGCCAAGGCGAGCAGACATGGCCCTGGCAAAGATTTTATAGTCCGTGCTGAGGAGGGAGACCGGGCGCCAGTTCTTAAGGAGGCGGAGATCGCCCTTCTTAGGCAGCAGGACAATGACCGCCCTGCGCCAAGAGAGGGGCATCTCCCCGGTCGCCAAACTTTCCCCCAGGACCCGCGCGTAGTCGCCCCCCAAGACGTCCCAGAACGCCCTGTGGAACTCCACGGTCAGCCCGTCCAGCCCCGGGGACTTTCCCCTAGAGAGCTGGCGGAGGGCGCCGGTCAGCTCCGCCAGACTTAGCGGAGCGTCCAATTTTTCGGCGCCCTCCGGGCCAACCTTCGTCAGGTCCTCCCACAAAACTCTGCGCACATCCTCGCTGGACGGATCCGGAGAGAACAGAGCCCCGTAATAGGCGCGGGTCTCCGCGCTGATTCCCTCCGGATCCGAGACCAGAGATCCGTCGTCGGCCAGCAGCCCCAAGAGCTGCTTACGGACCCCCCGTCTTTTTTCCAGCGAGTAGAAGAAGGGGGAGCCGCGGTCCAGGTCCCGCAGGAGCTGGATCCGCGACCTCACGTACGCGCCTCGGGACCCGACGAGCTGCAGGTCCTTCAGCGCGCCCTTCTTCTCTTCGTACACCTTCCGCAGGGCCGGGTCCTCGACGACCTGACCGAGACGGGACTCCAGGTCGAGCACCTCCTTCTCCAACCGCCCGACCCGGGCCTCCCGCCTCTTGGTCGACCCCTTCGCGTACTCCTGACAGAAGAGACGGATGTGAGCCTTGCCCACATCCCACCATAGCCTCAAGGAGGGGAAGCCCCCCTGCTTCCTTCTCCAGTCGGCCCAGAATCGACGAAACGAATCCCGGAACCGTGCGTCCTCCAGCAGCAGGTTGTTAAAATGCCAGTACACGGACCCCCCCCGCGTGCGCAGCGGAGCGAGCTCCGCCCACACCAGGTGGTGGTCCGTGCACGGCACCGGCCGCATGGAAGCTGCCGGAACGCAGGAGACGAACGCCCGGGAAATGTAGAGGCGGTCGATTCTGGACCTTCCTCCCCCAGACCTCACGCTAGTGAAGGCGCTGGAGTCGGGGTGGAGATTTCGCCAGACGTCCACCAAGTCGAAGGACCCAACCAGGTCCCTCAACTTCTCCATCGCCGCCGGGCTTCGCGGGGGACCCAAACGGTCCCTCGCCTCCAGGGTGCAGTTAAAATCCCCCCCGAGGATGACGCACTCGCCCACGTCGATGGAGCCCAAGAGAGCGGACACTTCTTCGAAGAAGCGCACTTGCTGCGCACTGGTCTGAGGGGCGTACACGTTCACTAGATGGAGCGGCACGCCCCCCAGGCGAACAGTGACATGGAGCAAGCGGCCCGGCACGTGCTCCTTGACCCCCAAGATCTCCGGCTGAAAATGCGGGGCCAGCAAGATAGCCACCCCGCTGGAATTGTTGGAGAGGTGACTCATGCTGACCCCTCCTTGCCACTCCAGGAGCCACGTGGCTTCGTCTCCCGGAACGGTGTGGGTTTCTTGCAGGAAGCACACCGCATACTTCCCGTCCCGAAGGACCGAGAAGTTATTGAATCTGCGGCGCGCCTCCCTGCTGCCGTTGATGTTGAGGCTGGCTATGGATATCTTCATGTCAGAAGCATAGTGCAACCTCTACCTACACCTAACGGGGCGAGGAAGCGCAGCCGCTGGTCAGCCGCCACTTCCTCAGCAGCCCAGTGAGAAACGTTGTGAGCCGACGCAGCTCGAGCGGGTTCACACCCTCATCCGCGCCCAAGATCTTAACGGCGGCGCGGACGGAATCGATGAGCAGCGCCAGCTCCGACCACCTGTCGAGGGCCAGCCGGACCTTATTGCGCTGACCCAGGCACGTGGCCATAAAATCCCGGAGTTCCCTTACGGAAATGAGGGGAGACTCGGCAAGGGGCACGAGGTCATCCATCGCCACGTCGGCGCTGGAGTCCGAATCATCCTCCGTGCCCATCACCGAGTCCCCATCCTCCTCCAGGGGGTCGTCACCAGCGGCCGACCCGTCCGCCGCGCAGTGCGAAGCGAACGACTCGGCCGCGCCAGCCAGCCCCGCCTCCGCCCGGATCCCACCCCCAGGATCGGCGGCAGAGGATT
Source organism: Somniosus microcephalus (assembly GCF_052327205.1). Lineage (NCBI taxonomy): Eukaryota > Metazoa > Chordata > Chondrichthyes > Squaliformes > Somniosidae > Somniosus > Somniosus microcephalus. Next base: position 173,630,787 of record NC_140999.1, on the reverse strand, counting down.
TCTCCCTGGGCTCCTCTAGGGGTGCCGGGCCAGAAGACGGCGGCGGTTCAGAGCTCCCCTCCGCCTCAGACGCCGGAACGACCGGAGAAACCGGGGAGAGAACAATTTCCAGCTCCTCCAGTACGTCCGGCACCAGAGACGCAGCCAGGGGGCCATCCTCCTCCCCGCCACCAACCTCCGACCCAGCGGACGGGGGGTTTTGAATTAAAAGCTCCACCAGGACGAGCATCCCCTGGGAGACGTCCGGGTCGCATTGGGCGAGCTCATTATCCTCGAGCTCGCCCGACCCAGCCCCCAGGCTGCCCGACCCGGCGAGGGGTAACGACACCGATAAAAGGTCAACTTCAATTACTGCCGCGGGTTGTTCCGCAACCCCCCCCACGGGCAGGGTCTCATCCCCATCCCCGGGAGGCACGTGCTGGACAGACACATCTGCCTCAGCCTCCCGAGGGACAGGCGACCCCTGCCGATCGCTGGTGATGACGACAGCGCTGGGGGGGCGGGGGGGCGCAGTACCCGCGGCGGGCGACGACTCCCCCTGCTCGGAGGGACCTTCCTCCTCCCGGTCCTCCTCCTCATCCAGGGGGTCGCGCCTTCTTTTTAGCACGGAGGGAGCGAGGGAGACCTCCATGTCTGCAAAGGCCTCCTCCTCGACTCCCTCCGGCGGAGCAGGTTTGTCGGGTTCCTCGGGCCCGAGCCCGGCCGCAGGTATTGGCATTACCGCTGCGGCGGTTGCGGCCACAGGCTCGGGCACGGGGCCCCTCCCGCTCACATCTGCCCTGATCAACTCCGCGAGGAGCGCGGGTGTAAGGGGCTCAAGGGGCAAGGGCTCACCATCCACGGGCGGACCTGCCCTAAGGTGCTTCTTTTTTCCCCGCGCCTTCTTTCCGGCCGGACACGCTCCCTCCCCCCCGCCGGAGGCCTTGGTGGCATCGGCCCCCGACGTCAACCGCGCATCAGACGTACTTGACGCGCGGGCAGATCCGGGGGGAAGGGCGGCGGCGGCGGCGCCAGCCTCGGCCGCACGAGACGGTCCGGCGGCCTTGGAGGCAGGGCAGTTCCTCCTGATGTGCCCCACCTCCCTGCAGGCATGGCACCTCACACCGTCCGACGTCCAAAAGGCGCGGTAGGCGGTCCCCTCGTGGAGGACGACGAACGCCCCTTCAGTGTCCTCCTCCCGCGCCAGCTGGATAAACAGCTGGCGCCGGAAGGAGAAGACGTGGCGAAGGCTGGCCTCCCGGAAGCCGAGCGGGATGGGCGTGATCCCCGACCTCACCTCCCCAAGTTGTCGCAAATGGGGAAGGAGGAGCTCACCAGGAACATAGGGCGGGACGTTGGAAATAATGATCCTCTGCGCGGTGGCCTCGAGAGGATCCACCGGCAGGAAAGTCCCGCCCACGGTGAGCCCCTTGGCAACAGCCAGGGACACCGCCCGCTCCGACCCCAGGAAGAACACAGCCTTCCCATACATTTTCGAGGCCGCGACGATGGCTGAGGGGCCGACAACCCCAGCCATGGCCTTGACGCAGGCCTCGATGGTCATAGTGGGGTGAGTGTAGCTCTTCACCCCAAGCTTTTTTGTTATTAATCGAAAAGGTGACGGGGCAGCAGGAACAGCGGGAGCAGCTGTGGCTGTGGCTACCACTCTCGCATAGGTCCCGGCTGGCCCCGCCACCGGCGAAAATGCAGTCGCCATTCTGGGGTGCTTTTTTTAAGGGCTACACTCACCCCAAGTCACAGGCCTGAAGGTGTTAATGGCCTCGGTGTATATATATATTTTTTTGTCCTCTATTGAGCAGAGGGAGCTGATTAAAATGAGGACACACCTCTCTCCTTATTGATTTAAATTGGGAGAGGAGCCCTCGCCCCTCTGCTTCAATTGGCAATTAATAAAATAGATGAAACTAAGGTGCCTTAGAAAGACAGGCAGAGAGAGACAAAGAGAGAGAGAGAGAGAGGTGGGGGGGGTGGGAAGGAGGGAGGCCGCAAAGGGCAGTGTTGCCACTCAGGATGGTGGGTGGGTGTAGGCAGGGTTGCACTCTCCGATGGAAAAAGTCTTTGGTGATGGTGGTCTTCTGGCAGGGGGAGAAGACGTCTTCACCTGGAAAAGCTGGAGAAGCCCAGGCTTAGTCCTGCAACAGGTCTTAACGATGTAATTAAATTAAATTAAGGACTTCACCTTGGGCAGCTCCAAGCTCTCCCAGGGCAGGCAATAGAAGGGATGCTAATTAGTGGTGTGTGTGGCCTAGCTTTTAACAAGAGCACACACACACACACACTACACCCCTTGATGATCCGGCCTTGCTTCTTCTTTTCTCCCCCCACCTAAAATACAAAGTCTTGGGAGAGTGCCCCAAATAACACCCACCTGTAGATGTTCCGGATGAAGTTTTCTTCCCTCCTTTCAAGCAGTTGGTTTCTCTCCCCTCTCTCCCTCTCCTGAAGTGGAGGCCAAATTGGGGAGGCAGTGATAGAAAGGCCTCTCCCCTGGTTGATGTTGATGTTGGCCTCCTTTCTCCTTCTCCTCCTCTGTCCTCTCTCTCCAGGCACCTCAGTTGATGTAATGATGGTGGAGTTGGTGGTGGTGGTCCAACGTTCTCCTCCTCTTCCTGGTCAGGGGACCACCACTTTAATCCACTCTCCAAAGTCTGGCTGCTCCCTCTGCTCATGCTTGCAGCTGAACAGAGGGTAACTTAAGACTGAAATACAGAAGCCTGCTATGGCTATATATACAGGGGTGGTCACTGCCGGTATTGCAGTATAGAATCAGTTCTTCTCTTAAAGGTACATACACAACAATTCCTCCCCTTTTAGATAAACAGTACATAACATTCATTTAACAACTAAATAATAACTAATTACAATTACAATTTTCTCTGTACTATACACATCAACTGAAATAATCATTTATAAGTTCAGTCTTTGAGGAGGCTTCCTGATCCTGACTGGATAGCGCCTTTCTCGAGTATCCTGTTCTTGTGGTGGAGTTGATTCTGGCTCATTGTCATTGGTTGGTTCGTCAGCTTCCAATACCACTGCTTCTGAGGTAGACGCAATCTGTACTTCTGGTTGATTACCAGGTGCACCTGCTCGTGGTATGGGTTTGGCTTGTTCCTGTGACTCTAGAATCTGGTCAGCATGGCGTCTCACGATGCTCTCTCCAACGTCCACTGTGTACATTAGTGGTCCCTGCTGTGTGCATATCGTTCCTGGCTGCCATTTTTCTGTTCGGTAGTCGCGGGCCAAGACTGGTTGCCCTATCTTGAAGCTCCTGGTTGGCTTCTCATTTATGTGCTGGAATTGCTTATCCTCAACATCTTGTCTTATGTTTGGTTTGAGCAAATCCAGGCGACATCTTAGCCTTCGGTTGAAGAACATTATGGCTGGAGCTTGGTTGGTGACTGCATGTGTTGCATTCCGGTAAGCAAACAAGAAATTATCCACCTTGTGTTGTCGTGGTATGTTGTCATTATGCATTGCCTTTATGGCCTTTTTAAAGGTCTGCACAAACCTCTCAGCCACTCCATTTGTGCCTGGATGATATGGGGCAGATGTGTAATGTTTCACCCCATTATTCCTCAGAAACCTCCGGAAATCCTCGGACACAAACTGTGGCCCATTGTCGGAGCAAATCTGTTCTGGCAAGCCATTCCTGGCGAAGATGGTCCGTAGGACTGCAATAGTTTTCTCCGTGGTGGTGGAGGACATTTTGATGACCTCTGGCCATTTCGAATGGGCGTCCACAGCGATTAGGAACATTGAGTCCATAAATGGACCAGCAAAATCAATGTGTACCCGTTGCCATGGAGATGAGGGCCACTCCCATGGATGTAGCGGGGCCTGTGGTGGAGTGTTTTGGACCTTCTGGCATCCTGTGCATCTCTTGGTCATATCCTCGATTTCTTTATCGATTCCCGGCCACCACACAAATGCCCTGGCTAGGCTCTTCATTTTTACCCCTCCCAGATGACCCTCATGAAGCTCATTGAGCACCCTATCTCTCAACTTGGGTGGAATTACCACTCGGGATCCACACATCAAGGTCCCCCGGCACACTGACAGCTGTTCTCTCCTTGGCGAGAATGCTGGCAACAGTGAGTCGCCATGTGCTGGCCATCCCTTCACCGTCAAATCATAGACCCGAGAGAGTGTCGGGTCATTTCGGGTTTCCTTCTCTATACTTGAGTTTGTAACAGGTAGACATTCGACTATGGTCGCATGGAATATCTCAACAGGGTCCACTGCAGGTGCTTCCTCTACCGTAGGCAACGGTAGGCGTGACAGCCCATCAGTGTTTCCATGCTGTTTCGTACCCTTGTACTCTATGTCGTACTGATGTGCCCCTAGAAAAAGTGACCATCTTTGCAGCCGTTGCGCCATCATCACCGGAACGCCCTTCTTTGGGTTAAAAATAGAGGCCAGGGGCTGATGATCAGTCAGTAGGGTGAATTTCTGCCCGTGCAGATAGTGATTGAACTTCTTCACCCCCCACACCAGGCTGAGGGCCTCCCTGTCAATCTGGGTGTAGTTACGCTCGGCTGAGGTTAACGAGCGCGACGCAAAGGCTATTGGCCTCTCTGAACCATCAAGGAATTTGTGTGACAGCACCGCTCCGATGCCGTAGGGAGACGCATCACATGCTAACCGAATCGGTAGTGTTGGATTGTAGTAGGCCAATACTTCTTTTGAAGTGAGTAGGCATTTACATTTCTGAAAGGCACGCTTACACTCATCACTCCATTTCCATGTTACTCCAGTTTGCAGTAGGGCGTTCAGTGGGTGCAGAATTGTAGATAAATTCGGCAAGAACTTATGGTAGTAGTTCACCAACCCGAGGAACGACCTCAGTTGCGACACATTTTCCGGTGCTGGAGCCTTGACTACAGCCTCAATCTTGTCTGGCGACTTATGCAACCCTTCCTCATCAATCATGTGGCCACAATACGAGATTTGTCTCCTGAAGAACTCGCATTTGGGGCGGTTGGCTCGTAGCCCATATTCCTGTAATCTCGTGAGCACCTGCTCCAGGTTGGCAAGGTGTTCACTGTCATTTTCGCCTGTAACCAGGATGTCGTCCAAATAACACTGGGTCCCCGGGATCCCTTGCAGGACTTGTTCCATCGCCCTCTGCCAAATAGCCGGGGCTGATGCTACCCCAAATACCAGTCGATTGTACTGGTAAAGGCCTTTGTGAGTGTTTAGCGTGAGATATTTCCTAGATGCTTCTTCCACCTCCATTTGTAAATACGCTTGGGCCAGATCAATCTTTGTAAAGCGTTTCCCTCCAGATAGTGAGGCAAAAATATCTTCTATCCGTGGAAGTGGATATTGTACTGTGTGCAGGACTGGGTTCACAGTTACCTTGAAGTCCCCACAGATGCGAACCTTCTTCGGTTCCCCAGGCGTGCTGCTCAATGATTTCTTCATTACAGGAACGATGGGTGTGGCCCACTCACTCCAGTCCACCTTGGACAGCACACCCGAATGCTCCAGACTCTCCAGCTCTGCTTCAACGGCTGGGCGGATCGCGTAAGGTACCGGTCTGGCCTTAAAAATTTTTGGGTTTGCGTTATCTTCGATTTTTATCATTGCCGTTACTCCTTTCGGAGTCCCAAGTCCTTGTTGGAACACCTCTTTTGCGTCAGTTTGAATTTTTGACAGTCGTCCAGGTGTGACGTCATCATCCTTTTTATCAGTCACAGTTAGCGCCTGAATGGAATGCCAATCCAATTGTATTTTTTGGATCCATTCACGTCCCAATAATGGTGGTCCTCCATCTGGTAGTATATATAGATACAGTTTCTGTGTTTCCTTGCCGTTGTATTCAACTGGCACCCTTATTTTTCCTCTGGGGTAGACTTTTTGCCCCGTGTATGTCTTCAATACAATGGACATGTCCTTCAAGGGTATGTGTGAGAATAGCCGCTCATAGTCTCGTCGATTCATGACAGTTAGGGCTGATCCTGTGTCCAATTCCATCTTTACTGGGGACCCTGCTATCATGAGGGTGACCCAAATGGTTCGGTGATCCTCCTTTGCGATCACGTTGTGTAACTTTAGACAACTTAGTCTCCTGCTCCTGGAGTCCTTATCACTCTCCTGATCTTCCGAACTACTGTCTGTCAATTTCTTTACTTTCTTGTACTTTTCCTTAGTAGTTCTTGTAGTGTTGGTTTTCTTTCCTGACCTGCAGACTCTTGCTATGTGTCCCATTTTCCCACATTGCCTGCATACTTTGTCCTTAAACCAGCAGTCCTTCTGATCATGGGTTGTTCTGCCGCAGCGATAGCACTTTTCTGCTCCATACGCCATTTCGTTAGCGCTGTATTCCTGTGGTTTCTGTTGTTTTTCCGCAGCTCCCCGTGCTGCTGCTTCGTAGGATACTGCCACGCTGAAAGCCTGTTCTAGTGTCAGGTCCTTTTCCGAAAGTAGTCGTTTCTGGGTTCCTTCACTCTGGAGCCCGCAGACAAACTTATCCCGCAAGGTGTCTGCCAGTCCTGCTCCGAACTGGCAGTGCTTCGATAACTTGCTCTCATCTTTCTGCTGGTTTCTTTTATGGAACTTGAATCTTTCTGCTATCAGCAGCGGTGTAGGGTTTAGGTGTTCCTGTAAGATATGAACAATCTCCTCAAAACTTTTCTCCATTGGTTTAGCTGGGGTAATTAAATTCCGCAATAGGCCGTACGTTCTAGCGCCCATCAAATTTAATAATACCGACGCCTTCTTTCCATCGGCCACCTCATTTGCCTCGCAGTACACTTCAATTCTTTCCACATACGTGGGCCAGTCTTCTACCTCATTGTCGAAAGCAGTGATACTGCCACTTTTCGGCATCTTGGGTGATTTAAAATGGCGCCTCCCGCGCATTTTCTTCTTCACCAATGAATTAAAATGGTGCCTCCCGCGCTTTTCCTTCTTCCCCAATGGATTAAAATGGTGCCTCTCCTGCAACTCTCCGAACTCCGATGGATCCTTGGGTGGTTGCCCGCGGTCGACGCCCGTTGTTCTGACTTCGACCTCCAAGAAGCTTTTCCTTCTTCCCCTTGCTGCCACGCTGCTCCTAGCGTTCTGCAGGGTAATGGCGGCGACCCACGGCTTCGGCGCGTCTCACTTTTCCTTCCCCTTGTTTTATTTTCGCTACGCTGCCCGGTTCTTGAGCACCGACCACGCCCTGTGTGCTCCACCCTCTCTCTCTCTCTCTTTTCCTCCCGATGACGCTGCATGGCCCATTTGCAGAGCCGCTCGATCGAGCTCGAGCCCGCCGCAGTCCGGAAGGATCAGCGCACTACCTGCTACCAGCATGATTTGATGGAACACCTTGACTGGGGAGCCAAGCCCAGCTCTCCACAGCCTCTCCTGCAACTCTCCGAACTCCGATGGATCCTTGGGTGGTTGCCCGCGGTCGACGCCCGTTGTTCTGACTTCGACCTCCAAGAAGCTTCTTCTCAGGGAAAGATCCCCGTGAGGTGATGCAGTACTGCAGGTGAGTTCGAAGCTGCTCGTCACCACTGTAGTTTCCGAGTATAAATAATACACGGACTGCAGGAGAACAATAAAACAGGTATTTACTGAACAGAGGGTAGCTTAAGACTGAAATACAGAAGCCTGCTATGGCTTTATATACAGGGGTGGTCACTGCCGGTACTGCAGTATAGAATCAGTTCTTCTCTTAAAGGTACATACACAACAGAGGAGGCTTCCAAATCAGAGTGCTGGTGATGAGAAGAGAAGGGAAGCAGAGTGAAGGCAAGTGAGATGGGATACTCACTTTTGATGTTCTCACAAGATCATTAAACCTTTTGCGGTACTAGATCCATGACCATGCATAAATGGACCTTGCGCTCACCTCCTGAGCAAAGCGCAGCCAGGCTGCCTTGGTCTGCTGAGGAGGCTTCCTCCGGCCATCAGGAGGGAAGAGAATCTCCCTGCACCCTCTAACACAATCGACAAGAACTTGGAGGGACTCATCATTAAATAAAGGCGCTGCCTTGCCTCTGGAAGAAGTCATAGCTGTGAAATGATGTGCAGGAAACCACAATGGAAAGGCTCAGGCTTTAAAAGCAGCTGCTATTGTGACGTCATCAGAGGCGGCCAGCTGACCCGATCCCACTCATTGGACCGGACAGCACGCCTCCATGAAATTAACAAGGTACTTGAATAAAAATCGCAACTCTGCAGCTGTTCCCGCCGGAAGCGGCTCCCGAACCCGCCCACCACGCAACCCGACTCCAACCCACCTCGGGAATTAAAATCGAGCCCCATGCCTCTATTTATAAAGCCAAGGATCCCATATGCCTTTTTAATAGCCTTGTAAACTTGTCCTGCCACCTTCAAAAGACCTGCAGGTCTCTCTGTTCCTGCACCCCCTTTAAAATTGTACCATTCAGTTTATATTGCCTCTTCTCATTCTTCCTTCCAAAATGAATCACTTCACACTTCTCTGAATTAAATTTCATCTGCCATGTGTCTTCCCATTTCACCAGTCTATCTATGTCCTCCTGAAGTCTGTTACTATCCTCCTCACTGTTTACTACATTTCCAAGTTTCATGGTATTTGCAAACTGAAATTATGCCCAGTATACTCAGGTCCAAGTCATTAATATATCAAAAAGATCAGTAGTCCCAACATCGCCCTCTGGGGGACACCACTGTACACTTCCCTCCAGTCTGAAAAACAATCATTCACCACTGCTCTCTGCTTTCTGTCCTTTAGCAAATTTTGTATCCACTGCCCCTTTAATCCCATTGACTTCAATTTTGCAAACACATCTATTTTGTGGCACTTTATCAAATACCTTTTGAAAGTCCATATACAAAACATCAACTGCATCCACCCTCTCCATTACTTCATCAAGGAATTATCTTTAATCATGGATGATTGACAGCTATTATTACAATAAATGTAATTATTCAGTGGTATATAGCCAAATCGATATTTTTATTTCTGAATAAAATAAACATAAAAGGTTGCTTCTGTATAAGAGTGTAGATAAAATAGGGGCTCTTAGATTGAACAGTTTAGTCTTTGGAGAGAGTGGGCTGGATTTTCATACTGGAGGCGTGTAGGAGGCGGGACTACAACTTTTGGGGTTGTAGTCCCGCCTCCATCGAGTTGTGGCCAACCCACGCGATTTTCACTTGATTGACCTTGTTGAGCTCGCCCAGCGGGCTCAGCAGGCCAATTAAGGGTCACCCGGCAACAGGTGACGTCACAGATTGATATTTCATCTGTCAAGAGCTTTTGACAGACGAAATATCAGCGTTTGACAGCTGTTTGAAGCTGTCAAACACTGACAATCTGTACTCCAAGTTAATTCCTTCCTGTCAGGCTAATTTAGAGATCTCTCCAGAACAGAAAGCTGAATGCTGCAATTTTTGACAGCTTGCGGCCATTCTGCTTTCTGTGCTGGTGAGATGAGGGACTCCCGAGACCTGAAGGAAGGAAGGCTGTAAAGGTAAGTAAAACTTCTTTAAACACTTTACACACACCAAACACACTTACCTGTGCACTCATGCACCCATCACTCACCTGAACACCGACATCTCGACCCCTCCAAGTCCTTCAACCCGACGGCCTGACTCCTCTAACCTGGCGTGGTTTGGAGCCGTCGGGAATCCCACACTTCAGGAATAAAAATAGGGATTAGGCTAAAAACTGCCTGTTAACTACCTGTTAACAGGCAGTTAATTGGCACTAATCCCCTTCCCGCCTCGGGGAGGCGGGTCCCAGCACAGGTCAGGTATCCGCCTTCTTTGAAACTGGCATGGAGCAGGGTTGGGGGCGGGATGGGTTTGTGCCCCCCGATTTTGAGATTTTAACCCCCCACACACCTCCAATCCCGCCTCCACGGCCCAATGAAAATCCTGCCCAGTGTGTCCAAGGGAATATTTATCCCTCAACCAACACCTGAAAACAAATTATCTGGTCATTATCTCATCGCTGTTCATGGAATCTTGCTGTGTGCAAATTGGCTGCCGCATGTCCTGCATTACAGCAGTAACTACACTTCAAAAGTACTTCAGTGGCTGTAAAGCACTTTGTGATGTCCTGTGGTGGTGAAGGTGCTATATAAATGCAAGTCTTCCTCCCTTCCTCCCTCTCTCCCTCCCTCCCTCTCTCCCTCCCTCCTTCAGAAAAATCTTGCCGAATAAAGTATAACTGCTGTTCTTTATATATTAGGTCTGATTCCCCAATCTGGTGCTCCCTGTGAGATTGCTTCATGCTAGGAGTGCGCTATAAGGGAACCAGTCCTATTGTACCTGAAAGAGGAAACTTAAAAATGAAGGAGAGAAGTTTCAAATGGGGAAGTAATAGGCTCCTAATTGCTTTAGAGCTATGGTGGTTGGCTATCCTATCTCTTTCACCTGTAATGCGGCGCAGAAGCAATCTTTGTATTTGTATCTGAAAGGATTGATTTTCTAAACGCACTACTGTGATTTCCCAGTATGTGGGTCCAATAAGAAAGGCTTCCCAGGTGTAGCACACAATTCCAAAAACCCATATGATAATTATTCTGAAGTAATTGCACAATCACCCAGGTGTAGCACACAATTCCAAAAACCCATATGATAATTATTCTGAAGTAATTGCACAATCACATTGTTTGAAATGCAGCAATTCATTCCATAGCATTGACAGGTTGAGCTACTAGGGAAGAATTAGGTCAAGGATTAAAATGAGATTAAATGATTTGTTAAGGTAGATAGAGAGAAACCATTTCCTCTGGTGGGGGAGTCCAGAACAAGGGAGCCTAACCTTAAAATTAGTGCTAGGCCGTTCAGGGGTGATGTCAGAAAGCACTTCTTCACACAAAGAGTAGTGGAAATCTGGAGCTCTCTCCCCCAAAAGGCTGTTGAGGCTGGGGGTCAATTCAAAACTTCAAAACTGATTGACAGATTTTTGATAGGCAAAGGTATTAAGGGTTACGGAACTAAGGCAGGTAGATGGAGTTAAGATACAGATCAGCCATGATCTAATCGAATGGCGATACAGGCTCGAGGGGCTGAATGACCTACTCCTGTTCCTATGTTTCTAGATCATACCCCAGTTCTACAGTGCAACATAAGATGCACCTCAGCAGGAAAAAAGAAAAAAAGGTGTTGGGGCAGCTTGTTAAGAAAGAGTGAAGTATACAGTACAACACAAGATGCGCCTGTAGTAAGAATCTAGGACACTGTCATTTTTATAAATTGGCATTATGTGAAGGTCTTAAGCTGTTCTGGTGCTATCTTGATACAGCATATCTTTTATGAGTACTTCCAACAGCGACACTTGGCTATGGCTATTTCACAGAATAACTAGAAGTTCATTTCAGCATGTAACTAACTCTGTGCAATTTATTAGGTGGAATATAAATCTTAATGCTAGTAAAGTGCATATGCATAATGATTTAAACTATGTTGTTTCAAACCACTATACATCACCGGGTTTTGCACTCCCATTGAACGGCTCCCTATGAGCCTCACTTACTTCCCATGAACTAGCGAAATGATTGCTCACTTTGAAATCCCTTCATACTCCGCCCTACCTTAGTGAACTGTTAAAAGTTTCAGATCTGCACTAGATATTCCGAACAATTAGGGGTTAGAGTTTCCACTTTGGGCGCAACTGGCGATCCGGGTACAAACAAGCTGTCACTTTAATTCTCCGCCCCACTCCCACTCTGAGCTCTCTGTCTTCGGCCTCCTGCACTGTTCTAATGAAGCTCAACATAAGCTCAAGGAACAGCATCTCATCATTCGATTAGGCACTTTACGGCCTTCCGGACTCAACATTGAGTTCAACAATTTCAGACCATAACCTCTCCCCCCCCCCCCCCCCCCATTTTTTCGGGTGGCACTTGTTGATGATTCTGCTATTCCCATTTACACTTCTTCTAGACCCATCTTTTGTTTCTTTACTTGTCCCATTACCATCTCCTTTTGCCTTGCATCATCACCCTTTTTGTCATTTAATCTCTCCTGCCTTCCATTCTATCACAGACCTTCCCTTTTGTTCTTTCCACCCCTCCCCACTTTCCCTGCCTCTGCACTTGCTTAAAAATCTGTTACATCTCTAACTTTTTCCAGTTCTGACAAAAGGTCATCGACCTGGAACGTTAACTCTGTTTCTCTCTCCACAGATGCTGCCTGACCTGCTGAGTATTTCCAGCATTTTCTGTTTTTATTTCAGATTTCCAGCACCTGGAGTATTTTGCTTTCATAATCTTGCCTGTGCCCCACACATGCATTTCTGCTATTTTCCAGAAAGCAGTCTGATGAACACTTTAATGAGACGAGGCTAATTATAAACCAACAAGCTGATTTATTTTACACTAGCAGGGGAGCCCCGTGTTGCGAGGGCTTTTTTGGGGCTGGTCGATGTGTTGGCCGGGAGCCTGGGACTGGATTTGGGTTGTCGGCAGTTTCCAGGGCTTTTTTGGGCCTAATGGATGTGAGGGCCGGAAGCCTGGGACTGGATTTGGGCTGTCGGCAGTTGGAGAAGCCTAGGCCCGTTTTGCACTGTTTTTTAACCTAAACATTTCTAGCTTTTAATACCGTCAAAGATGAAAGTTAAAGTACTTATAAAACATTTTTGGTAAATCTTATTTTTTCTTAAAAAGAAACTGACCTGGATTACGAAAGTTTTGAGCTGCCCTGGCTGCTGTATAATGGCTGACAGATCCCTGAGATGAAAACGATTAGTCCCGCCCACACACACACCGATTGGTCAACCATCAGGTGACTGAACTGTAGGATTGGTCAATCATCACGGCACAGGATTGGTCGACCTTGACGTCAGTCAATGCTAATGAGTGGATAATGAGTGGAACTTTGAAGGTTTTTTGTATAATGTGCGAACAATTTTTGTCCGACCAAAAAGTAAATACGCCTACAAGAGTCCCCTAATGATGAACTTTCTTTTGATATAACACACGTGTAGGTATGCTCTATAACTTTTGATTGTATAGCCGGACAGACAGACAGACAGAGAGACAGACAGACATACCGTTTTATATATATAGATGTAATGTGTGAATAAACAGAATAATATTTACAGTGAATTTTAATTTATCTCATAATGTCCTGCATAACATAGAAAATAATAAAGCACTGCACACTCCTCCTGTTAGTGAATTAAATACACTTTTATGGCTAATGAACTCTCTAAATCTAGTTGGTACTACACTTAAGCAGGGATTTTTCATCAGATCTATGCAAACCCCCTGTGTCCTTTCTTAGGTGAACAGGAAGCCAAAGGCTTGACCTACCTCTCCCTGCTTGCCGTGCCCAATAATTGTCTAGTTGAGCTGTCAATTAAACCTGCTGCCACCCTCCTAGGTATGTGCTGCGAGCAGCCAGCCCGCACTGAGTTCGTATGAATGCAATCTTTCCACCGTATTATGTGTGAGTATTCATAGAATACCTTTAATGGATTTCCATTGTCTCAAACTGATGTTGTATGCAAATAGTACACTTCTGGACAGACATTTCATCTGAATTCTCAACTGCATTCTCAGAAACTGTTATTTGTGGATGGGCTCAATTTTACTTAACAGCAACATTTTAATCTAAATTACCTGAAATTCCTCCTAAGCCGAATAGCCAAAAATCCTGAAACGTGACAGTTGTATTACCTAGATTATGTTAATATTGCCCCGATTAATGTATGAAAATGATGGACAGGACAGACCAGCTGGTCCAGTGAGCCTGTCCATTCAAATCCAAAGTACTGTTATCAGTGTTGATGGCCATTCCAAGCAATATTAAAAATGACTCCTGTGTGAGAACCTTGAAAGATTTCTTTCTAAAATGCATTAAAATAAAATGTCAGTAATAATAAAATAACACAGATAATATAGTTGTAAGCAGTATAGGTTACAGAAATCAGGAAAGTGCTGCCACTTGCGCTGTTAAGACGTGAACTTTTATTGAACTGTTTCTCAGAAAGATGCATTGGATATATATCAGGCACACACTTAATGTCAAAGAACTGTTTCTTTTTTCCCTTTTGTTTAGATAGTAGGTCTGCTTCAATAATTATATACATTTGATTATGCCCAGTTCTTTGACTAGTTTGACTTTAGCAACAAAAGGGGTTCATGTGGTATTTTATCACCTTTATGTGCAATTTATCTGGAGTTTTGACGCTTGTCATTATATCTGGAAATGTTTTGGAATTTCCCAGTACCTGGTGTACACAAGGAGCCAGGAAAACAGACACATATCCTTGGCAAGTAAAATGAGATGATTGGTTTCCGTATTTGGGCAGAAGGAGTTGATCGATGAAAGAGGATCAGGCTTATTTTGGCCTATTGGCCTTTTCCTGTCCTTAAAAAATAAATCAACTGTTATTTTATTCTGTTGGCATAACATTAACAAAATGTGAAATGTTCTATTAACTATACTGCACTGCTTATTTTACAACTGTGCTATATACAACAACAACGTGTATTTATATAGCGCCTTTAACGTAGTAAAACGTCCCAAGGCGCTGCACAGGAATATTTTAAGACAAAAAATTTGACACCGAGCCACATAAGGATAAATTAGGGCAGGTGACCAAAAGCTTGGTCAAAGAGGTAGGTTTTAAGGAGCGTCTTAAAGAAGGAAAGAGAGGTACTGAGGCGGAGAGGTTTAGGCAGGGAATTCCAGAGCTTAGGGCCTAGGCAACGGAAGGCACGGCCACCAAAGGTTGAGCGATTATAATCAGGGAGGGCAGAATTAGAGGAACGCAGATATCTCAGGGTGTTGTGGGGCTGAAGGAGATTACAGAGATAGGAAAGGGCGAGGCCATGAAAGGATTTGAAAACAAGGATGATAATGTATATCCAAGAGAACAGAATGGTAAACCTGATAAAAACAATCTGTCCATTTGTTAGTAACTGATTTCAGAAAGTTATAAGGTTTAGCGGCTGTTCTTTCGAGACCTTTTTCTAAAAACACCTGAGAACAATGACCCTGTCATCCTCTGGGCATACAACAGTCCTCTTACATTACACTTCAAAAGTACTTCATTGGCTGCAAAGCGCTTTGGGATGTACTGAGAAGGTGAAAGGTGCTATATAAATGCAAGTTCTTTCTTCTTTCTTTCAAAGCCTTCCACCTGTAGAATGTAGAACTGGTAAAGTAATAGAAAAAGTCAAGTCCTAATTAATGGAAAATCTGACTTCAAAAAAAGTTTTAATCAGAGGTACTTGTTCACATTGTACCATCTTCAGAGTATAAAACAAAAGAAATTCAAAGATTAGCTCTCTTGCTTTGCTTGTTCCAGCATCGAGAATATAATTTACCAGCTCACTGATCAGGATAGCTATGTTACACTTCATTTGGTGTCTTCATTAAACTTTGGATGTAGAGGTCATTTAATTTAGATGATGGTGCACACTATAACATGAATATATAAGACCCACAATTTACGTGCAGTGCTTAGAATGGATCATATGATCTACTACCATTACTTAACACATGCGTGTTTGCTAGTGAAAAACAATGATCAAAATCAATTGTTTATTTTCAAAAAATACCGCATGAGATTTATTCTGTTTCATAGGTGTGACAGCTGTGCATTTTAGGATTTGACAAAAATCTTCAGCTGAGCGGCAGTGTCAAGATTATCTATATTTACTAGCCTTCATGCAGCTATTTTCCCAGTCAATGGTTTAATTCTCCACTAAACTAAACAGCAAAAATCTTAACCTTCCAAAAATATAAACCCTTACATCCGTACACTTCAGACTAGAGAACTTAAAGAAAGCTAGAGCTAAAGAACTAGAGAAAGCTTAAGCCAGCAATGGGTACAAATCAAGCAATAAATTAACACAGCAGTGGAACCAATTAATTAAATGGAGAGGTGGATAGCATAAATAAAGAAATGGACCAGTGGGCACCAACAAATCAATAAATGAATGGAATAGCGGATGCCACTGAATCAATAAAGTTATGGTGCAGTGAGCACAAGAAAAATCAATAAATTAATGGAGCAGCAGGCAGCAATGAATCAATGAATTTCCAGATTTAGACAGTTTCTGACTATGCAATACTAATCAAAAAACAGAGCAACAACACAATGACGAAGGATAGCTTGCATACTATGTTGCTTGGTCGTAACACGCTGCATTTGTTTTAACCAGAAGATCTCATTCTGACCTGATGTGCGCACAGCTAGAGTTTTGATAGTTTTAGGAATAACAATAAGTTTTGCCTCCCAGAATGGCAGCTTTATAACTAGTAAAAAAAAACATCACAAGCCTGAGGTACCTGGCATATCCATTGGGCTATGGTGCTGTTTACATTTAAAGATGCAAACAATTGGCAGACCATGTCTTCCATGCCTTGCAATGTCACAACCACACAAGTTGTCTGTCCCTTACTCACAAGGGGAGCAGAATCTCCTCAGAAGCAATCACAGAAGCAATTTTTAAATAGTTACAATAATAAACCTACTTATAAACGCCTGTAAAAGATTTTACTAGTTAAACTCCCATGGTGATGTGCATGAGGAGTCATAAATAACAACAACAACAAGCATTTATATAGCGTCTTTAATGTAGTAAAACGTCCCAAGGTGCTTCACAGCAATATTATAAGACAAAAATTTGACACTGAGCCACATAAGGAGAAATTAGGGCAGATGACTGTGGTGTATGTAACCTGTTCCACCTTAAGAGAACTACCTTAAGAGATGTACTACTTTCTCTTGGCTGCTGTATACTGTAATACCGGTGGTGACCACACCGGTATATAAGTGTTGTGTAGGGATTTGCTGGGCAGTTCAGCCCTGACCTCCGAATAGTAAAGACCTGTTAAAAGTTATTCTTGTGGTCTGTGTCCAGTGATTTATAATAAGCATAACTGGGACACACAGACTTAACAGTGGCGACGAGTCCGATCTTACCCTGCGGCAGTTTTACATCCAAGGCAGCTTCGTCCTCAGAATGGGCGTCGAGAAGAGGCATCCGCCCTCATCATCCTGCTGAGCACCATCGCACGGGAGGCATCGAGAACCCGGGTTAAAAAGAAAAATTCTGACCACGAAGCCCTCCATCAGCGACAGGCAGTGATCATCCCTTCTACCATGGTGGTGGGTAAGCCGATCAGCGACACGAGCAGAAAGTCGGCCGCGTTGACTGTGGAGTGGGGGAGGGAAAACGGAGGAAAAAGGGCGGAGAACTCGACCACGGTCGGTGAAAAGGGCCGGGCTGCAATCGAGGCCGAGAGGCGCAGCGACTGGGGCAGCTTAAGGCACGAGAGCCGCGGAGAACTCAAACGCAGCCGGTGTAAAGGACCGGGCTGCATGCGGGGCTGAGAGGCGCAACAGCAGGGGAAGCGTGAATGCCCACGGGAACCGCGGGGGAGTAAAAGCAGCGTCGGGGAATTGAGAACCGCTGGGGAGGCGAGAACGGCAGCAGCACGGCAATCGCCATTGCAGCCAGCGGGGGAAGAAGGCAAACGCAGAAATCCGCCATTGTAGTTGGCGGGGGAAGAAGACGAGCGCGGGAAAGACCGCCAAGCGCGGGAAGCCGCCATTTTAGTAGGCGGGGGAAGAAGACAAGCGCGGGAAGCCGCCATTTTGAGAAAAAGAAAAATTTAAAAACTTGCAAGGATGCCTAAACATGGGAACATTAATACCTTTGATAGCGATATCGAAGATTGGACCACGTATGTAGAACGCATGGAAGTTTATTGTAAAGCAAATAAGGTACCAGATGATGAGAAAGCACTAACCTTATTAAGCTCAATGGGTGCGAAGACATACGGGCTATTGAAGCACCTTCTGTCACCAGATAAACCGGCGGATCAGACTTTCGCGAATATTGTTACTGTCCTGAAAAATCATTTAAACCCCACGCCGCTGATGATAGCGGAACAATTTAAATTTTACAGAAGAACGCAGCTGAAAGACGAAAGCAACGCTCAATTTTTAATTGAACTGCGTAAGCTATCAAAGTACTGTCAGTTTGGAACAGGACTAGCAGATGCGCTGAGAGATAAATTTGTGTGTGGATTGTTAAAAGAAGGAACACAAAAGCGACTGCTTGAGGAGAATGATCTTACGCTTGATAAAGCTGTCACTATTGCAGCATCGCACAAAGCTGCAGCGAGAGGCACTGTGGAAATGCAGCTACGGTCACCGGAACTCAGCACCAATCAAATGGTCTTGGGTACAGTAAAATGTTATCGTTGTGGAAAGACAACGCACGATCAGAACCAGTGCTGGTTCAAAAATCAGGAATGCAGAAAATGTGGCAGGCTTGGTCACATAGCTAAAGTATGCCAGTCAGGAAAGAAGACCAGCAACAAAAAGTCACCGCAGGAAAAGTACAGAAAGGTACACAAGGTGACAGAGAACAGTTCGAACGAACAGAAGTCAAATTCAGACTCCAGCAGTAATGAACTGGGTAGTCTAAGAGTACACAATGTTGCTAATGAAGCAGACCTCCAAACAATCTGGGTCACACTTCAGATAGCAGGAGTCCAAGTGAAGATGGAATTGGACACTGCATCGGCATTGACGGTCATGAATAAGCAAGATTACAAAAGGTTATTCCCACATATTCCCCTACGGGATACGGAAATTGTATTGAAAACCTACACGGGGCAAAGAGTATACCCCATCGGGAAGATAGAGGTAAAGGTGGTCCACAAGGGCAAAGAAAGCCAAGGAATGGACTTATATGTGCTACCTGAGGGAGGTCCACCACTACTGGGACGGGAGTGGATTAGGAAAATAAATATGGACTGGCATTCCTTAAAAGCACGAACGGTAGATTCTGGTAAAAAAGATGTCAAACCTAAACGATTGTCCAGAATATTGGACGATGCTAAAGAGGTGTTCCAACAGGGACTGGGAACACTGAGAGGAATTATGGCAAACATCAAGGTTGAAGAACATGCAAACCCGAAATATTTCAAAGCCAGACCTTATGCGATACGACCTGTTGTGGAAGCTGAGCTGGAAGGGCTAGAACGTTCAGGAGTACTGTCTAAGGTAGACTGGAGTGAGTGGGCCACACCCATTGTCCCCGTCATGAAGCGTTCATCAAGCAACAAGCCGGGGGAACCGGGGAAGGTTCGCTTCTGTGGAGATTTCAAGATCACTGTTAATCCGGTGCTTCACACGGTGCAGTATCCGCTTCCGCGGATTGAGGATATCTTCGCTTCGTTGTCTGGCGGGAAACACTTCACCAAGATAGACCTGGCGCAGGCGTACTTACAGATGGAAGTTGAGGAAGAGTCACGCCAGTATCTCATGATCAACACGCATAGAAGCTTGTACCGGTATAATAGACTGGTTTTTGGAGTGGCATCGGCTCCAGCAATTTGGCAGAGGGCCATAGAGCAGGTATTACAGGGAATTCCAGGCACACAATGTTACCTGGACGATATTCTGATTACAGGAGATGATGACGAGGAACACCTTGCAAATTTGGAACTGGTGCTCACCAGATTGAAAGAATATGGACTTCGAGTTAATCGCCAGAAATGTGAGTTCTTTCAGAAGCGGATCTCGTACTGTGGTCATGTCATTGACCAGGAGGGGCTTCATAAGTCTCCTGACAAGATCGAAGCTGTTGTGAAGGCTCCCGCTCCGGATAATGTATCCCAGTTGAGGTCGTTCCTAGGGTTGATTAACTATTACCATAAGTTTCTGCCAAATTTATCCATGGTGCTGCACCCGCTGAATGCTCTTTTGCAGAAGGGAGTACCATGGAAGTGGAGCGAGGACTGTAAGAGGGCCTTTCGCAAAAGCAAGGCATTGATCACCTCAGAGGAAGTGTTGGCTCACTTCAACCCAACGCTGCCTATTCGTTTGGCTTGTGATGCTTCTCCATATGGTATTGGGGCAGTACTCTCACACAAGTTGCCAAATGGCCTGGAGAGGCCAGTTGCGTTCGCATCCAGATCATTGACCTCCGCTGAGCGCAACTATGCTCAGATAGATAGGGAGGCTCTCAGCCTTGTGTGGGGAGTAAAGAAGTTTAATCATTACCTGCAGGGCCAAAAGTTTACGCTTCTGATTGACGGCCAAATACAGAGGGAAAAACAAGTCAGCTGGGAAGGCAGAGCAAATATGTGAAGGCAAAAGAGAATATGGCAGGGCTGGAAGGCGTTTATTTTAATGCAAGGAGTCTTGCAAATAAGGTGGATGAACTGAAGTTGTTGTTGAACACATGGGAGTACGATATTGTTGCTATCACGGAGACATGGTTGAGGGAGGGTCAGGACTGGCAGCTCAATATTCCGGGGTATAGAATCTTCAGGCGAGACAGAGGGGGGTGTAAAAGGGGAGGGGGTGTTGCAATATTAATTAAGGAGTCAATTACTGCTGTAAGGAGGGATGATATATTAGCGGGTTCCTCTAATGAGGCCATATGGGTAGAACTTAAAAACAAAAAGGGGGCAAGCACTTTGCTGGGAGTGTACTATAGGCCCCCAAACAGTCAGGGGGAGATAGAGGAACAGATATGTAGGCAAATCTCCGAGAAGTGCGAAAATAATAGGGTAATAATAGTGGGGGATTTCAACTTCCCCAATATAAATTGGGACAGTCAGAGTGTGAAAGGCTTAGAGGGTGCAGAATTCTTAAAGTGCATCCAGGAGAGCTTTTTGAGCCAACATGTAGAAAGTCCTACAAGAGAGGGGGCGGTACTGGACCTAATTCTGGGGAATGTAGCCGGGCAAGTGGTGGAAGTGTCAGTAGGAGAGCATTTTGGCGACAGTGACCATAATTCGGTGAGATTTAAGGTGCTCATGGAAAAAGACAAAGACGGCCCGGAAATAAGGGTTCTAAATTGGGGGAAGGCCGATTTTAATATGATAAGGCAGGATCTGGCCAAAGTGGACTGGGAGCAGCTGCTTATAGGAAAATCCACATCAAAACAGTGGGAGACTTTCAGAAGGGAAATAGAGAGAGTACAACGCCAACATGTTCCTGTAAAGGTCAAGGGTGGGACCAACAAGCAAAGGGAACCTTGGATGACAAGGGATATACAAAAATGCATTAGAAATAAGAGGGGGGCTTTTGGCAGTTACAAAAGACTAAAGACAGAAGAAGCCCTAGAGGAGTATAAAAAGTGCAGGGGCATACTTAAAAAAGAAATTAGGAGGGCGAGGAGGGGCCATGAAATAACACTGGCGAGCAAAATAAAGGAAAATCCTAAGATGTTTTATAAGTATATTAAGGGCAAGAGGATAACCAGGGAAAGGGTAGGGCCCGTTAGGGACCAAAGTGGCAATCTGTGTGTAGAGCCAGAGGATGTAGGCGGGGTTTTAAATGAATTTTTTGCATCTGTGTTCACTATGGAGAAAGACGATGCAGACATAGAAATCGGGCAAGGGGACTGTGACATACTTGAACATATTAGCATCGAGAGGGAGGAGGTGCTAGCGGTTTTAGCGGGCCAAAAAGTGGATAAATCCCCAGGCCCGGACGAGATGTATCCCAGGCTGCTGTGGGAGGCAAGGGAGGAGATTGCAGGGGCTCTGACACTAATTTTCAGAACCTCTCTGGCCACAGGGGATGTACCAGAGGACTGGAGAACAGCTAACGTAGTACCATTATTCAAGAAGGGTAGCAGGGATGAACCAGGGAATTACAGGCCAGTGAGTCTAACATCTGTGGTGGGGAAATTATTGGAAAAAATTCTGAGGGACAAAATTAATCTCCACTTGGAGAGGCAAGGATTAATCGGGCATAGTCAGCATGGCTTTGTCAAGGGTAAATCATGTCTAACAAATCTGATCGAATTTTTTGAGGGGGTGACTAGTGGGGTGGATGAGGGAAATGCTGTGGATGTGGTGTACATGGACTTCAGTAAAGCTTTTGACAAAGTCCCGCATAGGAGACTGGTCAAGAAGGTAAGAGCCCATGGGATCCAGGGTGCCTTGGCGCGTTGGATCCTAAACTGGCTGAGTGGCAGGAGGCAGAGGGTGATGGTCGAAGGTTGCTTTTGTGACTGGAAGCCTGTGTCCAGTGGGGTACCTCAGGGATCGGTGCTGGGTCCCTTATTGTTTGTGATCTACATAAATGATTTGGATGAAAATGTAAAAGGTATGATCAGTAAGTTCGCAGATGACACGAAAATTGGTGGGGTGGTAAATTGCGAGGAGGAAAGCCTCCGGCTACAGGACGATATAAACGGGTTGGTCAGATGGGCGGAAAAGTGGCAAATGGAATTTAACCCTGAAAAGTGCGAGGTGATGCATTTTGGACGGACAAATAAGGCAAGGGAATACACAATGAGTGGTAGGACCCTAGGAAGTACAGAGGGTCAGAGTGACCTTGGTGTACATGTACATAGATCCCTGAAGGCAGCGGAGCAGGTAGATAAGGTGGTTAAAAAGGCATATGGGATACTTGCCTTCATTAGCCGAGGCATAGAATATAAGAGCAGGGAGGTTATGATGGAGCTGTACAAAACGCTGGTGAGGCCACAGCTGGAGTACTGTGTGCAGTTCTGGTCGCCTCACTATAGGAAGGATGTGATTGCTTTGGAGAGGGTGCAGAGAAGATTCACCAGGATGTTACCTGGGATGGAACGCCTCAGCTATGAAGAGAGGCTGGACAGGCTGGAGTTGTTTTCCTTGGAGCAGAGAAGGCTGAGGGGGGACCTGATTGAGGTGTACAAAATAATGAGGGGCATAGATAGGGTAGATAAAGAGGAACTTTTCCCCTTAGTGGGGGGGTCAATAACAAGGGGGCATAGATTCAGGGTAAGGGGCAGGAGATTTAGAGGGGATTTGAGGAGGAACTTTTTCACCCAGAGGGTGGTTGGAATGTGGAACTCAATGCCTGAAAGGGTGGTGGAGGCAGGAACCCTCACAACATTCAAGAAGCATTTGGATGAGCACTTGAAATGCCATTGCATACAAGGCTATGGACCAAATGCTGGAAAATGGGATTAGACTGGACAGGGATGGATGGGCGGCGCAGACACGATGGGCCGAAGGGCCTCTTTCTGTGCTGTAAAACTCTATGACTCTATGACCACCAGCCGTTGGTATCCATTTTTAACCCTAAGAAGGGTGTTTCGGTGATGACAGCACAGAGACTCCAGAGATGGTCCCTTTTCCTAGGGGCACATCAATATCAGATCGAATTCAAAGGTACAAAGAAGCATGGTAATGCTGATGGGCTGTCGCGCCTGCCACTACCTACAGAGGAGGAGGCACCGACGGTTGACCCTGTTGAGTTATTTCACTTGACCATCATCGAATGTTTACCAGTCACCAATGCAAGTATTGAAAGAGAAACCAGGAACGACCCGACACTGTCCCGGGTCTACGAAGTGACAGTGAAGGGATGGCCAGCACATGGTGATCCACTGTTACCGGCATTCTCAGCAAGACGAGAACAGCTGTCCGTCTGTCAAGGAACATTGATGTATGGAACAAGGGTGATTATTCCTCCTAAGTTAAGAGAGAGAGTTCTAAAGGAACTGCATGAAGGTCATCTGGGGGGAGTCAAGATGAAAAGCCTTGCTAGGGCTTATGTGTGGTGGCCGGGTATCGACCAACAGATAGAGGATCTGACGAAAAGCTGCTCAGGGTGCCAAAAAGTGCAAAATGCACCTCCGATTGCACCGCTGCATCCATGGGAATGGCCTTCAACCCCATGGCAATGTGTACATATTGACTTTGCTGGTCCATTCATGGACTCCATGTTTTTAATTGCGGTGGACGCACATTCTAAATGGCCAGAAGTGATTAAGATGACTACCACTACCTCGGAAAAGACGATCGCGGTGCTAAGAACGATATTTGCAAGAAATGGATTGCCAGAACAAATATGTTCAGACAACGGACCGCAGTTCGTGTCAGAAGAATTCCAGAAATTCATGAAGAAGAATGGGGTGAAACATTATACCTCTGCCCCATATCATCCGGCTACAAACGGGTTGGCCGAGAGATTTGTACAAACGTTCAAAAAAGCAATAAAGGCCATGAGCAAAGATCAGATTCCACTACAACACAAGGTGGACAAATTCCTACTGGCATATCGAAATGCCACTCATGCAGTGACAAACCAAAGTCCTGCCATGATGTTCTATAACAGGAGGTTGCGGTCCAGGTTGGACTTGTTAAAACCAAATGTGCGGAGGGAAGTTGAAAACAAACAGTTCCAGCATATAAATAACAAGACCACTCGGAGTTTCGAAATAGGACAACCAGTGTTAGCCCGGGACTATAAAAACGAGAAATGGCAATCTGGAACAATTCGGGCCAGACAAGGACCCCTGATGTACACGGTAGATATTGGTGAAAATGTAATACGGCGTCATGCTGACCAACTGGTAGAATCGAGAACAAGGGTCGAATCCATGGTTACGGCAGAGACAACCGTGGAAGAAGTTAGTGAACCTGAAGCATCTACCTCAGAAGTGAATGTACCTGATGATGATGTCCAATCCATAAGAGACCAACTAGATGAGTCACCCCAGCAACGAGAATCAGAGACCCCTGAAAGGCGTTATCCAACTCGAATCAGGAGGCCTCCTCAGAGACTGAATCTTTGAACTGTTTTGCATGAAGTTGTATATATATATATCTATATGTTATTATGTTATGTTAAATGGGGATATAACTGTTAAGCTAAAAAGGGAGGATTGTGGTGTATGTAACCTGTTCCACCTTAAGAGAACTACCTTAAGAGATGTACTACTTTCTCTTGGCTGCTGTATACTGTAATACCGGTGGTGACCACACCGGTATATAAGTGTTGTGTAGGGATTTGCTGGGCAGTTCAGCCCTGACCTCCGAATAGTAAAGACCTGTTAAAAGTTATTCTTGTGGTCTGTGTCCAGTGATTTATAATAAGCATAACTGGGACACACAGACTTAACAATGACCAAAAGCTTGGTCAAAGAGGTAGGTTTTAAAGGAATGTCTTAAAGGAGAGGTAGAGAGGTGGAGAGGTTTAGGGAGGGAATTCCAAAGCTTAGGGCCTTGGCAACTGAAGGCACGGCCACCAAAGGTTGAACGATTATAATCAGGGATGCTCAAGAGTGCAGAATTAGAGGAGCACAGATATCTTGGGGGGGGGGGTGGGGTTGTGGGGCTGGAGGAGGTTACAGTGATAGGGAGGGGCAGGGCCATGGAGAGATTTGAAAACAAAGATGAGAATTTTGAAATTGAGGCGTTGCTTAACCGGGAGCCAGTGTAGGTCAGTGAGCTCAGGGGTGATGGGTGAATGGAACTTGGTGCGAGTTAGGACACGGGCTGCCGAATTTTGGATGACCTCAAGTTTACGTAGGGTAGAACGTGGGAGGCCAGCCACAACCATATGTAATCTTCAGGTGAGGTTGCGTTAAAGGCCAGAGGGTAAGTGGACTAGGGCATACAGATGTAATTCAATCCCCATTTTAAAGTCATACATTCTGTATTTATTTTTGTATTACCATTATAAATTCCTATTCCTGCCTTTATAAAGGAAACTATCTATGTAAACTTGTCATGTTGTACAGTAATTACACCCACCTGTCAATACTGGGACAGTAAAATTCCCATTAGACAGAGGATAGAATTGAAGTGTGACAAGTTGACATCGACAGTTTTCTTCATAAATGGGGAAAAAGGAATTTATAAGGTAAAACGCTGAAAAGACAGACATAAGATTTTTAGGGGGCAAAATTGGGTCACGCCCCCTTTGGGGCACTACTTTTAGCCTGAAATTTACTGGTAGCACCCCAAGAGGGAGGCGGGGCACTACTGGAAGCAAGAGGGGTGCCCGAGCGCTAGTTGCTTTGTGCCCCATTATCGCCCTCTTAGGGCACTAAACGGGCGGCGCAAATCAACTGAATTTTCCCCCCTTAATATATTACTAGTCAACATGGTATTGCACATGGTAATAAAGAAGTGCAATGGTAACGGCCTAGAAATTGGATCGTGCCCGAATTGTGGTGCGTTCCCGGTGCAGTCCATACTACACGCACATAATGAGACCAGTGGTAAATTGGTCCGCCAGCCTCATTTGTATATTACTGGCAAGCGGCGGGTTCCAATCGTGGCCCCAGAGGCAGCTCTTTGGTTGCGGGGTGGTGTGAGATCAGCATATTGGATCGGGCTCCTCTGTAAGCGTCATGGGTGCTCGCCAGATGCATTAAAAACCCTTATTATAATATTTAAATGAGGGTCCTATGCTTGATGTAAGACCCATTCGTGAAATTAGTCTGCCCCAGTGCCTGACTCGCCATGTGGTAAACTCAGTCAGCAGCCCGAGGCGCTAACAGGCAGAAAGGACCTTTAGCAGCGCTATTTAAAGGGCTCATCCACGCCATACAGATCAGTTGCTCCTTTGTCCTTTTAGGCTGCTCGTTAACTTCTGGGGGGGGGGGTTTGTACCTATTTTCTGCTTTCTACAACTAATTTGTGATTTCTGCTAACAACTTTTGCTGATACCGGACTGCTTTCATTTGTCTTCAAATAAGTTTTATTGCAGACATGGGTGATCTGGTATGTCTGCCTTTTGGGCTGGAGGACTTTGAGGCTGGCTACTTGGTGACAGACCTGGCTCATGACTCCTGTCAGGAACCTGAGCAGAGCTCCAAAGCTGGTCTACAATGAGAGCCGCGCCGCCACCAGAAACATCATTGAGCAGACCATCAGCATGCTCAAGCAGTGCTTCCTGGTTCGTTCAGGAAGTGCTCTGCAGGACAGCCCTGATGTGTTTCCAGATTTGTGGTTGTGTGCTGCATAACTTTACGACAATGAGGGACCAGCCCTTACCACCACCCAGGCAACAAGAAGTGCAGGAGGAGGAGAATGCGCAGGAACATCTGATACCAAAACAGGATGTGCTGTTAAAAGAAAAAAGATTTGAATTTATATAGCGCCTTTCACGACCTCAGGACATCCCAAAGCGCTTTACAGCCAAATGAAGTACTTTTGAAGTGTAGCCACTGTTGTAATTCTTTAGAAGACCAAAGGAAACTGTAAGAGAATATTGATACGATGGGGGAATAGGTTAAAAATGGGCCGATGGAATTCAATGTCAGTAAGTGTGAGGCATTTTGATAAAAGAAATAACAGCAGTAATTACACTTTGAAGGGAAGTAGGCTCGGTGCTGTGGAAGAGCAGAGGGACTTGGGGTTCTAGTTACACAGAACATTAAAGGCAGCACCTCAGGTTGATAAGCTGCACAAAAAAGCTAATAGAATTCTGTGTTTTATCACACAAGGTATAGAATATATGTGAAGGAATAAGCCATATAACCTATTCAGAAAAAGACACCATCTTATGAAATAATTCTGGGCTTATTAAAACATGACAAACTGGGTTTGGAAATTTAGAAACCTAACGATGAAATAGCTGTGAAAGCATTCTGGCTATTGAGATAAGATAGTTGTTGACCCTGAATAAATAAGATTCTCTGTTAAAAAGATCATATGTTTTCTCTTTTTGGAACTGTTAATGTTGCGATTGACTCACCAACTGTAAATTGCATGTTGGTTCTTTAATAAATCTATATTTTTAGAATTGTCTCACATAAGCCTTCTGTATCAAAAACTCACAAACTCAATCTCTGTACACTGGTGAGGAGTTGCAGAATTCTGAGGGAGTTTTCCGGACCCTCATAATATCCGGAACGTTACAGTCTAGCTAAACTTATTAAAAGCGCTATCTGGAGGATGGTAACATTCTCGGGTTGTTCCTTTCCTTTAGGGAGAGATAGTCCGGACCTTTAGACCTAATTAAGCGTCTTTAGGATTCAGCTACCTCAAACTTTAGTTGAAAGTGAACATCTGAGAAATACGCTTGATCCGGGGTAGCCCTAAAAGGGCTAGGACTAGTAATTATCCCTTCATATAAAAGTCAAGAGGTAATGATGAGCCTATATCAAATGTTAATGAGACCTTGGTTACAGGGCTGTGTGCACCATTGGGCTCCACGCTATAGGAAGGATATTGAGGCTTTAGACAGATTCACTAGGATGGTATCTGGTGTGAGGAAATACAAATCTGAAGAAAGATGTAGAAAGCTGTTTTTTTTGTTCTGTTGCAGTAAATTATCTTAAAAGTAGAAATCATTGAATATGCAGCGCAGAAGGAGGCCATTGAACCATAGTGCACACGAGTGTTAGCCCGACATCAGAGCTATCTCTTCGAATTCTATTTCCCTGCTGTTTCTCTTCACGTGGTAAATCCCACTTAAATGTTGTAATCCACTCTTTTCAATAGCCTCTTTTTTTGTATTCCATATTCTAATAATCCTTTTGGGAAAAAAAATCTTCTACCTTCCCCTTTATGCTAGCAGCATTGATTCTAAATTTATGCTCCTTAATATTGAAATGACAGAAAAGACGAGGGTTTCATCAAGCAAATACTATGCAAATAATATTATATAAGTAGATCATCCAACTAAATTGGTACTTGGATTATTCTTAGTTGTAAATATTGCTCATTTATATTGTGTTGTTTGCTAAACAGATATAGATTTTTCTAACAGATGTGGATTTAAAGCAGAACGGTCCCGTGCTTTTTGATAAAGTACCATCTATAACAGCCATGAGAATATTCATGCACATATACTATCAACAATCTGGTTGGCTTGCTGGTGTGAATGAATCGATACTGACAGCATGAAACCTAATTACTAACACACAATATGTATGTATGTTCTTTAATTTTTCATAATGACATTTCAGTTTTGTGTTGTTTGTGTATGAACATTTATATTCCTTTTAACTATCAAACTTCAATTAAGTAACAATCTGCTCGAAAAGAAACAGAACAAGGGTAAAAGGCAAGCAAACACATACACAGGACAACAAATAGAATTACCTGTAAAGGGCTTAAGTAGAGAACAGGAGATGGTTAAATGGCAGAAGTGATATTCGCATGAGACAATAGGAGATAGTATGATGCAAACAGAAGGGATGTACGAGACTCAGAGATGGTGAAATTAGTTTTCAGTGGTAGCGCTAAACCAGGCAGTGGAAAGGGGGCTGT
Organism: Somniosus microcephalus; assembly: GCF_052327205.1. Taxonomy (NCBI): domain Eukaryota; kingdom Metazoa; phylum Chordata; class Chondrichthyes; order Squaliformes; family Somniosidae; genus Somniosus; species Somniosus microcephalus. The sequence continues at coordinate 173,601,858 of NC_140999.1, read as the reverse complement.
CAATTTGCTATCTGCTACCACCAAAGACCAATTTCACACCCAGGGTGTGCAAATATTTTAAAGGAGTGAGCGATAGACAGGTGGAAAGGAAAACATGAAAACTGGCTTCTCTTCGTGCTTGTGTGTGTTTATCGCTCTCCGTCCCCTTGTTCTGTTCCTTGTTAAATATTGTTCATCGGGGATGGAGCATTGCAGCAATGAAGATCGAAAAGAACGCTGGTGCGATGACACAGCCTTGCTTGACCCCGGTCCGTACGTGAATTGGGTCTGTGGTGGAACTGTTGGTCAGGATCACAGCTTGCATGTTGTCGTGAAGCAGGCGAAGGATGGTGACAAACTTTTGAGCGCAGCCGAATGTGGGGAGGACACTCCATAATCCTTCATGGTTGACAGTGTGGAAGGCCTTTGTGAGGTCAAAGAAGGCCATTTACAGCGGTTGGTGCTGTTTCCGGCATTTCTCTTGTAATTAACGTGTGGTGAAGATGTCTTTTGTGCCCCATAGTGGGCGGAATCCGCATTGCGACTCTGGGAGGAGCTCTTCAGCCACTTCAGGGAGAAGGCGATTGAGGAGGATTCTTGTGATGACTTTCCCTGTGGCAGACAGCAGGGAAACTTCTGTAATTACCACAATTGGACTTATCACCTTTCTTGAAGATGGTCACAATTATGGCATCTCAGAGATCCCCTGGCATACTCTCCTCCTTCCAGATAAGAGAAATGAGTTTATGAATTCGCGCCAGTAGTGCTTCTCCACCATGCTTTAGTGCCTCGACAGGGATTCCATCTGCTCCTGAGGCCTTGTTCTTCAGTTGTCGGATGGCCTTTTAACGTCATGCCGGGCTGGGGTTGTGCTGAGGTGGTGGTGGGTAGCATGCTGTGGGATGGAGTTGAGGACACTCGCATCGAAGACAGAGTCTCGGTTCAGGGGATCTTCGAAGTGCTCCTTCCAGCGGGCACTGACTGCCTCCCTGTCCTTGATGAGTACCTCTCCATTCTTGGCCCGCAGTGGGGTAGGACCTTGGGTGCTTGGGCCGTAGGTGGTCTTGACTGTGCTAAAGAATCCACACACGTCGTGGTTGTCAGCTAGCTGCTGGATCTCCTGCGCTTTCTCCACCCACCATCTGTTCTTTAGGTCGCAAGTTTTTTTGTTAGACCTTGGCCTTCAGGCGTCTGTAGAGCTGCTTTCTTGCTCTCGAGTTGTGTTGCTGTTTCCAGATCAGGAATGCCTTGCGCTTGCAGCTTATTAGCTCCTGGATCTCCTGGTCGTTCTCGTCGAACCAGTCTTGGTGTTTCCTGGTCGAGTGACCGAGCGGCTCTTCACAGGTGCTGATTATGGAGGCCTTGAGTGCAGACCAGGCACTGTGGACACTCTGTGTCTCTACATCACTGGGGGTCGTCAGGTTGCTTGTGAGGCGCAGGCTGAACAGGGCTTCTTAGCAGGGTCTTTGAATGCTCCAGCGTTGATTTTCCTGCGGCATTGTTTCTGTTGCCACTGCTGTTCTGGGGCTACATTGATGGAGATGACAGAACGGATTAGGCGGTGGTCTGTCCAGCAGTCGTCAGCTCCTGTCATGGCACGGGTATTGTGGACATCCTTGTGGTCCCTCGCTCGGACGATGACATAGTCCAGCAGATGCCAGTGCTTGGAGTGAGGATGCTGCCATGAAGCTTCACCCTCAGTAAGCTCCCCACTGGAGTGGAGCTAATTTACAGAACAAACGGGAAACTGTTCAATCTCTATCGCCTCCAGTCCAGATCCAAGGTCGTTCCATCCTCTGTCGTCGAATTACAGTATGCAGATGATGCTTGCGTCTGCGCACACTCGGAAGTCGAACTCCAAACCATCATCAACACCTTCACCGAAGCGTACGAGAGCATGGGCCTTACTCTAAACATCCGTAAGACAAAGGCCCTCTACCAACCTGCCCCCGTCACACAGTACTGCCCCCCGATTATCAAAATTCACGACAAGGCCTTGGACAATGTGGACCACTTTCCATACCTCGGAGCCTACTGTCAACAGGGTCAGATGTCGATGACTAAGCCCAACACCGACTTCAGTGTGCCAGTGCAGCCTTCGGTCGCCTGAGGAAGAGAGTGTTTGAAGACCAGGACCTCAAACCCGGCACTAAGCTCATGGTCTACAGAGCAGTAGTGATACCCGGCCTCCAGTATGCCTCAGAGACATGGACCATGTACAGCAAGCACCTCAAAGCACTGGAGAGGTACCACCAACGCTGCCTCCGCAAGATCCTGCAAATCAATTGGCAGGATAGGCACACCGATGCCAGTGTTCTCGCTCAGGCCAACATCCCCAGCATCGAAGCTTTGACCACGCTCGATCCGCTCCGATGGACGGGTCACATCGTCCGCATGCCTGATATGAGACTCCAAAAACAAACGCTCTACTCGGAGCTCTGACACGGCAAGAGAGCCCCAGGTGGGCAGAGGAAATGCTTCAAGGACACCCTGAAGGCCTCCTTGAAAAAGTGCAACATCCCCACTGACACCTGGGAATCCCTGGCCCAAGATCGCACAAAGTGGAGGAGAAGCATCCGGCAATGCACCGAACGCCTCGAGTCTCTTCGCCGGGAGCAAGCGGAAGCCAAGCGCAGACAGCGCAAGGAGCGCACGTCAACCCAAGCACCCCACCCACCCCTTCAGCCACTGTCTGCCCTGTTAGATCCGTGGTTCAGTGGATAAATAATTACACGGATGCTGTACTTAAACAAACAACAGGTCTTTACTGGAGGAGGGTCATCGCTAGACTGGGGTACAGAGGCATGCGCACAGCTTATATACCGGTGTGGTTACTGCCGGTACTACAGTATACAGGAGCTGTAAAAAGTAGTTCTGACTTAAAGCACATACACTACAATTCCTCCCTTTTTAGATTAATAATACCCCCTTAATATTCAAATAACAATTACATTTTTACATGTACATTCAATAACAAAAGTCCATTTATAGATTCAGTCTTTGGGGCGGCTTCCTGACCGTTTCGGGATAGCGCCTTTCCGGAGGTTCTTGTTCTTGGTGCAGAGGCGATTCTGACCCCTTTTCATCGGGTAGTTCATCGGGTTCCACTGCTACTGGGTCTGAAATAGATGCTACCGGTATGTCGGGTTCATCCCCAGGTACTCGAGACATGGGGTTGACGCCTTCCTGTGACGCTAAGATCTGATCGACGTGGCGTCTCACAATGTTCTCCCCGACATCCACTGTGTACATTAATGGCCCCTGCCTTGTACATATCGTTCCGGGTTGCCACTTCTCTGTTCGACAGTCACGGGCCAAGACTGGTTGCCCTACATTGAAGCTCCTTGTCGGCTTCTCGTTGATGTGCTGGAATTGTTTGTCCGCAACATTTCTTCGCACATTTGGTCTGAGCAAGTCCAGACGAGATCTCAACCTTCGGTTAAAGAACATCATGGCCGGGGTCTGGTTGGTAACTGCATGTGTCGCGTTTCGGTAGGCTAATATGGTCCGTAGGACTGCAATCGTTTTCTCTGTAGTGGTTGAAGACATCTTTATCACCTCAGGCCACTTTGAATGAGCATCCACTGCTATTAAGAACATTGAGTCCATGAATGGACCAGCGAAATCAATGTGCACCCGTTGCCATGGAGAGGAGGGCCACTCCCATGGGTGTAGAGGGGCATGTGGTGGTGCATTTTGGACCTTCTGGCATCCTAAGCAGCTCTTAGTTAGGTCTTCGATTTGTTGATCGATTCCCGGCCACCACACATAAGCCCTAGCAAGGCTTTTCATTTTCACTCCCCCCAGATGACCTTCATGTAGCTCCTTTAGCACTCTCTCCCTTAACTTGGGTGGAATCACCACTCTGGATCCACACATCACTGTCCCCTGGCATACTGACAGCTGTTCTCTTCTGGATGAGAATGCTGGCAACAGTGAGTCGCCATGTGTTGGCCATCCCCTCACCGTCAATTCATATACCCGTGACAGCGTCGGATCATTGCGGGTCTCCTTCTCTATATCCGCGTTTGTTACTGGCAATCGTTCAATTATCGACGAATAAAATATCTCGATAGGGTCCACTGCTGGTGCTTCCTCCACCGTAGGCAGTGGCAGGCGCGATAGCCCATCAGCGTTCCCATGCTGTTTCGTGCCTTTATATTCTATTTCATATTGATTCGCCCCTAGAAACAGGGACCATCTTTGTAACCGCTGTGCAGTCATTACTGGCACGCCCTTCTTAGGATTACAGATGGAGACAAGTGGTTGGTGGTCAGTCAGCAAGGTGAACTTCTGCCCATGCAGATAATGGTTGAATTTTTTTTACTCCCCATACTAGGCTAAGGGCCTCCCTGTCAATCTGGGTGTAGTTGCGCTCGGCTGAGGTTAGTGACCGAGACGCAAAGGCTACTGGCCTCTCCAACCCGTCTGGGAATTTGTGCGACAGCACCGCTCCAATGCCGTAGGGTGATGCATCACATGCCAAACAAATTGGTAGTGCTGGGTTGAAATGGGCCAACACCTCTTTTGATGTGATCAATTCTTTTCACTTCTGGAAAGCTCGTCTATGTTCGTCATCCCACTTCCATGGTACCCCTGTTTGCAGTAGGGTGTTCAGCAGGTGTAATACCGTAGACAAATTTGGTAGAACTTGTGGTAATAGTTTACCAGCCCGAGGAACGACCTCAGTTGTGACACATTTTCCGGTGCTGGAGCCTTGACTACTGCCTCAATCTTGTCAGGGGACTTATGTAACCCCTCTTCATCGATGACGTGGCCGCAATACGAGATCTGTTTCTGGAAAAACTCGCACTTGTGGCGATTAGCTCGTAGCCCATATTCCTTTAATCTGGCGAGCACCTTCTCCAAGTTAGCGAGGTGATCACCGTCATTTTCGCCCGTGACCAAGATGTCGTCCAAATAACACTGGGTCCCTGGAATCCCTTGCAGGACCTGATCCATCGCCCTTTGCCAAATAGCCGGAGCCGAGGCTACTCCAAACACCAGCCGGTTGTATTGATAGAGACCTTTATGGGTGTTGATCGTAAGGTAATGTTTCGAAGCTTCTTCTACCTCCATTTGCAAGTACGCCTGGGCTAGATCAATTTTTGTGAAGCGTTTACCACCAGATAGCGAGGCGAATATATCCTCAATTCGTGGAAGCGGATATTGCACCGTGTGAAGGACTGGGTTCACTGTCACCTTAAAATCCCCACAGATGCGGACCTTCTTTGGTTCCCCAGGCGTATTACTCAACGACCTCTTCATTACAGGAACGATGGGTGTAGCCCACTCGCTCCAGTCCACTTTGGACAGTACTCCTGAACGTTCCAACCCTTCCATTTCTGCTTCAACCGCTGGTCTGATCGCATAAGGCACTGGTCTGGCCTTCAGAAACTTTGGGCTTGCATTATCCTCTATTTTAATTGTTGCTGTTATTCCTTTATTGTTCCTAGTCCCTCCTGGAACACTTCTTTTGCGTCAGTTAGCATTTTTGACAGTCGTCCAGGTGTGACGTCGTCATCCTTTTTGGCCTCCACCTTCAGTGCCTGTATGGAATGCCAATCTAAATGTATCTTCCAGATCCATTCACGTCCTAGCAGTGGTGGTCCTCCATTTGGCAATACATATATATCCATTTTAGGCATTTCCTGACCTTTATATGTCACTTTCACCCTTATTTTTCCTTTGGGGTAGACTTTTTGCCCCGTATACGTCTTCAAGACAATCTCTGTATCTTTCAAGGGTATGTGTGAAAATAGCTGCTTGTAGTCTCTTTGATTTATGACTGTTAGAGCTGACCCTGTGTCCAATTCCATTTCCACTTGGACTCCGTCTATCTTGAGTGTAACCCAGATAGTCTGGTGATCCTCCATTTCAGTTACATTATGTAGTTTCAGACAACCCAGCTCCTTGCTTCCGGAGTCTGTGTCACTTTTCTGTTCGTCTGAACCACTGTCCATCACCTGGTGTACCTTTTTGTACTTCTCCTGTGGAGATTTCTTACTGTTGGTTTTCTTCCCAGACCTGCAGACTCTTGCTATGTGTCCTGCTTTCCCATACTGTCTGCACACTTGGTCCTTGAACCAACAATCTTTCTGGTCATGTGTTGTTCTGCCGCAGCGATAGCACTTCCCTGTTCCATGGGTCATTTCGTTGGTGCCATATTCTTGCGGTCTCCGTTGTATCTCTGCAGCGCCACTTGCAGCTGCTTCGTGTGATACTGCCATATTGAAAGCTTTGTCCAGCGTAAGGTCCTTTTCTGATAGAAGCCGTTTCTGGGTTCCTTCACTTTGTAGCCCACACACAAACTTGTCCCTTAACGTGTCTGCTCGTCCCGCTCCAAACTGGCAGTATTTCGATAGCTTGCGCAATTCCGTTAGGTACTCGGCATTGCTTTCGTCTTTGTGTTGGTTCCTTTTATGGAACTTAAATCGTTCTGCTATCAGCAGCGGTGTGGGGTTTAAGTGGTCCTGTAGGATTTCTACTATGCTTTCAAAATTCTTGTTTACCGGCTTCTCTGGGGTTATTAGATTTCGCAGTAACCCATAAGTTTTTGCACCCACGGAATTTAACAGAACCAGTGCTTTATTAGCATCTGGCACTTCATTCACCCTGCAGTACACCTCAATACGTTCCACATATGTCGCCCAATCTTCAACTTCATTGTCGAACGTAGAGATACTGCCACTCTTCGGCATCCTTGGTTGTGCGTTAACTATCCCCAATGGCACTTCCCGCGCTTCCCCTTCTTCTCCACTGGCACAAAATGGTGTCTCCCGCGCTTTCCTTCCTTCCCGCGCTCGCCCGTCTTCTCCGCTGCGGCTTCGCAAAATGGCGTCTCCCGTGCTCTTCCTTCTTCTTCGCGGCTCAATGGTGCCTCCCGCGCTCTTCCTGCTTCTCCGCGGCTCAATGGCGTCTCCCGCGCTCTCCCTGCTTCTCCGCGGCTCAATAGCGTCTCCCCTTGCTTCGCCCCGCGGACCCTGATCAGCCCGTGATCCCTGGCTGTGCTCTGCGCGTTCTTCTCTTGATATTTGTCGACGCCGCTCAGTTTAGAACCCGGCTGTTTCTTACCCTCTCTCCAGTTTGCAGTATTTTTCCTCGACGCCGCTCGGTGATCAACCCCCGGCTGCGCCCTGCTCTCTTCACCCTCTTTCTTACCCCGTCGACGCTGCCCGGCTCTCTCTCTCTGCCGTCGGTCGGCTCCAGCCGCCGCTGCTCGGGAAGGGTCTGCTTTGGACCTGTCGTCGGTCTCTTACTGTTCGTTGTGGCTGGGGAACCAAGCCCGGCTCTTCACAGCCTCCCCAGCGAAGTTGGATCTCTGCCTGACTGCTGGGCGGTTGCTCACGGTCGACGCCCGTGTCCCTGGACTCGACTACCTTTTTAATTTTTTTATGTTGCAGGTAGATTCGCATCAACACTCGTCGCCACTGTTAGATCCGTGGTTCAGTGGATAAATAATTACACGGATGCTGTACATAAACAAACAGGTCTTTACTGGAGGAGGGTCATCGCTAGACTGGGGTACAAAGGCATGCGCACAGCTTATATACCGGTGTGGTTACTGCCGGTACTACAGTATACAGGAGCTGTAAAAAGTAGTTCTGACTTAAAGCACATACACTACATGCCCCACCTGTGACAGAGACTGTAGGTCCCGCATTGGACTCATCAGTCACCTGAGAACTCATTTTTAACGTGGAAGCAAGTCATCCTCGGTTCCGAGGGATTGCCTAAGATTGTTCATCGATAATATCTTCCAGTCTTCACAAAGGGTCTGCACATTTGACATCTATTGACTTGTTTGTGCTCTCCACAGATGCTGTCTCATCTACTGAGTGTTTCCAGCATTTTCTGTTTTTATTTAAAACCATTGGTGTGATTTATTTAAAATTTGATAGATTATTAGGAACCTAAACAATGATATAACACAAGAACAACACATTAATCTAACTTGACTATTTCTTGAGATAAAAAGTGATAAATAACCATACTAGTATGTAATGGTGAAGTTTATTTAAAAGTGCCTTAGACCATGTCAGATTCTAAACATTTTCTAGTTGATAACACCAAATGTCAATTTTTGCAGCTGTTCAGCTCAACTCAATTTTAGATGGAAGTGCAGTGAATGTTGATATTTACTGCATCGCCTTCAAGTCTCTTGAGCACAATATTTCAATTGGTACAAGAATTTGGTATAGAAATAAAATTGATCACTTTTTAAAAGATGATGGGGTTTATTTTGGCCAAAGGGTGCTGTGCTTACAAGATATGCCTATTTGAAAGGCTGGCTTTAGCACGCAATTTTGGTCCTAATTGCTGATTACCATAATTTGAACTTGCCTGGAGGTGCTAAAACAGAGACACCTGCAGGTTTAGCACTCAAGTGCTGATTAGACACAATGTTCATGGAGCAGTATATGTGGGCTTCACACACCCACTTCCACTGAAGGTGTGGAGTGCTCTGGCTGACACACAACAGCAGGTTTCAGGATGGCTCACGGACCGAGGGAGAGGGTGCACAGGTTCTCGCACTTGGCACTGGAGGTCCTGGTGGAGGAGGTATATCCTATACCCACAGAGGTGGAAGGAATCCACCTCATCCTCCTGTCCCTCTCTCCTCCAGCAGCTGGTGCGGCTCTGTCTGGCCTCGTGTCCTCCTCACATTCTTCGTCCAGACCAAGGGGGACCCCTAGTAATATGCCCATGACTCCCTTTCTCCTGCTGACTCCTATAAGGTAGAGTATCACAGCACTTACTCTCTTTAGGTGAAGTCCGCAGAGAATTTCTGGAATAAATGTTGATAGAGTGTTGGTGAAGTCTTGACAAAGTCCTAGAAAGTCTCCCAATCTGTTTCAGAAGTCCTCTTCGAAGCTCCAGCAGCAAGTGAGCAGTGAAAGGTGTTATACCTTTAGGTAGCACTCGAAATCCTCTGCAATGACTTGTTTACTCCCAAAAGGCTTGTCGCTGTTAGCAGAGTGTGTTAGGACATGTGCTTGCCACCAAAATGCCGTGGAGTCGCTTTAATGAGCACTAGCAGACAATTTAAGTAGCAATCAGGCCCTTAACGAGCCTCCGGCTGGCCGCTCCTAGCACAAGCGTCAACTCCTTTACCAAATCAAATCAAATCAAATCAAATCAACTTTTATTGTCATTGTTAGTGCACAAGTGCAGTACAACGATGGCGTCTTGCACTAAACTTGGGCTAAACCGGCATTTCAACTCAAGACCCCATCTTGGACACCTCGGAGGCTCTTTAGCACCTGAACGTACCATTGAAAAATCGGTCCCGGTATTTATCTTCAGGAAGCTTAAACAAAATTATAATCATATTGTTGAAGCATTAAACAAGCCTTTTCAACCAGGAAATAAGAACAATCAAGAAGTACAAGGATGGACGTGGCCCACAGAGGGAGGGGGGTGTCCGTGCCCAGGTGGTCCTGGACAAGGAGCGTGCGGTGCCCACCAGTACGCACGGGGCCTTCCACGACCAGTGGGCACCGCAGGGGCTGCTGTATTTTGTGGACACCGGGAATAATATTATGATCTAGTCTTATAAGTTTCCCTTTGTTTTGTTCAAAGTTATTAAAAGAAAAAGATCTGAGAAAAAGAAAAAAAAATCATGTAACAGATTGTTCTTTAAAATGGCCAAGAATTTAATTCAGAATGGACGTCTTTGTGCAAACTTGACGCATACTGTTACCATTAAAAATTCAATTTAGTTGTGGGTTACAAAATAATAATCACCAAATAAATAAATCTTTTTGATATCCCATTTTTCACGTCTACGGCTGTTTTTTTTTCAGCATAAATGTGTTTTAAATTCAGCACCTAGTTCGGCTGTTCAGCTATGACGGCTCAACTATGATGCATGTTATGAATGCAAAATAGAAATTCTAACTGCAATAAACTTGCCTTTTTTTAAAATGATATTTCATTATTTGTTCCCCAGTTCCAATACCTTGTTTATCATGACAGACAGCTTCAACGGTATTCTCATAAATACAAATCAAGATACTAAGCAAAAATATTCTGACGCATCTGCCTCCTTCAAGGATCATTGATTGATCCTTCAAAACAAAATTCTATTGAATTTTAAAGATAGGATTTGAGCTGATATGATCATGCAAACCTCTTTTGCCAAACCTGATGTACATTCTGAATAACTCCAGTATCTCTAAAAGATGGGCTAAACTTTCCTATGTAAAGTGACTATCCATGGACAGTTAAATCAATCCACTATAGATGACTGGGTATTTTCAACTTTAGTGTAAGGACCCGTTTAGCCAGAATTTAAGCCAGCAAGATCCAACTCTTACCTATTTTGTTGACCTTGCTTAAATTCAGCTAACACGAATTATAATGTTATCTGGAAAAGTACTTATGTTCAAGTGTAATGACCTTTTACTCACAGTGGATTTCAATCGGTCAATCATTCATGGGTGTTACCAAAACACGTGTAACTGAGCTTATCTGATTGAGACTTTCAACAATTAGAAGAAAACCTACACTCCCATTTTGTCTGATACTTTGACAAAGTGACTAATCTTTGTGTATGAGTCCAGTCAGCAGCTATAACTCCTCGTGCCTTTACTCAGATAGCCGGAGTTGTTCCCTATTCTTTTCTTCTGTAATTAAACGTTAGTTGATTTTGTTTTCCAAAATGACATTAAACAGACTATGTCTTTGCTGCAAGTTATGCATGGGGGTGTCGGGAGATTAGGGCTTAGGCAGGTGGGACAGTGGAAGAGTGGGAACTGGGGGCGATTGGGGACCAGCACTTCCTGCAGAGTGGGGACCAGCAGCAGCAGCAACATGGTGAGTGGGAGCTCCATGAGAGAGAGTAAAGGGGTGAGTGAAACACTGGGATCTTACGGTGAGTAAATATTATTACTGCTGGTGAGCGAATGGGGAATAAGTGGGATGGAGACTGGGGATTCTCACTGGAAAAACCAAGGGGGAAGAGAGAAAGAACTTACTCTCTTAGGTTGTTTCTTCTACTACGATTGAAATTATTGTAAGATAATTATTGCAAGATCTGGAACCTTAATTCTGTCAGGTCAACTGTAGCTCGCAAGGTGTATAGAAACACACAGTCATAATCTAGAATGGCACTGAAGGATTGTCGAGAAGACATGGGGCAAGCTTCTTCCTTTTCTTTTTAGGTGGCTATCTGCTGGACTTCATTGCAAAACCTGAGTAACATCGTTCAAATATCACAGACACTTTTCTCCATCTCTTAATAACAAGTGGAATCCATGTTGTACATGAAGAAGCTTCACATTTTAAAACCAAGGTACTGATTACCCAAACTGTCTGATGAAGGGTCATCGACCTGAAACGCTAACTTTGTTTTTCTCTCCACAGATGCTGCCTGACCTGCTGAGTATTTCCAGCATTTTCTGTTTTTATGTGTGATTATTTAAGTGTTTTCCACCATTTTTAGGGACTGTCTGAATTGTAACTTGGGAATATACACATTATGGGCGTTACTGTAATTCCAATTTGCTTTTCGCTGCTTTTTGACCACATGTATCATTAAATCATTAAATTTTACAACACAGAAAGGAGACCACTCAGCCCATAGTGCCTATTCCAGCTCTCTGTAAGAGATATCCACTTAGTCCCATTCCCCTGTGCCTTTCCCATACTCTCCCAAATTTTTCTTTTTCAAATTTTCTTTTTCACTTTTAAAAGCTATTATTGATTCTGTTCCTGGTAGGGTGTTCTATGTCCTTACAACCCTCAGCATAAAAAACAATCTCCTAACCTCTCCTTTCAGAGAGCGGGTGTGTTTTGATCGTTGTGTGCGCTTTACTTCCTTGGTTACTGCTTATCTGCTAAAATGGCGTGGAACGCGAGTGAAAATGCTTGACCTCAGCAGCATGGAAACACCAGCAATATTGTATGTAGTGGGGAATTGTCAATGTGGTTATTTTGACCAGTCAGAATAACGCTCGTGGCCAGCAGAGCAAAGCATGCCCAGCCATTAACGAGCAGCTCCAAGAGGGCAGGTCTTGGCAAAGGGCAAGCGGCATCCAATCGCATTCTGGTTGGCGAGCAGGGGCAGATCTGGCACGTCTCCTTGTGTGAATCACCATTCTCAGCAATCACTCTGAGGAAGTCAAAATACCGCTCGCAACTGCTGGACGATAAACTAGAGGCTGCACTAAGATATGCTGTGGCTGATAAATTCCATACTTTGGAAGACTGCAAATGTTTGCACTGAATGATGATACATGGTTGTTAAGTAAATACAGACATGTGAAGTGCATTTACCTGTATTGTGAGTGTATGTAAGGCGTGTTCTACTAAAATTAGTGCATGTGACTAAAACGGTCTCACCAAGCCACACCTGTGGCTAGTCAATAATTTCTATTGGACAACATTGCTATATCATAAATTTTTAAGAGAAAGAAAATTTGCATTTATATGGCACCTTTCATGAACTCGATGTTTTTCTTTATTTTATGTTTTTCGATATTTAAGGTAAATCTAAACTTAAAAGCACAAATCAGTCAGCTGTATCTTGTAGATGTTTGTATGCGATTTGTGGCATGTAAGTGGCCAATATATGTGCCTGACTGCATTGTAATTACACTCACCACCTTATTGAATGGGCACCTCTATGGAATTTTGTACCTGTTTCAATCTGTTTCTGGCTGGAAAAATTATAGCCTATTGGTTTTTTTTAATATGGGTTCCTTCACATTGCTACTTTTGTGATTCCACCTTGGTGAGAGCAGTCTTAAAACGTAATATCTCCTTTTATTGGGCGTTTAAGAATCAGTTGAATGGGAAACACAACTGACAGGAGACCTGGGCCTGGAGTATCCTCCATATTTGCGCCAGGATATACCTTTAAAACAGCGTGGAATTTTGGATGTGAGTTAGTTACATGGGTAACTACAATACACCCACGTCTCCTCAATCTTTCACATCTGTTCATCAAACCCTCCGTCGGAACGAATCTCCGCCCATAAAACTGGCCACACCTCCAACTCCCAAATGCCAGTATCCACCAATTCCATGTGGTCGGGGGTCTCACCAATGAGTCCAGATTTTCAGTTGCAGCAGGAAACAGTCATTTTTCTGATCTTCCAATTGCAAGATATTTGAGCGTTTAAAAAAAAAATTATCCTCACTGAGACCTGCTCCGTATTTTCTGTTTCCTTTAATGCATTCTTATGACATCAGTATAAGTCACATTAAAAATTGAAAAGCTTCCCCGGTTGCAAGTTCCTGGACATGCTGTGCCTGATGTGCATGAATGATGGTTAAGTGAGTTCAAATTTAAATGTTAAAACTCATAGAGGAAATATACTGGTGTGGTTTACATTGGCTCCGATTGTTTACGCTGATTAATGCCCATTTTAAGTTTGGACATATTCTAATGCGATTGGGCGGGTACTTGGTATAATTTGACATTGGCACAATGGGTGCAGCTCTCGGGTGCAACATTGGTTGCAACTTCTCATATGCGCCTAAGGAAGAAACTGCAGGGCCATGATTACTGGTGGATTATCTTATTGCTTACTGACATGCAATTCTACTTGTTTGCTCAAATCAATCTTCAAAGAGACTACTTCTAGTTCAAAGGAAAAGATCCCTTTTGATCCAGTGTCTTTTCTCATGTTCTTCAGTCTTCCCCTCACTGAGTCTCTTTATATGTGGGAGGCAATAGGAACTTGCCTCTTGATATTTACCATTAGAGCCTGTGGCTGCGATTTTCCCTACCTCAGTGGGTCCGTGGCAGGCAAGGTCAGTGGCAGATCGTGGCCTCGCTGCTTGCTCCATCCCGGCCTCTGACACGACTTTCCATTGATTGGGCTTGTTAAGCCCGCTTAGCGCGTTTCCCAGTCCAATTGAAGGAAGCGGGTCTGATGACGTAATTTGATTACGCATCATCAGCCGGTTTCCTTAAAGGGACCCTGCGCAAATTTAATTTGAGATTTGTGCTGTAAGTGTTCTACAGCATTGAGGTGCTGCAAACACTGACAAGCACTGCACAGAAGGGCACGGCTGCACCAGGCTCTCCCATGACTCCCTCCATACAGCACACAGGGAGGTCCTCTTCCCTTCCAATGGGTGAAAGAGACCTCCCCAGGAGATCAACGTAGCCTCGTTGCACATTGCATAGGAGGGCACAAGTAGGGATGTGGTCAGGAGGACCAGGCTGCAGTGGTGCAAACCATTCAATGATCTCAATAGATCACGAAATGTTACTGCAAAACCATACTCACCTCATCCTGCTGTACCATTCATCACATCCCCATCACTCTGCCTTCCCTACCCTACTCCTGCACATCCTTACTCACACCAACTTACCTTGCACCTCCACCCATCCCTCTCTATCTACATTATCACTTCCCCATCTCACTAGCCACCCCTCACACTCACCCTCATCCTAGTCCAATCATACCAACTAACAACACACAAGGGTAGGCACTTGTGTGTTTTAGCCAATGTTCACATGAAGTTTCTGTTAATGTGCTATCAAACATTGAAATCTTTATTTTCAACACATTGCGTTCTTGGGCAGATTTGTGTGCACCTTTGGAAGTGGCTTAGTAAGTTGCAGTGAATGGTGAGGCATAATGGTACCCCCCGCAATAGTGGTGAGTGTGAAAGGAATGGCTTGGACATTGTAGGGATGCTTTATGGTGTTGGTGTGGGGTGGTGCCAACCTGGCGCATCATGTGGCAGCCAGGGTGTACAGCGTCAAGTAAAGTAAATGTGGCCTTAGTGAGGCCATCCCTGGCCTCCCGGGCAGCAATGTGGTCGGGTGCTAATGCCCTCTGTCCTGTGCAGCATCAGTTGATTGTGGAGAAGGCTGGTGTTGTTGGTGCTGCTGCTGGTGTGCCTGGTGCTGCTGGTGTTGGGGCTGATCGTGGTCAGATTCTGAGGACAAAGGTGAGAGAGTATAAACCGTACCCATGCTGATGGAGTAGATCACAGGTGAGGTTGAGATGACAGAAGCGATCTGTCAATGGTGAGAGAGGTTGTTCCAATGAGGTGACACTGGATAGAGAGTTTGCTCCAAACACTTGCAACCTGCATAAAGCTCAATCTGTCTCCCAAATACAGTAAGCAACAGCTTCTGAGCTTGGAAAGTGAAGAGCTGTGAGATGGGAGCTTTTATAGCACATTTCAAGCTGTAAAGTAATGAGATGATTCCATGGCCATTTAACTCTCGCCCAGCTGAACGAACGTGATCCCCGAGCAGCGTGGACCCCGTTGGCGAGCTGGTAAATTCTAAAGGTGAGCTCAAAATTGTTGTTAATCCTCAGTTAACAAGGTCATAATGACCTGAATTGCCTCCCCCGCCAATGCGTGTTGGGTCTGCTCAGCGCTGACAGACCCAACATTTGGTAAAGGCACATGGTGGCGGGTTGACAGCGGGGTCCCAACCCGCTGTCAAAAAAAACCATTCCCACCCGACCCGCCACCGAGCGTGCCCGCTGACCCCTGCGAAAAACTCCCCCCATGTTTCAATGTGCTTAAAAGAGCTGTAACAATTTCTGGAAGACAACTTTGTTTTAAAGAAAATCCACTTTGCGTAGGTTGATTATTGTATTGTTGGCATATTGCTGATATTTCGGTTTCTGTTTAAAATAAAGATGATGTGTAAATAAATCACCTTAGAAGGCAGAAATATCAGAGAGGGAAATGGAAGAATGTGATGGGCATCCCAGCTATTCTCTAGTGTATGATTGACCTCAATTTGGGTTCATTGTTAGACTTGGGCAATGCTAACCTCTACACAGTAGAGAATAAAGACACCAAGTTTTGTGTGGTATCTTCAGATGGCCATAGATGGAGACGGACACAGGCTAACTCCGTAACATGGTTTAATCAACACTTGCACATAAAAGCTTCTGCCATGAGGCAGCAAAAACAAAGAGTACAACCAGTACAGACCAGACTTAACTCAGGAGACCAATTTCCACAGCACCACCTGGTGGATCAGGTTACTCATAACCTCCCAGGTTACTACACTCCTCCTCCCTTAAGATTGCCATATGCAATTCTTAAACAATAACCCTTACTAGGTACTATGTTTTAATTAACCAGTATGCTCTAACCATGGTTAACCCCTGACTAATTTAAGAGGTTTGTATAAGTCTTTCTGGTTGCTTGCAAATCCTTTGTGAACGTCTCAATTCCACTTGTGGTGGATTCTCAGATTCACTCGCACTTGAGATTGGAATAGTCTCTGATGTTGGTTTTACTCTGTCCCGCTGTGGTCTGGCAGTACCAGTGTCCACTGGCACCTTATAAGCTGTGCTGGGTCCTGGAACAGCCTCCCCTACTGCCCTTTGTTCCATCTGAGGCAGTTCCCCCTGCTGCCGGCTGAAAAGCTGATCCACATGCCGACAAACCCCTCGACCATCCCCTAGTAACACGGAGTACAACACAGGTCCTGTAATGTCCTGGATTAGTCCTGGTATCCATTTAGGTCCATAGCCGAAGTTCCGGGTGTACACAGAGTCCCCTATGGCGAAATGGCGAGCTTTAGTATGTTTGTCATGGTACGCTTTTTGGTTTGTTTGTTTTGTCTCAACCTTGCTTTTGGGATCTGGGTGTATCAGGTCTAACGTGCACCGCAACTTTCTCCCCATCATCAACTCAGCCGGAGAAAGCCCCGTGGTAGCTTGGGATGTTATACGACAACTAAACAAGGCTCTATTGAGCTTGGTCACCTGAGCTCTTCCTCATGAGCTCCTTAAAAGTCTGCATGGCTCACTCGGCTAACCCATTTGAGGCTGGGTGATATGGAGCCGAGGTGACATGTGTGTTTCCATTCCTTACCATGAATTCTTTGCTCCCTTCACTAACAAAACACTGTGCATTGTTGGATACAATCATTTCTGGAATACCATGCGTGCTGAAACTGTTCCTGAGACAATCCAGTGTGGCATTGTAAGATTCAAAATTTTCAGTAATTAATCACGCAAGAAAATAGGGTTAATAAGACAGTTTATTGACCAAAAGAAGCTTGTACAGAAAAACCTTTGATAAAAGGGCATACAAAATGGCCGCCAGACCTCGTGATCAGTGATGCGCCTCAATAACTTCAAGGCTCAAAGTTAACTGGATAAAACTAGGTTTTTATTAGCAAAGAAAGATGCCTGTGTCTTCACCTAGCAGTCTGCTGTTCTGCTGCAAGACAAGCCTGGGCTTGTCTTAAGTAGGGCCAGGTATGGGCGGAGCCGACACACCCAATGGGGAGAAAGGGGGCGGTGCACTATATACAATACAAGGTAAAAACACAGGAGCAGGCAATACAATATATGTAGTTAAATACAGAGTCTGATGAATGACATATTTCATCACATTCACCCCTTTTACAGATTTATTCTGTCCAGGGGTGTAATAGTCCTCTGTGACCGACGTAACGGTTGCGGTGCCGCGGGTGACGGCTGGGTGTCCCGGGTGACCTCCTGGGTCTCTGCCGGGGGCGCCACCGGGGTTGTTGAAGGAGTAGGTGGTGGGGGTACCGTTGGCTGGTGTTCTTCCGGGGGTGATGAAAGAATAGTGGGTGGAGTGGGTGGGTAATAGTTGTTGTGGTTGTTGTCGTTGTTGCTGTTGTTGTTGTAGTCATTGTCGTTGTTGCTGTTGTTACCGGCTGGGGCGAGGTCTTTTATGGACACAGTGTCCTCCCGTCCGTCGGCGTGCCGGACATACGCATATTGTGGGTTGGCGTGGAGCAGGTGCACTGGCTCCACGAGAGGGCCCGTCTTGTGGCCCCTCACATGCTTCCGCAAAAGTACCGGACCTGGGGTGGAGAGCCATGACGGTATGGATACGCCTGAGGTGGATTTCCGGGGAAACACAAACATTAGCTCATGAGGCGTGGCATTAGTGGCGGTACACAATAGTGACCGTATTGAGTGGAGCACATCTGGGAGGACTTCCTGCCAGCGGGAGATAGGGAGGCCCTTGGTCCTTAGAGTTAGGGTGACTGCCCTCCATACTGTCCGGTTCTCTCGCTCCACCTGACCGTTACCCCGGGGGTTGTAGCTGGTGGTATGGCTCGTGGCAATCCCCTTGGACAGCATGTACTGGCGTAGCTCTTCACTCATGAAGGACGCCCCCCTATCCGTGTGGATATAGCTTGGCATACCAAACAGGCAGAACAGGCTGTTGAGGCATTTAATGACCGTGGCGCTGGTCATGTCTGGGCAGGGGAAGGCGAATGGGAAACTGGAGTATTCGTCCACAATGTTCAGGAAGTAAACATTGCGGTCGACGGACGGGAGGGGGCCCTTGAAATCTAAGCTAAGCCGCTCAAAGGGCCGTGTAGCTTTGATTAGGTGGGCTCTATCAGGGCGGTAGAACCGAGGCTTGCACTCAGCGCAAGTGCGGCAGTTCCTGGTCAGAGACCGAACTTCCTCAATCGAGTAGGGTAAGTTGCGGGACTTTATGAAGTGGAGCAGCCGTGTGACCCCTGGGTGGCAGAGGTCGTTGTGGAGGGTCTGTAGCCGATCCCCGGTGGCGTTGGCACACATCCATTGTGAGAGGGTGTCGGGGGATTCGTTAAGGGCCCCCGGCCGGTATATGATGTCGTACTCGAAGGTGGAGAGCTCGATCCGCCACCTAAGAATCTTATCATTTTTAATCTTCCTCCTCTGTTTATTATTGAACATAAACGCTACCGACCGCTGGTCGGTAAGTAGGGTGAAGCGTTTGCCGGCTAGGTAGTGCCACCAGTGGCGCACTGCCTCCACGATGGCTTGGGCCTCCTTTTCCACGGAGGAGTGTCTGATCTCGGGCCCCTGGAGGGTCCTCGAGAAGAAAGCTACGGGCCGCCCCGCCTGGTTGAGGGTGGCCGCCAAGGCAAAGTCAGACGCATCACTTTCCACTTGAAAGGGAGTGTTCTCGTCCACTGCCTGTAGCGTGGCCTGCTCAATATCCTGCTTAATGCTTTTGAAGGCAGCATGGGCCTCAGCAGAGAGCGAGAAAGAGGATGCTTTCAAGAGGGGGCGGGCTTTATCGGAGTAGTTAGGGACCCATTGGGCATAATACGAGAATAACCCCAGGCACCTTTTCAGGGCTTTGGGAGTGTTGGGCAGGGGCAGCTCCCGTAGGGGGCGCAATCGGTCGGGGTCTGGTCCGATTTCCCCATTCTCCACCACGCTGCCTAGTATGCAGAGGCACGTGGTGTTGAAAACGCACTTGTCCTCGTTGTAAGTGAGGTTGAGTTTTTGTGCGGTTTTCAGAAACCTCGCGAGGTTTGAGTCGTGGCCCTGTTGGTTGTGGCCGCAGATGGTGACATTGCCGAGATAGGGGAAGGTTGCCTGCAAGTGGTGGTCATGAACCATGCAGTCCATCTCCCTCTGAAAGACCGAGACCCCATTCGTCACCCCAAAGGGGACTCTGAGGAACTGGTAGAGGCGTCCGTTTGCCTCGAAGGCAGTGTACAAGCGGTCCTCTGGTCTGATAGGGAGCTGGTGGTACGCTGACTTGAGGTCGATAGTGGAGAACACCCGGTATTGGGCAATTTAGTTCACCATCTCGGATATGCGGGGTAGTGGGTAGGCGTCTAGTTGGGTATAGATGTTGACTGTTTGACTATAGTCAATCACCATCCGCTTCTTCTCGCTACCCCTCACCACCACCACTTGGGCGCGCCACGGGCTGTTGCTGCATTCAATAATGCGCTCCCTCAGGAGCCTGTCTACCTCGGTCGCGATAAACCGCCTGTCCTCCCAGCTGTACCTCCTGCTTTTGGTCGCTATTGGCCGGCAGTTAGGGGTAAGGTTCGCGAATAGCGAAGGTGGCTTTACCTTCAGGGTAGCCAGACCGCACACTGTGAGGGGCAGCTGGGTCCCACCGAAATTTAGCGTGATGCTTTGGTGGTGGCACTGAAAATCCAGGCCCAAGATCACGCTCACACATAAATCCTTCATAACTAACAGTTTAAAATTATTATATACAGTGCCTTTAACGGACAATCGTACCGCGCAGTAACCCGCAATAGTCGATATCTGGGTTTTGTCGGCCATAGAGATCGTGCCCTGAGTAGGGACTATAGTTAGAGAGTCGTTGTACCAGACCAGGGTGAATGAAGCTCTCCGTGCTCCCGCTGTCAATTAAACATTTAACCTTGCACCCGTTTACCTCGATGTCCACCATCGATTTGGATAGTGGGTGCGGTCTGGACTGGTCCACTGTGATCGACGCCACTGTAGGGCCCTGATTGGGACAAGATGGTGGGCCACACGAGGCTGGGTAAGATGGCGTCCATGATGTCTGCTCGTGAGATGGCGGACCCCACGAGGTCGGACAAGATGGCGTCCAAGATGGCCGCTCCCACGGCGCGCACGCGGCGGTGGCGGGTTTGTCTGCGGGGTTCCCTCTGCACACCTTCCCAAAGTGCCCCTTCTTACCGCACTTACAGCAGGTGGTGCCTTTCGCCGGGCACAGGTTCCTGGTGTGCTTCGGCTGCCCGCAGAAGTAGCATTTGGGGCCCCGATGCGTCGCGGCGGTCGTAGGGCTTCTGCGGGGAGAGCAGGGCCCCGACAGTGTTGGGCTACTGGGCGGGGAAGATGTCTTCCAACATGGCGGCGCCCTTGGTGCGTACGAGGCGGCGTGGGCCGCGCGGCCTGAAGAGTAGGAGCCAGAGTTCTTCTGAGCCACATCCAGCGATCGCGCTGTGTCCACAGCCTGTGTCAGATCTAGGCCCGTTTTCTCTAGCAGTCTCTGCCGGATGTAATTAGAGCTAAGGCCTGTGATAAAGGCATCCCAAATAAGCTCATCTGTGTATACCGTGGCTTTCACGTCTTTGCATTTGCAGTCTTTGCCAAGCACTTTTAGGGTGACTAGAAAGTCCTCTAGCGACTCTCCGGGTCGCTGTGTGCAGGTAGCAAGCAGATGCCTGGCGTACACCTCGTTGGTAGGCCACTGATAGTGGGCCTTTAGAATGTTGCAGGCATCCAGGTAGGTGGCGGCGTCTTGGATGAGTGGAAAAACCCGGTGGCTTACCCGATTCTGCAGGATCCCGAGTTTCACATCTCCGGTGGCTCTAGAGGCTGTGACGGCTTCGGAGTTGGCCATAAAAAATTCCAAGCACTGGAACCAGTGTCCAAACCATGCCGATGCATCTGAAGCATGCGGGTCCAAATCCAAGCGTTCCGGTTTCAAAAGTTGATCCATCGTTGAAAGTTTGCTAATAAAATTGATGCGCCTCAATAACTTCAAGGCTCAAAGTTAACTGGATAAAACTAGGCTTTTATTAGCAAAGAAAGATGCCTGTGTCTTCACCTAGCATTCTGCTGTTCTGCTGCAAGACAAGCCTGGGCTTGTCTTAAGTAGGGCCAGGTATGGGCGGAGCCGACACACCCAATGGGGAGAAAGGGGGCAGTGCACTATATACAATACAAGGTAAAAACACAGGAGCAGGCAATACAATACATGTAGTTAAATACAGAGTCTGATGAATGACATATTTCATCACAATCAGTTTCTGAGACCATTTGATTTCTGTTACTGCAAGCCAGACAGGCTTGTGGATTGAGGACAGTAAGCCCGCGAAAGCCAGTATCGGGAAACCGAAACTCATGGAACTGAGCATACATATTAATTAGATTCTAAGTACAGGACAGTTTTGGGTAACAGGATGAGACCCATCAAGAAATGGGCGGACACTTGAACGAACACTTAAACCCATTTACTGTACAAAGGAAAACCGTTTAACAGCCATCGAGGGCAATCTCCAGACCGATCAATATACGAACCGAGTTACGGTGACAAAGTAAAAGACATTATCGGCCCAGGAAGGCCAGTTAAGCTATCACCGGCTCCCGTTACAAAGACAAAGCGCCCCTGCAGAGATTTCTGCCCGCCAAAATATTACAAAGACTGGACTATGATTTGGCGGGAGATAAGACTGTCCCAAAAAGGTATAACTGTGGATTAAAAGGTCCATCAGGACGCTACACTTCACTTCACGATTCACTTCGGTACGCTTCGTAGCTTGGCTCCACGCTTCGCTCCGGAACTTTTACGATTCTTCGGTTAAGGCAGCACTTCGGTTTCGGAACGTGGTCGGTGTTTGGCCAGGCAAGGCTCAGCCACGACGGGAAGACGACGAGGGTGGCCCGGGTACTTGTGTCGGGAGATCATCGACGACCCAGGCCGAAGAAGAAGACACCCTCAGAAGGACAATCATTATGACTGTATAAGAGGACACTCAGGGCCCGGCACTCCAGCGTCTCAACATCACATCGGTAATGGATTCACCCATGTGCATCCAGTTCTTAAAGTCACGTCGGTAACGGATTCATCCGTGGCGAGCGCTCACCAAGGCTGTATCGGCAGCCTCATTGCAGAAGAACCAAGAGGAATACAAGCTGCGCCCGAAGTTTCCAAATCCACGTGACGATGGAAAGCTGTGCCAAAAAGGGCTGCGAACCCCTTTTTTGCGAATCTGAAAGTGGTGAGCATGATCCCGAGTTCCTCAAGTCGAAACTTAGTTTAGGTCTAGGGGAGGGGGTTAAGGGTAATCGTAATGTGTTTCCCCTTTTACGATGTGCCGTGTGTTTCCCATTTCCATAGAGTTAAGTTTATAGATATTTGCATGCTTGTAGTTACTTTAATCTGTGCTTATGACATGTATTTTATAATGCTGCAAACTGTTTAATAATAAAAGCATCCATTTCGTGCTATTCAACCTGGTCTATTGAGTTTTTCTCTGCACTACAGTTCCCTGCACCTAAGTCCAAGGTCTAGAACTGTAGGGAAGAGTGGGTTGAACCACTCAAGGGTAATTATTGCACGAAGCCTGGTAGGAGACCAGAACGAGCAAGAGAAACCCCCTACAGAGATGGCGACCGCGGCAGGACCTTGGCAGCAGGAATGTAGTGTGTTAGATCAAGGTCTGAATAAACGAAATGTGATGGATGAGAGAATAGCGGATTATGTTTTTGGGAAGGTAAACCTTACAAAACAGTGGATATCTGACCTATTGAGAGATAGGCGCCCGCTAGACGCAGCCATCAAGTGGACAGAAAGCAAAGAGCATAAGAAATCGGTAGAAAAGGCGGTCTGGCTGATGTGCTACAAGAAGCAAGTCCAGCTTTTGGACCAGGTCATTGTAGCACAGACGGCCCAGATCAAAGGGCTACTAACAGAAGTAGAGGAAAAGGTCGCGGGAGGTCAGAAACTGATTCAATCGCTTAACGCGCTGAATCAGGAACGCCAATCTGTAACTCACCGCCATGAGACCAGGATAGATTACTTGGAGTGTCAGGTCGTTGAGGCCAAGGCCAGTGAAGGTAGAATGAGAGATAGGTGTCTCCGCCTAGCTAAGCAGGTAGCGACACAGGAGGAAAGTATTTTGGGGGCTAGGGCAGCATATAAGATGGCCATGGAGGATAGGTCTGAGAACACCGACCATAGCGCTTGCCACAGGGAGCTAGAGGACCTGAGAACGGCCCTAGCAAAGGCAAACGGCTTGGTGTGTCTCATAAACCCACCAGCGAGCCAGCTACTGTTAGCCAAGGAGTCCAAAAGACCGATTCCGCAAGAGGCAGTTGGGGTAACAACCCCCGAGCCCTCGGCACCTCCCGCCTATACTGAGTCTTGGACTCTGGGGAAGGAAACGGAGAAGTCAGACACAGAGGTTCTTGAGGTAGAGCAACACCAGGTAGTAGAGTCGGGGCCGGCGCCGATGTGTCCAACTCGACACCGGAGGCTCGGCCCGGGCAACAACGATGGCGAGGATGGACCCCTCGTGAATCAGATCATAATGCCCCATAGCGCACGACAGCTAAGGGAAATGATAAGTCACATCCCAAAACTCTCCGAGTCAGGAGATCCCTCCGTCCATTTTAGGGACATGGAGCAGACCGCAGCAGTTAATGACAGCGACGGGGTTGAACAGTCCAAAATGCTGCTGTTCTCCCTGGACAGCTCGCTCCTCCAGTGTCTCCCTGACGAGAGCAAGAGAGGGCACAAGGCGTATGAGGAGTTATGGGACGAGATCCTGGAGATTATAGGGGAGGGTGACGGAACTCCGTTCCTCCGATTGGAAAGGACAGTACAGCTAGAGGGAGAACCCCCATGGGTTTTCGCCGGAAGGTTGTGGCCAGTGTATCGGCGTAGCTGTCCGGCCGGGCCAGACCGGAACGGGCTGAATAATGACCAAAAGGCTCATTGGCTCCGGTGCCTGGTCGCCAATTGCTTGCCACAGGTGAGGGAGCAGGCCAAAACATGGTTTGACCCCACTAACCCCCGCTCCACGGAAGAGTTAGTACTTGATCAGCTCACGATAGGTTACAGGAACAACAAGAGTAGGGATGTGCCTTCCTCAAAGGGAAAGGTGCATGAGGCGAGGCCTGCAGCTCCTGCTAAAAAGGAATGGCATCAGGAGGGGAATCGCCCTCCCCAAGCCAAGAGCAGTTGTTACGGGTGTGGGAAGGAGGGTCATTGGCGCCGGGACTGTAGAAATCTGTGGAAGGATTTAAAGGGAAAAACTCCCTCAGCCCCAGCCCAAGCGCCCGTCCGGGAGAAGGGAGCCGATGTGTCGATCCATCCCGATACGATCGAGTCGGTTTTAGAGGCAATGTGGTCTCTAATGACCTCGCAGGGGAAAGTGGCAGTTGTCAACAGCCCTGTTGCTTCCCCAACCCCAACCGAAGCGCCCAAATGACTGAAGCCCGCGCAGCCCATCTACCTGTGTCCGCTCCGCTATGACGCGTGGAGAAGACCCGTTGTGGAGATGGAGGTGGAGAAGGAAAAGGGTAGTTACCTGTTGGATACGGGAGCATCATGCACCGTGATCCACACAGCTAAGCCTTTTGCCTCACCTCTGTCTACCCAGGCTCCATTCTCAGTAGCGGGTTTCACAGGCAAAGAACAGGCTGGCGCGTACTCCATCCCGCTCTCCATTCATTTGGGAGCACTCCACACCACATGGACGTGTATCCTGTTGAAGTGGAATGAGGGGGGGGGGGGTAAAGGCTTCCTCGGGTCTGATTTCTTGGTGGAACACAGGATCCTCGTGGACCTCAGAAATCACTGTCTCTGGGGAGCCGAGAATGGGTTAGGTAAGGTAGTCGTGATCCCAGGGAAGGGAGAAAAGGGGACCCTGTGCACCATGAAGCCGTCAGGGGGTTACGACCTCGAGCTTCTGGTCGCGGACATCCCAACGGACTTGCAGGCGTGCGTGTCGGAAAACCTGGCCGCGTTTGCCACCCACAAGCACGACTGTGGGAGAGTCACCGGGTTTGAGGTCAGCGTAGACGGGGACCCCATGATCCGACCCCAAAAGCAGTATAACTTCCCCAAGGAGGCAGAACCCGACATGGAGACAGCAATATCTTCATTGGTGCAGCAGGGCGTGTTGAGGCCAATAGCCACTCACGTGAACTCCCCATTATGGCCGGTAAAGAAGCCGGACAATTCGTGGAGGGCCACGGTGGACTACAGAGTCCTCAATAGTAACATCCCAGCCTGCGCGCCCACGGTAGCAGCAGTTGCCAACCTAATAGGGAGTATTCCAGCATCTGCGACCACGTTCACGGTGCTGGATATCTCGAACGGTTTTTGGTCCATTCCGCTGCGACGGGAGGATCAGTACAAGTTTGCCTTTACTTTTAAAGGGCAACAGTACACTTGGAACTGCTTGCCACGGGGTTTTCACAACAGCCCCAGCATTTTCCATCAATGCATGGCAGGAAGTTTAAAGGAATTTAGCCAGTTAGTGCAGTATGTGGACAACTTACTCCTGTTCACGGACTCAAGGGAGGAGCACGGCCCACTATTAACCGAATTATTGGAGCTGCTGGAAAGGAAGGGTTTTAAAGTAAACCCAAAGAAAGCACAAATCGGCCAGCAGGAGGTGAAATTCCTGGGGCTGACCATCCGCGCTGGGGAAAGAGCCATAGATAAGGCTAGACGGGAATCGGTGCAAGATCTGTCGATCCCTAACACAGTAACGGGTGTAAGGTCCTTTTTGGGATTGACCGGGTACTGCAGAGATTTCATCGAGGACTATGCAGCCACAGCAGCCCCGCTACTCCGACTCTTACACAAGGGAGTCGAGTGGTCTTGGGACGAGGGTTGTCAGGCAGCATTCGAGAAGTTGAAAAGGGATCTGCAGACCGCGCCAGCCCTAGGGGCCATAGATGGGGGAGAGGAGTTTTTCTTGGAAGTAGCCGCTAGTGGAGACAGCCTGAGTGCCGTGCTGCTCCAGGAGCGACACGGCAAGCTGAGACCAGTGGTCTATTCCTCCAGGGTGCTTACGGATGTGGAGAGGAGTTTTTCCAATTGCGAACGGCATCTACTGGCCACGCATTGGGCCGTGAACAGATCAGTGATCTTCACAGGAACCTCTCCCATCACTCTCCTCACCCATCACACCCCCACAAAGATGCTTCTGGACGGAAGGATTAAGGATGGGACCGTGAGCAGCGCTCGGATTGCGCGCTGGACTCTCCTCCTTTCCCAGATGGATCTCAAAGTTAAAGGTCTCTGCGAGCCAAAGCTCGCAGTCAACATGGTATATCCCGGAACAGCCCATCAGTGTTCCATAGAAGGGGTATGGGAGGTCGACATAGGTTTACGGGCCGGAATACACCCCACAGGCCGCGAGATCTATGTAGACGGTTCCAGCACGGTATCTGCTGGTGAACGACTCACAGGGTGTGGAGTTTATGACCCTACGGCAGACATTGCCCTGGCGATTAAGCTCCCCAGCACTATGAGCGCACAGCAGGCTGAACTGTCCGCGGTGGCGTACGTGGTTACCCACCCCGAGATCTTCCCAACCCCATACACGATTTGCTCGGACAGCATGTTCACATGCAATTCATGTACGGAGTACCTCGCCATCTGGTCCCGCCGCGGATATACCTCCGCGGACGGACGGCCTTTAACAGTTAAGCCCTTGCTGGAAAAGATCCTGGCAGCTGTGGGGGAGGAAGGGGAGGTGTTCATCCACAAGGTGAAGGCTCATTCCACCACGGAACCCCGCAGTCAGGGCAACCAGCAGGCAGATGCGCTAGCCAGGGAGGGTGCCCGCAACGGCATTTTCTGGGACCCCTATGGACCCGGACCCGTGGCAGCGATCTGAGCCAGGGAGGGAACTCCAGGGAACACAGGGGTGACAACGCCCCTAGACCTAAAGACCATCCAAACCCTGGATCCCGCCCTAAAAACAGTCCTCAAAGCCATTACTGAGGGCAAGCAGGTAGAGGGTCCGTACAGTACGGCAGCCCTCTCAGTCAAGGAAGGCATGCTGTTCCGAGAGGAACAGTGGGTTGTGCCGCAGCAGCACCGGAGGGAATTCCTTCAACTGGCCCATGAGGGTCCAGAGGCAGGACACCCCGGACCTGAGGTTACCTGGCAACGGGTAGAGCAGGCGGGATGGTGGCCGGGACTTTGAGACGATGTCCGCGAGTTCTGTGCAAGCTGTCTTGTATGCGCTGCAAACAACCCAGACCCCCAGAAAAGGAAGGTGCCCATGGGGCACATCAGGAGGGTAGAGGGACCATGGCAATCGATTCAGGTCGACTACATAGGGCCCCTGCCTGCCGCCCAGGGAGGCTATAAGTACTGCCTTGTCCTGGTGGATGTGTTCACCAAGTGGGTAGAAGCCTTCCCGTGTAGAACAGCTACGGCACTGGGTACTGCCAAGATCTTGATCTGGGAAGTGTTCTCACGGTGGGGGCTCCCCCGTTTTGTTGAGTCTGACCAAGGGAGTCAGTTCACCGGTCAAGTAATGCAAAACACCCTCATGCTCTTGGGCATTGAAGGGAAGTGGCACGTAGCGTACAATCCCCAGTCATCCGGGATTGTTGAACGCATGAACCGGACCCTCAAGGAAAAGCTGAGGAAAGAGACAATGGGCTCGCCCCAGAAATGGGCAGAGATCCTGCCTTTAGTCCTCATGGGGATCCGGGCCAGCCAGTCCAAAAGTACGGGATACTCCCCGCACGAATTAATGACTGGAAGGATCATGCGAACACCCACCCATGTACTAGCCCCGGTGCTCACTGAGGGCCAGCTCCAAGAGGTGAAGCGAGACAAGTTCGTCCAAACCCTTTTGGAGCTCCTGAAACAGATTTATGGGCAAGCGGCTGGGAACATGGGGAGACAGCATCAGGGAAATCGACTGTTGCTGGAACCTCGTAAGCAACAGGAGTGGGAAGTCGGAGACCAGGTCATGGTTAGGAACTATGCCCGGGTGGGGAGTTTTGAACCACTGTACATGGGGCCTTACAGCATTGTAGACAAGGCCAGCCCCATGGTTTATGCAGTGAAGGTGCCCCGACGTACTAAATGGTTTCACATTAACCAGTGTAAGCTGTTTAAGCCGGGTGCACAAGGGCCAACAACAGGGGCCAAGTCTGAGGACAAAAATCCTCAGCCTGCGACAGAGTCACAGACCACACAGGCTGGAACTGTAGCCTGCGTGAAGGGAGGAGTCATCCCAATGGAGTGGGAGGTCTCCCCTCTAATTTGGGATTCGGACGAGGAAGAGCCCAAACAGCTCGACCCCGCCCTTGACCCGATCACGGAGGAGGAAGAGTCAGAGGACGAAGATCCCGGCCTCGACTCAAGCTTAGGGGAGGTAGGGATTGGGGGCGGAGACTCACCGCCTGTAGGGACAGGTGAGGTGGGGTCGGATGCCACAAATCCCGGCCCCGGGGGGGCGGAGCCAGAGGGAAGGGAGCCGGAGCCGGCAGCTGTGGTGGGACCACAGGCTGTGACGGTGAAGGTCCCGACCCCCGGTCCGTCAGCCCTGGGAGCCTCGCCCAAGGCATCCCCTCGTAGGTCGACTCGAACGCCTCAGCCCAGAAAGCCTTGGCCAAATTCTCCTTATTTCCCCCAACCTCGGTCCAGAGCAGCCCAGGAAAGGCACGGTTCCCGTTCAGCAGCGACAGGCTGCGGGGGATCAAAGCCGAAGGTCAGTGCAGCCCCGCCACAGGGAGCGGCACGCTGCAACCCTCACAGGAATTAGGTAGGCCGCCCGAAGGAGGGCGGCGCTGTACATAGGTTTAGGTAATGATGTTAAGTTTAAGTCATTTTAATGTTAGTTTAAGGTATGTAAAGTTTAAGATGATGGGGATGTTTTAAAAGGTAGTTTTCGGAGTCTGCCCAGTATGTGTGTGTGTTTGGAAGCGGGGTCAGGGGACCCCAGCGTCCGTTTAATTAAGCCAGCACCTATTGGGAGCCTGGCTACATCATCTTATCGATTACAGAAACCAGGGATACAATGGAAAGGATTCTCGTAGCGCTCGTGGCGATTGGGTGCGGGCTGGCCGACCGAGGCCGCACCAAGGACGTCATCGTGTTCGGATGTTCCGGGGACACAGCCCCCATCGCAACGGATGGGACGGGGAAGCGAGAGGTTGAGGAAACCGTCACCTACTTCCACCAAGGGAGATGGCCAGGATGGCTGGGGACGAATTCTACGGAATACTCCAGCAATTTCGGGTTTGCCTACCAAGAGACTTCGTTATCGTGTCCTCGGGTGAGGATCCTTGCACCCAGAGTCAGCGTTACCGTGGGAAAGAGGATCTGTTTGGTGTGTAATGGGAACGTACCGCTAAGTAGATGGTGGTGGCTACGAAAGCTGGGAAAGGACATGAAGAACTCTACTATCGAGTGGGAGCGACTGGGTAACAATACCCATCGGACAATTACGGGGACTCACGGACAGTTACGTGTGTGTTGGGACAAATGGTGGGAACCAGATGAAGGGATATATGTCTGTATGTGGGGTTCAAAATGCGTTTGCCCCAAGGGCGTACCCATCTTTTTCCAGAGGCAGTGGCAGGATGAAGGGAAAAGGATGAGATGGGATGTCAGCACTCGGGCGTGCGGAGCCCCATTCTCCCCGATTCCGGTAAACGCCACTGAACTCATCACCCGCCCACGCAAGCCCCTGCCCACGATTCCGGTAGCGCTAGCCCAGAAGGAAGGGTGCCCCACTGCCACAAAGGGACCCGGGAACGGTTTAGTATTGGTACCCACCGGTCAGGTGCTGTACCAAGGGGTACACTATGCGGTGGCCTCAGTGATTTTAAACCTCACTGAGGTACGATTGCCGGAGTGGTGTCCCAAGGAAACAGAACAGTTGTACCAGGTCCTGTTAACCCGAATGTTCAGACAATTTTACGAGTTTGACTTTGCCGACATCGACAAGGCCAAATTATACACCACACCACAGGAAGTTTTGGATCAGGTAGGGAGGCAAAGAAGGGGTACTGTAAATGACATTTTCACTGCTTTTAACACCGGGACGTCTGTTGTCAACACTCTAGACAACATGGAGCTGCAGACACAGATCAATGGTTTAAAAGCCCAGTTAAGGAACATACTGACTAACGAAAATAAGGTAGTGGGTTCTGAGCTACATGAGGACCAGGCCATGACACTACACTTAAAGGAAATAATTGCTGAGCTGGAGAAACACGCTAGAACGGTAAATGCACTCATTAGGGAGGATCGGAATGCGTCCGATCAGGCTGCGCAGAACGAGGCCTGTGTGCTATACGGGGCGTGGTTACTGGGCGAGGGCCGCAGTAATCTGGAGGATTTAAAACAAGGTTTGGTCCCGTCCTGGATCAGCAACAAGTACTTGCAAGCGCTCCAACCCTTTGAGAATGCGTTAAGTCCGTGCCAGCTCAGACTAGCCGCAGAGGCGTACCCAGTCCCAGTGGACTGCGGACGCTCGAATCACACTATCATGGGAATAGTGGTAAGGATGCCGGTGTTGGGTCCCGCAGCAAAGCCCGCCCCGGTGTACAGGGTGGAGAACATTGGAGTCATTCAGGGGGGTGCGCACATTCGTTACGCAGTGGTCCCGCCTTATGTCATCAGATGGGAGCGTACGATGACAGGCACCGACCTCTCGGGGTGTCGAAGCCGGGGAGCACACATCATCCTGTGTCCCCAGCACTTGAATGCCTTTTTGAAACCACAGTGCGGGTTCAGAGCCACTAGTGCGAAGCCGATAAATTGCACCATGGAGGCAATGGCAAAGGACCATGTGCCCCCACAGGTGGCATATATCAGAGGTGGGACATACTGTGTCACCACTGCAGCGCCTCACTACCGCCACGGACAGCACGGGTGGTGTCCGGTCAGTGACAGCAGTTTCTGTTTTAAACCCAGGGCTGAAGTTCAAGTGGCACAACAACGGATTGTCCCCATTCCTGTACCTTCCGCCGTTCACCTCACTGTAAAAAAGAATTTCACGGACTTGCAGCGATTCATCGCGCATTTTGGTTATGTCATTCCCCCTCTTCCCGAACACCTCACCAAGATTTTAAAAGCCATTATAGTTTCACAGAAGCATTTTTACACGCTGGAGCAGAAGACATTAGAGATAGGGAAAGACATATTGGACATAGTCACCCCACCATGGTGGGACCTGTTCACTAATATAGAGATCCCGGCCTGGATTAGAATAGCATCCCATATCCTAGTAGTGTGTCAGGTTTTAATTGTAATATTCCTACTGTTCGTGCATTGCAAGAGAGGCAAACGCCTCCAGAGGCACGAGAACACAGGAGAATGGAGAGAACGCTATGTACGAGTGGGGGAAGAGGACAACCCAGTTTGAGCTGCTAAGTATTAAAAGTGGAAGCGTCCCTCCACTCGTGGTTTTAGCCACTGCATGATTTAAGTGTGTGAATACTGTTGTGTTATAGCCGTTGATAAGATTTTCTCGTTTTTTTGATTAATAAAATATGTATACAGGTGGTGAAAGGGGTATCGGCCCCTTCACATCTGAAAGATGAATGTGTTATAGTTTAAGGTAGTACTGCCTATGATTGTCCAACTGTACACAATGTAATTTTTCTGAAATGGGAACTGCATGTGTCGTGGGGGTTATAGATAGCTAATTACCAGGAATGTTTGGATGTGAGGAATCAGGGAAAATTTGCTCACCAAGGTTTATTGATACTTTAAGCAAGCTATCAGTATAACAGGAGGGACAGTAAGATTCGAAATTTTCAGTGATTAATCACGCAAGAAAATAGGGTTAATAAGACAGTTTATTGACCAAAAGAAGCTTGTACAGAAAAACCTTTGATAAAAGGGCATACAAAATGGCCACCGGACCTCGTGATCAGTTTCTGAGACCATTTGATTTCTGTTACTGCAAGCCAGACAGGCTTGTGGATTGAGGACAATAAGCCCGCGAAAGCCAGTATCGGGAAGCCGAAACTCATGGAACTGAGCATACATATTAATTAGATTCTAAGTACAGGACAGTTTTGGGTAACAGGATGAGACCCATCAAGAAATGGGCGGACACTTGAACGAACACTTAAACCCATTTACTGTACAAAGGAAAACCGTTTAACAGCCATCGAGGGCAATCTCCAGACCGATCAATATACGAACCGAGTTACGGTGACAAAGTAAAAGACATTATCGGCCCAGGAAGGCCAGTTAAGCTATCACCGGCTCCCGTTACAAAGACAAAGCGCCCCTGCAGAGATTTCTGCCCGCCAAAATATTACAAAGACTGGACTATGATTTGGCGGGAGATAAGACTGTCCCAAAAAGGTATAACTGTGGATTAAAAGGTCCATCAGGACGCTACACTTCACTTCACGATTCACTTCGGTACGCTTCGTAGCTTGGCTCCACGCTTCGCTCCGCAACTTTTACGATTCTTCGGTTAAGGCAGCACTTCGGTTTCAGAACGTGGTCGGTGTTCGGCCAGGCAAGGCTCAGCCACGACGGGAAGACGACGAGGGTGGCCCGGGTACTTTTGTCGGGAGATCATCGACGACCCAGGCCGAAGAAGAAGACACCCTCAGAAGGACAATCATTATGACTGTATAAGAGGACACTCAGGGCCTGGCACTCCAGCGTCTCAACATCACATCGGTAATGGATTCACCCATGTGCATCCAGTTCTTAAAGTCACGTCGGTAACGGATTCATCCGTGGCGAGCGCTCACCAAGGCTGTATCGGCAGCCTCATTGCAGAAGAACCAAGAGGAAAACAAGCTGCGCCAGAAGTTTCCAAATCCACGTGACGACGGAAAGCTGTGCCAAAAAGGGCTGCGAACCCCTTTTTCGTGAATCTGAAAGTGGTGAGCATGATCCCGAGTTCCTCAAGTCGAAACTTAGTTTAGGTCTAGGGGAGGGGGTTAAGGGTAATCGTAATGCGTTTCCCCTTTTACGATGTGCCGTGTGTTTCCCATTTCCATAGAGTTAAGTTTATAGATATGTGCATGCTTGTAGTTACTTTAATCTGTGCTTATGACATGTATTTTATAATGCTGCAAACTGTTTAATAATAAAAGCATCCATTTCGTGCTATTCAACCTGGTCTATTGAGTTTTTCTCTGCACTACAGTTCCCTGCACCTAAGTCCAAGGTCTAGAACCGTAGGGAAGAGTGGGTCATAGAGTCATAGAGTCATAGAGTTTTACAGCACAGAAAGAGGCCCTTCAGCCCATCGTGTCTGCGCTGTCCATCAATCCCTGTCCAGTCTAATCCCACTTTCCAGCATTTGGTCCATAGCCTTGTATGCAATGGTATTTCAAGTGCCCATCCAAATGCTTCTTGAATGTTGTGAGGGTTCCTGCCTCTACCACCCTTTCAGGCAGTGAGTTCCAGCTTCCAACCACCCTCTGGGTGAAAAAGTTCCTCCTCAAATCCCCTCTAGATCTCCTGCCCCTTACCCTGAATCTATGCCCCCTTGTTATTGACCCCCCTACTAAGGGGAAAAGTTCCTCTTTATCTACCCTATCTATGCCCCTCATCATTTTATACACCTCAATCAGGTCCCCCCTCAGCCTCCTTTGCTCCAAGGAAAACAACCCCAGCCTGTTTAGTCTTTCTTCATAGCTGAGGCGCTCCATCCCAGGTAACATCCTGGTGAATCTTCTCTGCACCCTCTCCAAAGCAATCACATCCTTCCTATAGTGAGGCGACCAGAACTGCACACAGTACTCCAGCTGTGGCCTCACCAGCGTTTTGTACAGCTCCATCATAACCTCCCTGCTCTTATATTCTATGCCTCTGCTAATGAAGGCAAGTATCCCATATGCCTTTTTAACCACCTTATCTACCTGTTCCGCTGCCTTCAGGGATCTATGTACATGTACACCAAGGTCCCTCTGACCCTCTGTACTTCCTAGGGTCCTACCACTCATTGTGTATTCCCTTGCCTTATTTGTCCGTCCAAAATGCATCTCCTCGCACTTTTCCGGGTTAAATTCCATTTGCCACTTTTCCGCCCATCTGACCAACCCGTTAATATCGTCCTGTAGCCTGAGGCTTTCCTCTTCGCAATTTACCACCCCACCAATTTTCGTGTCATCCGCGAACTTACTGATCATACCCTTTACATTCTCATCCAAATCATTAATGTAGATCACAAACAGCAAGGGACCCAGCACTGGTCCCTGAGGTACCCCACTGGACACAGGCTTCCAGTCACAAAAGCAACCTTCGACCATCACCCTCTGCCTCCTGCCACTCAGCCAGTTTAGGATCCAACGTACCAAGGCCCCCTGGATCCCATGGGCTCTTACCTTCTTGACCAGTCTCCTATGCGGGACTTTGTCAAAAGCTTTACTGAAGTCCATGTAAACCACATCCACAGCATTTCCCTCATCCACACACCTAGTCACCCCCTCAAAAAATTCAATCAGATTGGTCAGACATGATTTACCCTTGACAAAGCCATGCTGACTATCCCCGATTAATCCTTGCCTCTCCAAGTGGAGACTAATTTTGTCCCTCAGAATTTTTTCCAATAATTTCCCTACCACAGATGTTAGGCTCACTGGCCTGTAATTCCCTGGTTCATCCCTGCTACCCTTCTTGAATAATGGTACTACGTTAGCTGTTCTCCAGTCCTCTGGTACATCCCCTGTGGCCAGAGAGGTTCTGAAAATTTGTGTCAGAGCCCCTGCAATCTCCTCCTTTGCCTCACACAACAGCCTGGGATACATCTCGTCCGGGCCTGGGGATTTATCCACTTTTTGGCCTGCTAAAACCGCTAGTACCTCCTCCCTCTCGATGCTAATATGTTCAAGTATGTCACAGTCCCCTTGCCCGACTTCTATGTCTACATCGTCTTTCTCCATAGTGAACACAGAGGCAAAAAATTCATTTAAAACCCCACCTACTTCATCTGGCTCTACACACAGCTTGCCACTTTGGTCCCTAATGGGCCCTACCCTTTCCCTGGTTATCCTCTTGCCCTTAATATACTTATAAAACATCTTAGGATTTTCCTTTATTTTGCTCGCCAGTGTTATTTCATGGCCCCTCCTCGCCCTCCTAATTTCCTTTTTAAGTATGCCCCTGCACCTTTTATACTCCTCTAGGGCTTCCTCCATCTTTTGTCTTTTGTAACTGCCAAAAGCCCCCCTTTTTTTCCAATGCATTTTTGTATATCCCTTGTCATCCAAGGTTCCCTTTGCTTGTTGGTCCCACCCTTGACCTTTACAGGAACATGTTGGTGTTGTACTCTCTCTATTTCCCTTCTGAAAGCCTCCCACTGTTTTGATGTGGATTTTCCTATAAGTAGCTGCTCCCAGTCCACTTTGGCCAGATCCTGCCTTATCTTATTAAAATCGGCCTTCCCCCAATTTAGAACCCTTATTTCCGGGCCGTCTTTGTCTTTTTCCATGACCACCTTAAATCTCACCGAATTATGGTCACTATCGCCAAAATGCTCTCCTACAGACACTTCCACCACCTGCCCGGCTACATTCCCTAGAATTAGGTCCAGTACCGCCCCCTCTCTTGTAGGACTTTCTACATGTTGGCTCAAAAAGCTCTCCTGGATGCACTTTAAGAATTCTGCACCCTCTAAGCCTTTCACACTCTGACTATCCCAATTTATATTGGGAAAGTTGAAATCCCCCACTATTATTACCCTATTATTTTCACACTTTTCTGAGATTTGCCTACATATCTGTTCCTCTATCTCCCCCTGACTGTTTGGGGGCCTATAGTACACTCCCAGCAAAGTGCTTGCCCCCTTTTTGTTTTTAAGTTCTACCCATATGGCCTCATTAGAGGAACCTGCTAATATATCATCCCTCCTTACAGCAGTAATTGACTCCTTAATTAATATTGCAACACCCCCTCCCCTTTTACACCCCCCTCTGTCTCGCCTGAAGATTCTATACCCCGGAATATTCAGCTGCCAGTCCTGACCCTCCCTCAACCATGTCTCCGTGATAGCAACAATATCGTACTCCCATGTGTTCAACAACAACTTCAGTTCATCCACCTTATTTGCAAGACTCCGTGCATTAAAATAAATGCCTTCCAGCCCTGCCATATTCCCTTTTGCCTTCACATCTTTGCTCTGCCTTCCCTGCTGACTTGTTTTTTCCTCCGTATTTGGCTGTACATCACCCCCTACTATAGCTCCACTCTGTATCCCATCCCCCTGCCGAGTTAGTTTAAACACCCCCCCCAGCAATGCTAGCAAACCTCCCCACAAGGATATTGGTTCCCCTCTGGTTCAGGTGTAAACCGTCCGACTTGTACAAGTCCCACCTGTCCCAGAAGCAGACCCAGTGATCCAGGAAACTAAAGCCCTCCCTCCTGCACCATCCCTTTAGCCACGCATTCATCTGTTCTATCCTCCCATTCCTATACTCACTAGCACGTGGCACCGGGAGTAATCCAGAGATTACAACCTTTGAGGTCCTGCTCCTTAATCTTGCCCCTAGCTCCCTAAATTCTTGCTGCAGGACCTCATCCCTCTTTTTACCTATGTCATTGGTACCAATGTGGACCACGACCACTGGCTGTTCACCCTCCCCCTCCAGAATGCCCTGCAGCCGCTCAGTGACATCCTTGACCCTGGCACCAGGGAGGCAACACTCAAGGGTAATTATTGCACGAAGCCTGGTAGGAGACCAGAACGAGCAAGAGAAACCCCCTACAGCATCAGTCATTGCAGAGCTCACTGGATAAACGTCGATCCACTTTGAGTGAGCGTCAACCAGCACCAAAAACATTTTGCCCATAAAAGGTCCCGCATAGTCTATGTGAATTCTCCTCCAGGGTTTGCTGGGCCACTCCCAGGGATGGAGTGGTGCCCCGGCAGGTGCTTTCTTCTGTTCCTGACATATAGTGCATGACTTTACCTTTGACTCAATTTCAGCATCCAAGTTAGGCCACCACAGGTAGCTCCTAGCCAGTCCTTTCATTCTAGTCATTCCTGGGTGCGATTGATGCAACTGTTCCATCAAAGTAGAGCGTCCCCACTCTGGGACTATGATGCGTGCTCCCCATAGCACACATCCATCTTGGACACTGAGCTCGTGCTGTCTCTGTCTGTACGGCACGAACTCCGGTCACTCACGGTGATCTGGCCAGCCTTTCAACACATACTCATGGACCCTTGACAGAACGGGGTCCTTGGCTGTCCAGCCCTGGATTTGCACTGAAGTCATCAGGGGACTGATCTCCTGATCCAGCATCAGGACGTGCTCCTCAGGGGAAGTACTGCGAGGAGATTTTGAGAGGGGCAGGCGGCTGAGAGCATCAGCGTTCCCGTTTTCCTTGCTGGCTCTGTACGTGATCACATATTCATAGGCTCTTAGTATTACTGCCCATCTCATTATTCTCTGTGATGCCATTTGAGGCACCGCTTTCATCTCATTCAGTAAGCTAATAAGAGGCTTGTGGTCAGTACTGATTACAAACTTCCTCCCATATATGTACTTATGGAATTTCTTTACTCCAAATATAATGCCTAACCCCTCTTTATCAAGCTGTGAATAGTTCTTTTCCGCAGCTGTGAGCGTGCATGAAACAAACCCGATGGGCCTTTCCGCTCCATCTGGCATGCGGTGGGCCAAAACTGCCCCCACTCCATAGGGTGATGCATCGCAGGACATTATCAGCTCCTTCTTCTCGTCGTAATGCACTAACACCCTGCTGGACTGAAGTAGCTCCTTTGACTGCTGAAACGCTTTCGCTTGCTCTGGCCCCCAACGCCATGGCTCTTCCTTTCTCAGCAGTTTGTGCAGGGGTGCCAGCAGCATCGATATGTTTGGAAGAAACCAGTTATAATAATTCAGGAGCCCTAGATAGGCTTTCAGTTCAGTCACTGAGGTGGGTGCAGGTGCATCCTGCACTGCCCGCACTTTCCCTGGTAATGGATGGAGGCCTGTGGCATCCACCCGATGTCCCAGGAATGTAACTTCCTTCTCCATGAAACTACACTTACTCCATTTCAGGCATAGCCCCGCCTCTTCCAGCTGCTGTAGCACTTTGTCCAGTGTTTTTACGTGATCCTGATTGTCACTTCCTGTTAGCAGAATATCATCTAAGTACACGGCCACCTTTGGAATGCCCTGCAGAATGCCCTCCATAGTCCGTTGGAATATTGCTGGGCTAGAACTGACACCAAATGGTAACCTGGCATACGTGAACAGCCCCTTGTGCGTGTTCACCGTGACAAACTTTTTTGATTCTTCATCTAGCAATATCTGCTGATACACATGACTTATGTCCAGTTTGCTGAATCTTTCTCCCCCAGCGAGTGATGTTAACATGTCCTCCATTCTCGGAATGGGGCACTGTTCCAGTGATGATACTCTGTTCACTGTTAACTTATAGTCACCACACACCCTTACGTTACCGTCGGGCTTCAATACCGGGACTATTGGTGCCGCCCAGTCTGAAAATTTCACTGGTTCTATTACTTTGTCCTTTAGCAGGTGATCTAGTTCCGCCTCAACCTTGGTTTTCATTGCGAAAGGTACCGACCTTGGTTTAAAGAAACGAGGTGTGGCATCACTGGCTACATGAATCTTGGCTGTGGCTCCCCTTAAGGTGCCCAGTTCGTCCTTGAACACTAACTCATGCTTCATCAGCACTTCTTGCAGTGCCTCTGTACTGTCCTCCATTTTATTCATTGCCTGCCAGTCCACACTCAACTCACTGATCCACCCTCGCCCTAACAGGTTTGGCCCTGACCCTGCTACCACTACCACCGTAAGCTCTTTGGTGACTCCTTTGTGTTCCACTTGTACTTCGGCCACCCCCAAAATGTCCACCTTCTGTCCTGTGTCGGTTTTGAGACTAATGGGGCATATACCTAGCTCTGGTACTTTTGCTTACCCCCATAGCTTGGCGTACTCAGTCTGCGACATTATGGTTACACTACATCCGGTGTCAATCTCAAACTTTACTTGACCTCCGTTCACTATCAAATACTGAGTGAGAGGGGGTACGTTGGGCCTTGAAGTGTCTATACTGTATATAGTGAAAACCTCCTCACTAGACTCTTCCTCCTCTTGTATGTAATTTGCCCGCTTTGTGTACTTTTCCCTCCCCCCTTTAGCATGCTTTGCCCCTTTAGCACTGCTTCTCTCCCTCACTGCCTTTTACAGACTTTCTTTAAGTGCCCTATTTTTCCACAATTGTGGCACTTTGCCTTTGCAAACCTGCAGTCCTTTGCATACTGTTTCATCCCGCCACATCGGTAGCAATCCCCAACCCCGACTGGTGGACTTTTCACGCCAGCTTCTCTTATGTTCATTAATAAATAGACATTCTTATTATGAACACAGCTAGCTTTTGCTAGTTACTTTATTGAGCACATGTGGACTGGGTACTGTATCTGTAGAGGCTTCCATCTTGACTGCTGCCTTGTGGGTAGCCTAGTGCCTCATGGGTAATGCAGTCTTAATAATATATATACAGCTGGGTAGTGTAGTCTTATACATACAGCTATATACAGCTCTACGGCTCCACCTAGTGTCCACTATAGAATGACGTTATTGATCATTACATCCCCCTTTCTTTGAGGTTTAACAAAATCAATATCAATCAACTTTCAAGAAAACAATAAAGATAATATCAGTAACACTTTTGTTAGTGCTCTATAAACATAAACATTTTCAAAACAGTCAACACATTTTCAAAGCTTTACATTGTACTCAAAGATTAAGTCTATCAGGCTTTTTTACTTCACGTGTGGATCTTCTCAACACGGGTAAGTCTGATGTGTCGTCATGAGATTGTTCTGGCGGTGAATGACAAGATGCAGTTGCGGCATTGTCATCAATCTGCTCTTGAATAGACTCTTGTGTTTTTAGGAGGGAACGGCGGTTCCTCCTGAGAATCTGTCCTTCCTCAGTTCTAACAGTGTATGACCTTGGTCCTACTTCCTCAAGAACTGTAGCTTTCCTGTTCCATGCATCTGGATCCTCAATCCTGACAACATCATCCCTTGTCAATGGTTTTAGAGTTTTGGGTGACTTGTCATAGTATGATTTCTGTTTCAGCTTTAACAGTTGAAGTCTCTGTCTCAGTTCCTCACTTTGCTGTTCTTTTGCACAGCAGGGTAGCGTGGTGCGCAACTTGCGACCCATTAGTAGTTCAGCAGGTGAAGAACCACAGTCTAAAGGTGAGGCTCGGTAGCTCAGCAGGGCGAGATAAGGATCAGACTTGCTTTCTGTCGCTTTCTTCAGTAGCTGCTTGAGAACTTGAACACCTTTCTCTGCCTTACCATTTGACTGAGCATACAAAGGACTGGATGTGATGTGCTGAAAGTCATAATGTGCTGCAAACTGTTGCCACTCCTTACAGTTGAAGCACGGACCATTGTCGCTAACGGCAATCCTGGGAATTCCATGTCTGGCGAAGATGGATTTCACATGCATTATGACACTGCTTGCTGTGGTGCTTGAGAGCAGCGCCATCTCAGGATAGTTAGAATAGTAGTCAATCACTATTAGATAGTCTTTACCATTTAAATGAAAAAGGTCCATACCAACCTTTTGCCATGGTGCTGTTGGTATGTCAGCTACTATCATTGGTTACTTTGCTTGTTTGTTTTGGTGTTTCTGACATGTCTCACATTTGCCTATCATGTTCTCAATGTCCTTATTTATGCCAGGCCAATAAACAGTGTCTCTTGCCCTCCTTTTGCATTTTTCAATTCCGAGGTGTCCCTCATGAATCCTTTTGAGCATGTCTTGACGTAGAGCCTGTGGAATGACTATTCTGTTCTGTTTTAGTAATAGTCCACTTGCGACACTCAATTCTGACCTTATGTGAAAATATTTTGGACAGGAACCTTTTGGCCAACCATGATGAATGTTCTCTATTACTGTTTGTAATACTGTATCTTTTACTGTTTCTTCTGCTATTTGCTTTGATTTTGTGTCTGACACGGGCAGCGCAGCAGTGACCATACTCACATGAACATCCACGTCTTCTTCAGTAGAGCTCACATGACTCATTGTGGGTGCTTGGGATAGTGCATCTGCTAACACTGTATTTGCCTGGTGTGTAGATCAGTTCAAAGTCATATCTTTGCAGCTTCATCATGAGTCGTTGAATCCTTGGAGACATCTCATTCAAGTTCTTTTTTATGATGGCAACCAATGGCCTGTGGTCTGTCTCAACTGTGAAGGTGGGAAGTCCATATATGTAGCCATGAAACTTTTCTAGTCCAACTACCAAGCCTAGACATTCCTTTTCAATCTGGGTGTATCGACACTCAGTTTCAGTCATAGACCTGGAGGCATAGGCAACAGGCTTCCAATCTTCACCCTCTGCTTGTAGCAAGACTGCACCTAGGCCATCTTTTGATGCATCCGTTGACACTTTGATTCTTTGTGTTGGGTCAAAGAAGGTGCGTACAGGTGTGGTTGTCAGCACTGTTTTGAGGTTTATCCACTCTTGTTCATGTCTTTCTGTCCATGCGAACTCATTTGTTTTATGTAGCAGGTCTCGCAGACAGGCTGTCTTGGCTGACAAGTTAGGAATGAACTTTCCAATGAAGTTTATCATCCCCATGATGCGTAGCACTCCTTTTTTGTCAGTGGGTCGGGGCATTTTGTGTATGGCGTTTACTTTTTCCATATCTTGCTCTATTCCTTTACCAGATAGATTATCTCCTAGGAAAGTGACTTCCTGGATGCCAAACTGACACTTGGCTTTGTTGAGCTTCAGTCCATTCCGGCGTATGCTCTGTAGCACTTTAGTCAGTCTCTCATTGTGTTCTTTCAGTGTGGAGCCCCAGATGATGATGTCATCAACATAGACCCGAACTCCTTCCAGACCTTCAATTATGTGTTCCATCGTTCTATGAAAGATTTCAGATGCAGATATTATCCCGAAAGGCATTCTGAGGAAACAATACCTGCCAAATGGTGTGTTGAAGGTACAGTATTTGGTGCTCTCTTCATCCAGTTTTAGTTGCCAAAATCCTTGTGAGGCATCAAGCTTTGTAAAGTATCTGGCACCTGACATTTCACTAGTGATTTCTTCTCGCTTGGGAATCTGGTAGTGTTCACGTTTTATGTTTGCATTTAAGTCCTTTGGATCCATGCATATTCTTAGATCATTGTTCTTTTTCTTTACACATACCATGGAGTTAACCCAGTCTGTTGGCTCTTTGACTTACCTGATGACTCCTAGTATGGTCATTCTGTCCAGTTCATTCCTGAGCCGGTCACGCAGGGGTGCTGGGACTCTTCGTGGAGCATGTACCACTGGCTGAGCATCCTCCTTTAGCTGGATCTTGTAAGTGAATGGTAGAACTCCAAATCCTTTGAACAAATCCTGGAAATCATTCACTACAGAATCCACCGAGTCATCTGGTCTGCTTATGGCACAGTTTATACGGTAGACTCTCTTGACCAGTTCTAATTTCTCACAAGCTTTGTTACCCAGTAGTGAATCAAGTCTTTCAGCCACAACAGAAAACATGAGGTGATGCACTTTGTCTTTGACTGTCACTTTGAGTCTGCATACACCTAAGCTATCTATTTTCTGTCCATTATAGTCCTTCAGTAATACTGACTTTTTCTGTATTTTGGGCTTTTTTTTCATATTGTTAATGTCACTCATACTGATTAAATTTGCTTTTGCCCCAGTGTCTAGTTTCAAGGTAACTAATGCTCCATTTACCTGCAGTGGGATCATCCATTTGTCCACTTTTACTGCATTAACTTTATGTTCAGCATTGTCCATTTCTGAGGGCTGCACATTTTCTGTATCCTTTTTGATATCGTCGCATGACACCATTCGTACAAAAATTGTCTCACTTAAATCAGTGTCCTCAATTACATTAACTCGTTGCCCTTTCTTAGTTTTTACTTTTGAAAAGCATTGTTTGGCAAAGTGATTCTTTCCATTACACTTTGTGCACATTTTTCCAAACGCTGGGCATTGTCTTAACTGGTGTTTGTACCCACAGCGTTTACAATTTAAAATTTCATCCTCCGATTGCTTTTCATTTCTGTTCTGCCCACGTTTCTTCCCCTTGTAGGACACAGCACCGACAGCAGCATTATCACTCATTACAATCGCATCATTATTGATTTCACTGAAAGTCTTCACGTGCTTTCGAGCTAGCTCGCTGGCTTGGCATATTTTCACCGCATTTTCCAAATTTAGTTCGGTTTCTCTCAACAGACGTTCCCTGACATTTTTATCATGAATACCAAACACAATCTGGTCACAAATCATGGATGCTTTGAGCTCAGAGAAATTACATGTCTGTGCTTTCAGTTTCAGATCAGTTATAAAACTATCAAAAGTCTCATTTTGCTGCTGTGTCTGAGAACGGAAGATG
Organism: Somniosus microcephalus; assembly: GCF_052327205.1. Lineage (NCBI taxonomy): Eukaryota > Metazoa > Chordata > Chondrichthyes > Squaliformes > Somniosidae > Somniosus > Somniosus microcephalus. The sequence continues at coordinate 173,558,324 of NC_140999.1, read as the reverse complement.
TATCTTTCATAGGTCTCATTCTTTTTGGGAGAGCAATGTGCATCAAATTTTTTTAGCACATCTTCTAATTTTTCTCTGTTCTCCTCTGGATTAAATACAAATGTATTAAATACCTCTATCGCCTGTGGGCCTGCAACCGTAAGCAGCAACGCTATCTTCCTTGCGTCTGGCTTCATACCGAATCCGATGGCTGCAATGTAGAGTTCAAATTGTTGTTTACGAGTCTGCCAATTGTAGTCGAGATTTCCTGTGAGTTTCAAACGCTCTGGTGGTTTCAAATTCTCCATGTCGTTTTTCACAATTTTTAGCAGATCTTCACCATCCTGGTACCATCTTATGTTCATTAATAAATAGACATTCTTATTATGAACACAGCTAGCTTTTGCTAGTTACTTTATTGAGCACATGTGGACTGGGTACTGTATCTGTAGAGACTTCCATCTTTACTGCTGCCTTGTGGGTAGCCTAGTGCCTCATGGGTAATGTAGTCTTAATATATATACAGCTGGGTAGTGTAGTCTTATACATACAGCTATATACAGCTCTACACAGCTCTACGGCTCCACCTAGTGTCCACTATAGAATGACATGTTATTGATCATTACAGCTTCCATCTTGAAAACAGCTCCTCCCACTGGTTTACTCCATTTCTCTTTGCTCATACTGTTTAAGTCCTTAATGTCCTTGTTAGCCGTCTCCATGGCTTGTGCATTTTTAAGTGCCGTCTCAAACGTTAATCCTTCTTCTGACAGCAACCTTTGCTGTATACTGTCGTCGTTAACTCCGCATACTAGTCTGTCCCTTAACATGACTGTGAGCGTATTTCCAAAATTACAGTCCTGTGCGAGCTTCCGAAGCTCCTCCACATGCTCAGTAACGCTTTCTTCCGGCCTCCTAATCCTCGAATTGAATTTCCATCTCTGTACTATTTCACTAGGTTTCGGATTGAAATGATTCTTTAGTAGACTCACCAGCTCGTCAAAAGATTTTTCTCCCGGCCGCTCCGGGCTCAGCAGATTCCTCATCCATGTATAGGTTTGCGCTCCCACACAACTCAGTAAAATGGCCCTTTTCTTTTCAGCACTGTCCACCTCGTTTGCCATAAAGAAATGGCTCAGTATTTCACAATACTGCTCCCAAGACTGCGACTTGTTGTCAAAAGGTGCCATGGAGCCTACCGTTCCTGCCATCCTTGGAGTCCGGTCACTTCAGCCAAAAAATCAAACTCCATTTCGACTCCCGCGGCCTAGCCTCGTGCTTTTCCGACTAGTTTGCTAACCAACCCGAGCACCTCTTCCGAATACTCCATAACTATGACTGATCCACCAAAACTTTTCCATCCTTTATTCTCGTTGCCATATGTGTTATCTTGAGGTGGCCATAGATGGAGACGGACACAGGTTAACTCCTTAACATAGTTTAATCAACACTTGCACATAAAAGATTCTGCCATGAGGCAGAAAAAACAAGGAGTACAACCAGTACAGACCAGACTTAACTCAGGAGACCAATTGCCACAGCACCACCTGGTGGATCAGGTTACTCATAACCTCCCAGGTTACTACATTTTGGTTCATTAGAGACTCGGGGTGTGATTTTCACTTGCTCCGTAGCCCTCCGAAAATCAACGGAAAAACTCACCGTCCCGATTCCGCTCCAGACCCAGCCTACCACTGGGCGGCTGAATCACCTGCCTGTTTCAGGTGGTAGAACCTTTTTAATATGTAAATCAGGGTCCTATGAAATAATTAGGATCCCGATTGCCATTTTGGGAGACAACTGGACAGGGTGTGCACTGTGCAACTGCTACCCAGTTTTACTCAGCAGCACAGCCAAAGAGGGCCAAAAATGGTATGTTTAAAATTATTTTTATGGGGCCAGGAGAAGCAGGAGTATTCCACTGGGGCTGCACAAAATGTATGTGGGCACCCAACTCCCCCACCCACCATGATTGCAAACCCCTCCTGGACCTACCTTGCTGCCAGTGAGGCTGTCCTCTGCACCATCCGATGTTGAGCCAGTCCGGAGATGGTGAGCTGCAGTACGGTGTCTGTTTGGTGCCCACAGCCTGTTGGCAGAATGGTAATGAGGCTCAGCCCTCAAAATGGACTAGGCCTCCTACCAGCCCTATCAGGCGGCTGGCTGGTGCACTCTGCCAGTTGGCCACTAGATCATGAAAATGCACCCCTTAGTCTGCTTGTGGAAATTTTAATCTACCCATAAACATAAGAAATGTATTAAGGAAAAGTACAAACTATAATCTCTTATTTGAAGGTAACCTACTCATGCAATAGTAATAGAGAACAAAACTGTTGTCAAAGAGATATGCACTCTGTGAATTAAGGCTGGAGACCCAGGAGTCTGATTAAATTAAAAGAAAGACTTGCATTTATATAGCACCTTTCATGACCACCGGACATCCCAAAGCACTTTACAGCCAATGAAGTACTTTTTGAAATGTAGTCACCGTTGTAATGTCGGAAATGCAGCAGCCAATTTGCGCACAGCAAGCTCCCACAACAGCAATGTGATAATGACCAACTAATTTGTCTTTGTTATGTTGATTGAGGGATAAATATTGGCCAATACACCAGGGATAACTCCCCTGCTCTTCTTTGAAATAGTGCCACGGGACCTTTAACATCCACCCGAGAAAGCAGACTGCACTGTTAGGGGTGCCCTCAGTACTCCCTCAGTACTGCACTGGAGTGTCAGGCTAGAGCTTTTTGTGCTCAAGTCTCTGGAGTGGGACTTGGAACCCACAATCTTCTGACTCAGAGGCGAGGGTGCTACCAACTGAGCCACAGCTGACACTACAACTTGATAGAGAATTTATTGGGCAGCATACATGAGTAATGCAAGCAGGTGATACATCTATACATTCATCAGCAGGGGACTAGGAGCATCACCAGTATTCCTAATGCTGAGTTGACCTAACAGATACCTTTCTTGAAACACACCTACTTGTACAGTTTCTTTGTCTGCAACTGTCACTCATACTGAATTAGCAGATATCACATGGCTGGTTTCAAGATAAAGCCGTGGGAACTAAGGGTCCCAATTCATATCTATACATGTCCTCAATGTTGCTGAAATCTACATAATTTGAATTATATTAGCTTGTTATAACCATGCTCTGTTAGCTTAGTTAGGTTCCTTTCATTGTTTGTTCTGAGTTCAGTTTACGTGATGGTCAATCATGGGCTGACACATCTGTTTCCGATCCTGCTTTCCACTTACTCACGCTATCTATACCTTGGCATTCCCATTCTGGGTGCCTCGGCTGCATCAAGTCGATAAGCAGACTTGCTTGTATCCTGCTATCCTTATCTCCTCTCTTGGGTCAAAAAGTTATTTGTTCTAAATGTTTCCCTTCACATAAAATTGCAACAGTGTCCTTGTTTTCTAATACAGTTTGATTTGGAGGTTCCACTATCATGCCAGCAGGCAAGTGCTGAGGATTAGAATTACTACATTATCGCAACTAACTACTACTGAACTTTCACAGACCTGCAGAATCTCTGCCGCTGTTGCTGTTGCCATGGTGAACCCTTCTCGTACAGTCATGCAGCTTCATCAGATTTTATTCTATTTCCCAACATATATTTTATTTCCCAACAAGGGAGAGGATATAGATTCAAGAAAGTTGGATGATTGCTACAGGTAATGACATTTCGTGAGCTGCCAAATGATGAGTTAGGTTCTTAAGGACTCTAAGCAAATGGTGAGTGCAATTTCATTTTGGCTACATGTTGTACAAATTCATCAGGAAGAACTTGGCATTTGTTATAATCAGCGATGAGAAATTGTTGTTCTAATACTACACCTGAACTGTTTCCATGCATTACTGGCTTCGTTGGTGAAATGACTGCACAGTAGCTGAGGACAAAACTAGAAATGCAAAAATTATACTTTTTGCAATAGGTCTCCGGAGTCAGCAGAAAGCTTCAAACAAAAATTAAGAATGCAAGATTTCAATGCAGTTTAAGATTCATGGTTATCTCACATCAAACCCTTTGCCCTTTTTCCATGCAAAAGAGGATTGTGTTATGGGGTTGAGGGTACTCTCCCTTTGGTGAGGTTCTTCATGGTGAGGTTCTTCATGGCTGCACATCAGCTGAATGCATTTTAGCAGCTTATATCCGCAAAATTAGGTTGACTGTGGCTTTACTCATTTAAGCCGGAGGATGGTGACAAACTTGCCTCCGCAAGATCCTACAAATCCATTGGCAGGATAAGCGCACCAACGTCAGTGTTCTCGCTCAGGCCAACATCCCCAGCATCGAAGCTTTGACCACAATCAATCAGCTCTGATGGACATGTCACATCGTTCGCATGCCTGATACAAGACTCCCAAAACAAGTGCTCTACTCGGAGCTCTGACACGGCAAGAGAGCCCCAGGTGGACAGAGAACCCGCCCTCCTGTATGCTTCAGAGACATGGTCTATGTACAGCAGGCACTTCAAAACACTGGAGAGGTACCACCAACGCTGCCTCCGCAAGTTCCTGCAAATCCATTGGCACGATAGGTGCGCCAACGTCAGTGTTCTCACTCAGGCCAACATCTCCAGCATCGAAGCTTTGACCATGCTCGATCAGCTCCGATGGACGGGTCACATCGTCCGCATGCCCGATACGAGACTCCTAAAACAAGCGCTCTACTCAGAGCTCCGGCATGGCAAGAGAGCCTCAGGTGGGCAGAGGAAACGCTTCAAGGACACCCTCAAAGCCTCCTTGAAAAAGTGCAACATCCCCACTGACACCTGGGAATCCCTGGCCCAAGACTGCACAAAGTGGAGGAGAAGCATCCGGGAAGGCGCCGAACACCTCGAGTCTCTTCGCCGGGAGCAAGCGGAAGCCAAGCGCAAGCAGCACAAGGAGCGCACGTCAACCCAGGCACCCCACCCACCCGCCCCTTCAACCACCGTCTGTCCCACCTGTGACAGAGACTGGAGGTCCTGCATTGGACTCATCAGTCACCTGAGAACTCATTTTTAATGTGGAAGCAAGTCATCCTCGGTTCCGAGGGACTGTCTAAGAAGGAGATTTAAGCCGAAAGAGGCATGAAAAATTCTCCTCTAGTTTTTAAAAATCCATCATTATAACAGAACCTGTGGAAGAGTAAGGCAAAAATCACACCTGGTAAAAAAAAGTTTTAATTTCTAGCACTCAAATATTTAAAATTATTTACACCATTATGAGCATTTTTGCTCCAATAGTTGGTTGTAAAATCAGTTTGTTGAAAAGCAAATTCAGCCTGTCTGAGCCTGTTGTGCATAATATAAAATGGTAATTGTTATTTGTTGCCAGAAGCATTAATGTTTGGTTCAGTGCACACATCTCTGCATTTTATATATTTATAGAGAAGTAGTAAAAAGCCTCAGTGTGCTGCACACTGTAAGACTGCTAATGGTTACACAGCTTTTTTGCGTATAGCATATAAAGTTTAGGGGTAATCATGGAGATTAGATATAAAATATTATAGTACTTCAAGAGACGTCTGTCGATTGTATCAAAGATATAGCCTCCTGATCTTTCATCATTGTAATCTTTAAAACGTGCTGTTGGAAGTTCTAATATGCAAGGTAGTTCTTGCTGTTGTTAGTCAAATAAAAGCAATAGTCTGTTATGATAAATATCTGCATAATAAGGGTTGAGCTGATAAGTGATGAAGTTATGAGAGGGGATATTTTTTTCCCATTTCACTGTTTGCATTTCATGAGAGGTTACTGAATGGATTTGTTTAAACTTTGTTCGGCATACAAACCTATTAATGTGAATATATTCCTTAAGCCTAATATTCAGAAAATATGCTTTGTCTTATTTGATATAACAATACAGTTATTGTTTTACCAATATGATTTGTATAACTGTATACCTGAACTTGTTGCTGATAGTAGCCTTCTCTGTTTGCATATAAATAAGGTAAGTGATTGATATGTAATCGCGCAGAAACTGACACTATCACTGAGGTCCATGATCTCATGTTCTCACTGAAGCGTTGCACTCACAGAACTGTGACTTGCAGAATATTGTAAGCCTATTTCTGATCCACTTTACCTGTGATCATGGCTCCTCCATTGGTAGGTCAGAAGCATGGAATTATTCCTTTTATGGCAAATTGTGGTGCATGGGCAGAAAAGTGAACTGTACTAAGTATGTGGGGAAACTCAAGGGATGTGGCACTGTAATAAAACTTCCCACTATATATGAATAAGCTTTAAATGGAATAAATGTTTTCAATATTAACTTTACAAAAACATGTTCATTGCTGGTGTCAAACATTGAAATCTTTATTTTGAACACTTTGCGTTCTTGTGAAGGGATAATTATAAGTCCCAGCCCTTCTCAGGCTACCCCTGATGTAGGGTTCTCAAAATTCCCAAAGTTATGGATAAAGGGACCCTGCATGGACAAGTTATGAAAAGACAGGTTACCCAAAATGGCTTCTGCAGCCTCGTGACCAAAAGGACAGGATTTTTAAAAGCAAGGCTCTGCAAGCAGGCAGACACCTTTTTTTCCAGCCTGGGACGAAACTTAAAATGCAGGAATCTGTGAAAAGACTCTGGAGCAAGCCAGCCAAAGTTAACACAGAATATGCATTCATTCGCCTTGAAAGAAAGCAAGCTAGAATGGGCCTATAATCGAGGCCATTAGGTTTCTGCATTTTAATCGGTAACAGCTCACAGAAGCCATCAAGTCAGGAAAACCCGATTAAGTCTCATACATAACCAATAACCAGGACATCGAAACCATTATAACACAGAGACAGCCATTTCAAGGTCTGTAGGATTCGCAAAATTTCCACATTTCCCCAAGGTTATTAATAAAAGGGACCCTGCATGGACAATTTAAAAAGGGGTACCCAAAGATGGCGTCCGCACCTCATGACTAAAAGCCTGTAAGATTTTAAAAGCTTGAACTCTGCAGCACAGAACAAGCAGCTTGTGGAGAAATCGAAACCTAAAATGCAGTTTCTGTGAAAAGGACTTTGTGTTTTGGAAAAGCAGACAGCAAACATTGAATATGCATTAAGCCAGATTGTAGACAGATCAGAACTAGTTAGGCCTATACTTGAGGCCATCAAGTTGTCTGCATAAATAATCGGAAACAGCTTAAGGAAGCCATCAAGGCTGGACAGGCCGATTAGAATGCATTAATAACAATACAGGCCATTAGGTGCGATAAACGGCCATCTAAAAACAGTTTGTTTAGATTGCTGTAATTATTTAAAACAGCCCGCCAAAATTAGAACAATGAACTAACCTGATTTGGCGCGCAGATAAGGGATGAAACAATGGGTATTACTGCAGGCCCCAGGTAGCAATCACTCTCTGCTCTCTCTTGCGCTTGGCCCTCGCTCTTGGTTCCTGGCACACTCGTGCCTTGGCTTTGTGGCGGCTCTCTCCTCGCTCCCCGCGGTGAGTTGTCAGCAGTAAAGTACACCATAACAACAGCCAGGGAGGAGAACAAGACCCGAGTCCCTCGCCATCTGGGACGCCCAGGCCGCAAAAAGGGGCGAGACGAAATTTGAGCAGGTAGACGAGACGAGCAGAGATGAAGAAGACGATAAAACTCGATAAGGGCAGAGCAGGGCAGTGAAAAACGTATCGATAAAGACCAAGCGCCGAGTTATAAGCTGGCGCTTGGGAAGACCAACATCTTGTTGAACATTGCAGTAACGCAGGTGTCTACGCCACCACGAATATACTGTCGTTTGATGCATGGGTAACAAAATCTAAACGGCAAAGACTGTTAACTGTCCGATAAACATAACATTACCGCCGACGACCGCCCGAGGGAGAAGAGGAGAACCCATCGGGACGAGATGATGACGGTAGCGGAGGAGAAGAAGGTGCGTCGCAGTAGCAGCTCCCGCACCGCGCCCCTGAAGACCACGTGGCAACGGGGTACCTAAGAGGACAGAGAACCCAACCTCAAAATCTGCATTTCGTTAACAGTTGGCTTTGCTTTGGATTGGCTGGGCGTCCGGTAGATGCAGCAGCTAAGTGGACAGCGGGAAAGGAACACAAGAGGTCCTTAGAGAAGGCAGTTTGGCTGATGTGTTTTAAATAGCAGGTCCAACTTTTGGACAGGCTCATTGCAGCACAGGCAGTCGAGTTAAGGGAGTCAGCCCTGGAGATCCAGGATAAGGCTCTAGCAGGGGAGAAGTTATTAGTAGCTTTGCAAGCCTTGAATCAGGAGAGAACGCATTTAATGGGAGAACACAAGGCCCAGTTGGAGTACCTACGGTGCTAAGTCACCGAGGCCAAGGGAAATGAGTTAAGGTTGCGGGAGAAGAACGCCCGCTTGGCAAGGCAGATTAGGGAACAAGAAGAGAAAGTACAGGAGGTAGAGGCCGCTTACAAGCTAGCGAGCAGGGGTTTGAGGAGGCAGACCATGGCCCCTGTAAAGAGAGGATAGAAAATCTGAGCCGGGCCCTCTGGAAGGCAAAAGGTATGCCTCATAAGCCCAAAGGCAGGCCAGGCAGATTTTATGGGGAACAAGGGGAGGACAGTTCCAACGTCACCGGTAGTGCCCAGGGACGACCTGGTTGAGAGAGAGGAGATCTCACGACCACCACCCGTAGCACCAAGTATCAGCGAGGTTTGGCAGCAAGGGGGGGTGGAGCCAGAATTGGAGGCAGAGGTGGAGCAACCCCCGCCAGAGAGGTCGGAGCCGGGACCGATGTGCCCAGCACGGCATCGGAGGTTCGGCCCACCCGCCAATGGCGACAATGAGGGACCCCTCCAAAACCAGTTCGTATTACCTTTTAACACCCAACAGCTTAGGGCTATGGTCAACCATATCCCGAAGCTCTCCGAAAAGGGAGACCCCTCGATGCACTTCAGGGAAGTAGAGCAGGCAGCCAGCGTCAACGACTGCGATGATGCTGAGAAGGCCAAGATGCTGCTATTCTCCCTGGAGAGTAGTCTCCTCCAATCCCTCTCTGACGAGTGTAAAAGGGGGCAGAGCGGGTACGATGAACTTAAAGATGCAGTTCTGGAGGCCATGGGGATGAATGAGGGAAGTCCTTTCTCCCATGTGGAGAAGACGATCCAGCTCCCAGGGGAAACCCCGCAGGCTTTTGCGGACTGGCTGTGGCCGGTGTACCGGAGGGCCTGTCCAGGGACGCCGGACCGACTGTTCCTGAATGGGGATCTCCTGGCCCATTGGCTCCATTGCCTGGTGGTGAACAGCTTGCCACAGGTCCGGGCCAAGGCAGAAGTCTGGTTCAACCCCAAAAATCCCCAGACCACCGAACTTACGCTGATTAGGCAGCTAACTCTGGCCTACAAAAACGGTAGGGGAGCCGATGCACACCCACCCAAGGGAAAGGTGCATGAGGTGAAACCCGGACTGGGTAGGAAAGAGTGGCACCAGGAAGGGAGTAACCCCCCCAACACAAAGACCAATTGTTACGGGTGTGGGAAGGATGGTCTCTGGCGGAAGGAGTGCAAAAAACCCTTGGAAGGATAACAAGGGAAAGCATTCCACAGCCCCAGCCCAAAAGGCGGGGGCAGGGATCCCTTCCACAGAAGTCGAGTCACTTTTGGACACCACGAGGTCCTTATTGACTGGCCAGGGGAGAGTAGCAGCCGCCATCGGTGCACTCACCCCATCAGCCCCATCCAACCCACAGCCGTGACTAGAGCCAGCGCAGCCTGTTTACCGGAGTTCTCTCCGGTATGATGAGTGGAAAAGACCCCTTTTGGAGATGGAGGTAGAAAAGGTGACGGTGACCTATCTGTTAGACACGGGGGCATCATGCACCGTGGTCTACTCAGCTAACCCCACCACCTCGCCTCACTCTAACGGGGTCCCATACAGTCTATCGGGGTTCACGGGTAAAGAACAGGCTGGCTCGTTTTCCATCCCGCTCACCATTCGGTTAGGACCGCTCTGCTCCAAGTGGACCTGTGTCCTGATGAAATGAGAAGTGGAGGGTGGAAGAGGGGTCCTGGGGGCCGACTTTATTGTAGTCCACGGGATCCTGGTGGATTTGAGGAATCATTGCCTTTGGGGGGCAGGTAAAGTAAAGAACGGAGAGGTAGTAGTAATCCCGGGAATGGAAGGGAAGGGGACCCTCTGCACCATGAAGCCCAAAGAGGATTATAACCTCGAGCTCATGGTCAGCAACACGCCACCAGAGTTCCAGGCATTTGTGCGGGCCCACCTGGCCACATTTGCCACACATAAGCATGACTGCAGGAGGGTCAACGGGTTTGAGGTCAGCGTAGACGGGGACCCCATGGCCCGACCACAGAAACAGTATAACTTCCCCAGGGAAGCAGAGCCAGACATGGAAGCAGCCATGTCCTCGTTAGTGCAGCAGGGAGTTCTGAGACCGATAGCTACCCACGTGAACTCTCCATTGTGGCCGGTCAGAAATCCGGACAATTCCTGGAGGGCCACGGTAGACTATCGGGTGCTCAGTAGTAACATCCCAGCCTGTGCACCCACAGCAGCAGCAGTTGCTGACCTCATACGGAATATCCCAGCATCCGCGACCACTTTCACGGTGCTGGATATTTCCAATGGGTTTTGGTCCATCCCTCTAAGGAGGGAGGATCAGTACAAGTTTGCCTTTACGTTTAAAGGGCAACAGTACACGTGGAATTGCTTGCCTCAGGGCTTCCACAACAGCCCCAGCATTTTCCATCAGTGCATGGCCAACAGTTTAAAGGATTTTAGCCAGCCCAGACAGTTGGTCCAATATGTGGATGACCTGCTCCTGTTCACTGATTCGAAAGAGGAGCATGGCCCGCTATTGGCCGAACTGCTGGAACTGCTAGGAGAGAAGGGTTTCAAGGTAAACCCCAAGAAAGCGCAGATCAGCCAGCAGGAGGTAAAATTCCTAGGCCTGACCGTGCGCGCTGGAGAAAGGGCGATAGATAAGGCTAGGAGGGAGGTGGTACAAGAGCTACCGGTCCCCAACACAGTCACGGGTTTGAGGTCGTTTCTAGGGCTAACCGGGTACTACAGAGACTTTATTGAGGACTATGCAGCCACTGCAGCCCCTCTGCTCCGACTCCTACACAAGGGAGTGGAGTGGCTTTGGGATAAGAGTTGCCAGGCAGCATTTGTCAGGCTCAAGAAAGACTTGCAGACCACACCAGCTCTAGGGGCCATAGATGGGGGGAAATAATTTTTCCTGGCGGTAGCAGCCAGTGGAGACAGCCTGAGTGCTGTGCTGCTCCAAGAGCGGCACGGCCGGCTGAGGCCGGTGGGCTACTCCTCTCGGATACTCACGGATGTGGAGAGGAGCTACTCCAATTGTGAGAGGCACCTCTTGGCCACATATTGGGCTGTGAAGAGATTACTGCTCTTTACAGGCACCTCTCCCATCACCCTCCTCACCCATCACACACCCACCCAGATGCTTCTGGATGGGAGGATCAAGAATGGAACAGTGAGCAGTGCCCGCATTGCCCGCTGGACCTTGCTCCTCTCACAGATGGATCTGAAGATGAAGTGTCTCTGTGAGTCAAAGCTCGCAGCCAACCTGGTAGATCCTGGAACAGCCCACCAGTGTTCCATCGAAGGGGTTTGGGAAGTAAACATAGGTATATGGGCCGGGATACATCCCACGGGCCGCGAGATCTATGTAGATGGTTCCAGCACGGTATCTGCTGGCGAGCGTCTCACGGGGTGTGGAGTTTACAACCCAGCGGCAAACATTGCCCTGGCGATTAAGCTCCCCAGCACCATGAGCGCCCAGCAGGCTGAACTGTCCCTGGTAGTGTACGTCGTTACACACCCCAAGATCTTCCCCACCTCATACACGATTTGCTCGGACAGCATGTTCACGTGCAATTCGTGTACGGAGTACCTGGCCATCTGGTCCCGCCGCGGATACACCTCCGCCGACAGGAGACCCCTCACAGTAAAACCCCTGCTGGAAAAGATCCTAGCAGCAGTGGGGGAGGAAGGGGAGGTTTTCATCCACAAGGTGAAAGCCCATTCCTCCACAAACCCCGCGGCCAAGGCAACCAGCAGGCTGACTTGCTCACCAAGGAGGGTGCCCGCACAGGCACTTTCTGGGACCCATTTGGGTCCAGACCCATGGCGGCGGTCAGAGGTAGGGACGGGACCCAAGGGAGTGTAGGGGTAGTGTTAGCCCCGGACCTTAAGACGGTCCAAGCCCAAGACCCCGTCCTCAAAGCAGTCCTCAGTGCAGTAACTGAGGGAAAAGGGGTAGAGGGTCTGTACGGCACAGCAACCATCTCCGTAAAAGAGGGCATGCTGTTCCGGGGGGAACAGTGGGTTGTGCCGCAGCAGCACCAGAGGGAATTCCTTCAACTGGCCCATGAGGGTCCAGGAGCGGGACACCCCAGGCCTGAGACCACCTGGCAGCGGGTGGAACAGGCAGGATGGTGGCCGGGACTCAGGGACGATGTCCACGAGTTCTGTGCAGGCTGTCTTGTGTGCGCTGCAAATAACCCCGACCACCACAAAAGGAAGGTACCTATGGGACACGTCAGGAGGGTAGAGGGACCATGGCAGTCGATACAGGTCGACTACATCGGGCCCCTGCCCACTGCCCAGGGAGGCTATAAGTACTGCCTAGTCCTGGTGGACGTGTTCACCAAATAGGTAGAGCCTTTTCCCTGCAGAACAGCCACAGCTCTGGGTACTGCCAGGATCCTGATCTGGGAAGTGTTCTCGCGGTGGGGACTACCACAGTATGTGGAGTCCAACCAAGGGAGTCACTTCACCGGACAGGTGATGCAGAACACCCTTATGCTGTTAGGCATTGAGGGGAAATGGCACGTGGCCCACAACCCCCAGTCATCAGGGATTGTAGAAGGTATGAATCGGACCCTAAAGGAAAGGTTGAGGAAGGAGACGGTGGACTCGCCCCGTAAATGGGCCGAGGTCCTACCATTGGTTTTGATGGGGATCCGGGCCAGCCAGTCTAAAAGCACGGGGTATTCCCCGTACGAGCTGATGACTGGCAGGGTTATGCGGACCCCCACCCATGTACTAGCCCCGGTGCTCACGGAGGGTCAGCTCAGAGAGGTAAACCGGGACAGGTTTACCCAAAACCTCTTTGAGCACCTGAAGCAGGTCCACGAGCAGGCGGCTGGGAACATGGGGAGGCAGCATCGGAGTAAACGATTGCTGCTCGAACCCAGAAAACACCATGAGTGGGAGGTAGGAGATCAGGTTATGGTAAGAAACTATGCCCGAGTAGGAAGTTTGGAACCATTATACATGGGGCCCTACAGCATTGTAGATAAAGCCAGCCCCATGGTATACGCCGTGAAGATGCCCCGGCGTACAAAATGGTTTCATATCAACCAGTGTAAGCTGTTCAGACCTGAAAGGGGAAAGCAGCCAGTTGGGGTAGGGTCTGAGGATAAAGATCCTCAGCCTGCAGCAGGAGCGAGTTCACAGACTGCAAAGGCAGGCGCTGTGGCTTGCTTAAAGGGAGGGGCCATCCCGCCCATCGATTGGGACACTCCCCCACTATTCTGGGATCCAGACGAGGGGGAGGGACCTGAGGACAAAAACCCCGCCCCTAACCCAGGTGTAGAGAGGGAGGGACCGGAGGTCGAAAACCCCGCCCCGGACTCAGCCATGGGACCTGGGGGCGGAGACTCTCAGCTTGCAGCAACAGGCTGCAAAGAGTTACCTGCCGCTGGCCCAGGTTCGGGAGAGGTCAAGCCTGAGGGAACGGCGGTTCAGGTTCAAGGCCCATCGGCCAAGAAAGCCCCACCCGCCAAAGCCCCCGGAAGGTCCCCACGGATGCCCCAGCCGAGAAAGCCATGGTCACCAGCTCCCCAGTTACCAAGGGCCGCCCCTCAAGTCAGGGAGAGGCCCAAGGACAAAGGTCCTCAGCCAGCAGCCACGGGCTGCGAGGGACCAACAGTGCAGGACGGTGCGGCCACGCCAGAGGTAGCGACGAGCCGCAGCCTAACCAGGAATTAGCCTGGCCGCCCGGAGATGGGCGGCGGTTGTACATAGTTTAGGTAGTTTAAGTTTTGGTTATTGTTAAGTATTTAGTTTAAGTTTGGGTGTTTTAGCTTAAGTTAAATAAAGTGATGGGTAGTTTTAGGTTAAGTAGTAATCTGCCAAGAGTGTATATATTTGGGTCGAGGTCACGGGACCCGACCATGCTTCACCAAGCCAGAGAATCTCTTGGGGACCTGGCTGCATGTTTTTGTGTCTTTTTGCAGAAAGACTTTCAGGATGAAGGGGATCGTGATCCTATTCGCCCTGATTGGGATGAGCGTCGGAAGGTGAGGCGATGTGCAAGATTCCCACATCTACGGGTGCTCGGGAGACAGGGCGCCCATAGCAATCGACAGAAGCGGTGAACGGGATGTGGAGGAGACCGCCGTCTATGTTCACGAGGGAAGGTGGCCAGGATGGCTGGGGTCCAATTCATCTCAGTACTCCAGCCAAACCGGATTCATGCACAGGGAGGCCTCCCTCCTGTGCCCCAGGGTACGGGTCGTTACCACGAGGGTCAGCGTCACCGTTGGAAAGCATATATGTTTAATGTGTAAAGGACACATTCCTCTGGATAGGTGGTGGTGGCTCAGAAAGCTGAGCAAAGATATGAGGAACCCCGAAGTCGAGTGGGAACGGTTGGGGAACAATACCCACCGAACGATTACAGGGACTCACGGAGGATTAAGTGTGTGTTGAGACAAGTGGTGGGAGCTGGACCAAGGGATTTATATCTGTACTAGCTGGGGAGCCCCGCGTTGCGAGGGCAATTTTGGGGCGCTTGGTCTCCCTGCCCCTGTGTGTCCCCCCTCTCCCTGTCATGTCCTCTCCCTGTCCTATCCCTCCCTCCCCTCCCCTCCCCTCTCTCCCTCCCCTCCCCTCCCTCCCCTCCCCTCCTCTCCCCTCCCTCCCTCCCCTCCCCTGTCTCCCTCCCTCCCTCCCCCGCTCCCCCACTCCCCTCTGTCCCTCTCTCTGGCCCCTCCCCCTGCCTAGCGCCTGAGGTCCGGTGCCGTTGCGATAGCGACCGTGCGGGGCCTAGCGCTTAAGGCGCGGTCGGTTCTGAGGCCGGGACGGACCAGAGCTGAGGTCCCCCGCGTATCGCGCGGCTGATGGACGGCCGCTGCGGGCGGGCGGCGCATGCGCGGTCAGTGCGGGCGGCACATGCGCGGTCAGTGCGGGCGGCGCATGCGCGGTCAGTGCAGGCGGCGCGAGGCGGCCTGCGGGGAGCAGGCAAGGGCGGCTTGGCGGCCGTTAGCGTGCGGGAAACTTCGGGCGCTCCGTCCGCTACACTGTGAAACCTGAGAGGGGGAAGTAGAGAGAGACAGAGAGGGAAGAGGAGAAGGAGAGAGAGGGAAGAGGAGAGAGGGAAGAGGAGAAGGAGCGAGAGGGAAGAGGAGAAGGAGAGAGAGAGAGGGAAGAAAGAGAGAGAGAGAGCGAGAAATTTTTTAAGCTTCAGGCCCCGAGTCCCCCCTGCGCGAGGGTGAGGAGGAGGGGGGGGTTGCTAAACACAATATAAAACTCAAATAAATTGTTAATTAATTCCCTAACACATAATTCAAATATTTACCTTACTTCCCTAACACACTGAAAGTGTGGGGAAAAAATCGTGAAAAATCAAGATGGCGGCCACTCACCTCGGTTCAGAAGGATAAGGCCCGCCCACACACGCACCGATTGGTCGACCGGTCAGGTCACCGAAGCGTAGGATTGGTCAATCGTCGAGTCACTCGACACTCAACTGTAGGAAGGAACCCGCCGTCCGATTGGTCGACCTCGACGTCACACGGTCGCTAATGAGATGCTAATGAGCGGAAGGCTGAACGTTTTTCGGATACCGCGGGCGGGATTTTTGTGCGGCCGAAACGTAAATACGCCTATGACCGGTCCGGAATCGCAAGCTTTCTTTTGAGGCAACGCGCGCATCGGTACGCTCTGTAACTTTCAAACGTATAGAGAACGGACAGACAGACAGACAGACATCGGGACAGAAGAGCCGCTTTCTATATATATACTAGCTGGGGAGCCCCATGTTGCGAGGGCAATTTTGGGGCGCTTGGTCTCCCTGCCCCTGTGTGTCCCCCCTCTCCCTGTCATGTCCTCTCCCTGTCATATCCCTCCCTCCCCTCCCCTCCTCTCCCTCCCCTCCTCTCCCTCCCTCCCCTCCCCTGTCTCCCTCCCTCCCTCCCCTCCCCTGTCTCCCTCCCTCCCCTGTCTCCCTCCCCCCACCCCCACACCTACCCTCCCCCACCCCCTCTGTCCCTCTCTCCGGCCCCTGCCTAGCGCCTGAGGTCCGGTTCTGAGGCCGGGACGGACCGGAGCTGAGGTCCCCCACGTATGGCGCGGCTGATGGACAGCTGCTGCGGGCGGGCGGCGCATGCGCGGTCAGTGCGCGCGGCGCATGCGCGGTCAGTGCGGGCGGCGCATGCGCGGTCAGTGCGGGCGGCGCGAGCCCCCCGCGATTTCCCGAGGCTCGCCCCCCCCCGCGATTTCCCGAGGCTCTCCCCCCCGCGATTTTCCGAGGCTCTCCCCCCCCCCGCGATTTCCCGAGGCTTTCCCCCCCCGCGATTTCCCGAGGCTCTCCCCCCCGTGATTTCCCGAGGCTCTCCCCCCCCGCGATTTCCCGAGGCTCTTCCCCCCCCCGCGATTTCCCGAGGCTCTCCCCTCCCCCGCGATTTCCCGAGGCTCTCCCCCCCCTATTAAATTGTTATTTAATTCCCTAACACATCATTAAAATATTTACCTTAGTTCCCTAACACACAGAAAGTGTGGGGGAAAAAATTGTGAAAAATCAAGATGGCGGCCACTCACCTCGGTTCAGAAGGATAAGGCCCGCCCACACATGCACCGATTGGTCGACCGGTCAGGTCACCGAAGCGTAGGATTGGTCAATCGTCGAGTCACTCGACACTCAACTGTAGGAAGGAACCCGCCGTCCGATTGGTGGACCTCGATGTCACACGGTCGCTAATGAGATGCTAATGAGCGGAACGCTGAACGTTTTTGGGATACCGCGGGCGGGATTTTTGTCCGGCCGAAACGTAAAGATGCCTATGACCGGTCCGGAATCGCAAGCTTTCTTTTGAGGCGACACGCGCGTCGGTACGCTCTGTAACTTTCAAACGTATAGAGAACGGACAGACATCGGGACCGACA
This sequence comes from Somniosus microcephalus, assembly GCF_052327205.1. NCBI lineage: Eukaryota > Metazoa > Chordata > Chondrichthyes > Squaliformes > Somniosidae > Somniosus > Somniosus microcephalus. The sequence continues at coordinate 173,541,211 of NC_140999.1, read as the reverse complement.
GAAGAGCCGCTTTATATATATAGATATGGGGGTCAGAGAGGGTCTGCCCCGCAGGCATATCCATTGTTTTCCACCAGCAGTGGCACGACACCGGGAAGGGGATGAGGTGGGATGGCAGCCGGAAGGTGTGCGCAGTCCCATTCTCCCTGATCCCAGTCAATGCCACTGAGCTTGTAATCCGCCCCCATAAGCCCCCGCCCACGGCGCCGACAGCGAGGTTACCCAGGGAAGGGTACCCCACCACCACCAAGGGACCAGGGAATGGATTGGTACTAGTACCTATCGATCAGGTGCTGTACCAGGGGGTACACTACGCGGTAGCCTCCGTGATTTTAAATCTCACGAGGTACATTTGCCGGAGTGGTGCCCCAAAGAAACAGAGCAGTTATACCAGGCCCTATTAAAGGACATGTTCAGGAAGTTTTATGAGTTCGATTTCGCCCATGTGGACAAAACCGAACTGTACACCACACACCGAGAGTTTTTGGGTAATGCAGGGAGACAAAGAAGGGGAGTATGGAATTATGTTTTTACTGCGTTTAATACTGGGTCCTCTGTCATCAAAAGTTTGGATGACATAGAGCTACAGACCCAGATAAATGGTCTAAAAACACAGTTAAAGAAGATATTACTGGATGAGAATAAAGTAGTGGGCCGGAGTTGCATGAGGACCAGGCAATGACAGTCCATTTAAAGGAGATCATAGCGGAGTTGGAGAAGCGCGCAAAGACCGTAAATGCCCTCATAAGGGAGGACAGAAATGCTTCTGACCAGGCTGCGCAGAATAAAGTGTGCGTGATATACAGGGCGTGGTTACTGGGCGAGGGCCGCAGTAATCTGGAGGATTTAAAACAGGGTTTAGTCTCCTCCTGGATCAGCAACAAACACCTCGCAGTCCTCCACCCGTTTGAGAATGCATTAAGCCCGTGCCAACTCCGGCTAGCCTCCGAAGCCTACCCTGTCCCCGTGGATTGTGGGCGGTCCAACCACACAATCATGGGAGTAGTAGTTAGGATGCCGGTCATGGGTAGGACAGCCCGACCCACGCCGGTATACAGGGTAGAGAACATTGGAGTCATTCAAGGGGGTGCACACATTCGTTTCACAGTGGTCCCACCTTATGTCATAAAGGTACTGACCTCTCAGGGTGCCGGAGCCGGGGAGCACACATAATCCTGTGTCCCCAACACTTGAATGCCTATTCAAAACCGCAGTGTGGGTTCAGAGCTGCTGGCGCGAAGCCTATAAATTGTACCATGGAGGCAATGGCACAAGGCCATGTTCCCCCGCAGGTAGCATATATAGGAGATGGGACATATTGTGTCACCACCGGCGCATCCCACTACCAGCATGGACAGCATAGCTGGTGTCCGGTTAGTGACAGCAGTTTCTGTTTTAAACCCGAGGCAGAAGTTCAAGTGGCCCAGGAGCGAATTGTCCCCATTCCTGAACCCTCCACTGTTCACCTCACTGTGAAGGAGAATTTTACGAATTTGCAAAAGTACGTAGCGCACTTTGGCTATGAAATTCCCCCTCTCCCAGAACACCTTACCAAAATACTCAAGGCCGTTATAGTTTCGCAGAAACATTTTTACACTCTAGAGCAGAAAACAGTAGAGATAGGGACTAAGATATTGGATATTGTGATTCCACCCTGGTGGGACATTTTCAATAATATAGAGGTCCCTTCGTGGATCAGACTGGCTTCCCACATTCTCGTGGTTTGCCAGTTAGGGATAGTGTTGTATCTAGTTTGTATTCAGTGTAAGGGAAAAGGGCAGTTGTTAGAGTTCTGAAACCAGAAGATCTGGAAGGAACATTATGTGACGGTGGAGGGAGATATGCCTGTTTAAGTCTTTTTTTCTTGTATTTCGATTGAAGATTGTTTTTTTTTTGTGTTTGTTGTTTTTAATAAAGTTTTTTCTTCTTTTTTGCAACGCGTTTAATAAAGATTTATGTGTACCAAGTGGTGCAGGGGTGTTGGACCCCTCCATGCTTGGATGTGTGTAAAAAGGTCTGTAATTTATCCTATGTATTCTTATGTACACTACATTTTTGCAGAATGGGAAGTGCATGTGTCATGGGTATGTTAGATAGGTAATTACAGGTGAAGGTTGACTACGGAGGGTCAGAAAAATTTTGCTCACCTTGTAAAAATGATACTTCAAGCAAGTTTTAGTATCACAGGGGGGAGTGTAGGATTTGCAAAATGTCCACATTTCCCCAAGGTTATTAATAAAAGGGACCCTGCATGGACAATTTAAAAAGGGTACCCAAAGATGGCGTCCGCACCTCGTGACCAAAAGCCTGTAAGATTTTAAAAGCTTGAACTCTGCAGCACAGAACAAGCAGCGTGTGGGGAAATCGAAACCTAAAATGCAGTTTCTGTGAAAAGGACTTTGTGTTTTGGAAAAGCAGACAGCAAACATTGAATATGCATTAAGCCAGATCGTAGACAGATCAGAACTAGTTAGGCCTATACTTGAGGCCAAGTTGTCTGCATAAATAATCGGAAACAGCTTAAGGAAGCCATCGAGGCCGATTAGAATGCATTAATAACAATACAGCTCAGACATCAGGCCATTAGGTGCGATAAACGGCCATCTAAAAACAGTTAGTTTAGGTTGCTGTAATTATTTAAAACAGCCCACCAAAATTAGAACAATGAACTAACCTGATTTGGCACACAGATAAGGGATGAAACAACAGGTATAACTGCAGGCCCCGGGTAGCAATCGCTCTCTGCTCTCTCTTGCGCTTGGCCCTCGCTCTTGGTTCCTGGCTCACTTGTGCCCTGGCCTCGTGGCAGCTCTCTCCTCGCTCCCTGCGGTGAGTTGTCAGCAGTAAAGTACACCATACCAACAGCCGGGGAGGAGAACGAGACCCGAGTCCCTCGTCATCTGGGACGCCCAGGCCGCAAAAAGGGGCGAGCCGAAATTTGAGCAGGTAGCCCGAGACGAGTAGAGACGAAGATGATGATAAAACTCGATAAGGGCAGAGCAGGGCAGTGAAAAACGTATCGATAAAGACCAAGCGCTGAGTTATAAGCTGGCGCTTGGGAAGACGAACATCTTGTTGAACATTGCGGTAACGCAGGTGTCTACGCCACCACGAATATACTGTCGTTTGACGCATGGGTAACAAAATCTAAATGGCAAAGACTGTTAACTGTCCAATAAACATAACGTTACCGCCGACGACCGCCCGAGGGAGAAGAAGAGGAGAACCCATCGGGACGAGACGACGACGGTAGGTGAGGAGAAGAAGGTGTGTCGCAGTAGCAGCTCCCGCACTGCGCCCCTGAAGACAACGTGGCAACGGGGTACCTAGGAGGACAGAGAACCCAACCTCAAAATCTGCATTTCATTAACAGTTGACTTTGCTTTGGATTAGTGAGCATGAATTCTGGCCCCTCATAGCTTAATCTAGTTAGATATAGGGGGTGGGATAAGGATAAGGGGATTGTTAATATAGTTTGTTTTCCCTCGATGTGCCGTGTGTTCCCCATTCCCTGTATAAGTATAGTTATTTTGTATTTGCCTGTATTTTATGCTAGTGACTTCTCATAAGACTGTGTTATTCTCTGTTTTAATAAAATCTTGGTTTTCTTATATCCAAACCACCTGTCTACTCGAGTCTTTTCTGTATTGCCGCCTGTATCTAAGTCCGGTGTCTAGAACCCAAGGGGCGTGGGAGCGATTCGAACCGCTCACAAAACAGTCAGGGGCATAACTGACTGGGCGCACGCGCCACACCCGCCACCCCCCTTACAGGTCGTTAAAGTAAATGGCTGTAATCAGTTTAAACGAACCCACCAAAAGTTAGACAAAGGACTGACCTGATTTGGCACGCAGATAAGGAACGAAGAATCGGGTATAATTGTAGGCCCATCAGTAGTGATTACTCTCTTACGTCTCTTAGCTCCCTTATCGTGGTTGGCTCTGAGCTCTTGCTCTCAGTTTTCTCGTGCCCTGGCCTCGTGGCGGGCTCTCTTCTCACTCCCCGCACCACTCAACACCAAGGACGCCCATTATTACACCAAGGGCCGAACGCAGGAGGAGAACGAGACCCGAGTTCGAAACCACACAGGACACACAGGCCACAAACGGGCAGACGAGACGAGACGAAGAATACGGTAAACCGATAAGAGCAGAGAAGGACAGCGAAAGACGCGTTGGGGTACAAACGCCTAGTTATAAGCTGGCGTTTGGTGAATAAGTTGGCGTTGCATGCATGGACAGTAAAACCCCAATTTGAAGAATAAGCTGGTATTCGAAGAGTGGGTAGAAGAATCTAGACAAAACGGCCTAGTTATAAGCTGGCGTTTGTCACATGGACAGTAATAGCACAGTTGAAGAATAAGCTGGTGTTCCAAGCATGGATAGCAACATCATTAGACGGTAAAGACCTCCTACCGACCCCAGACCGCAGCAATACCATCGGCGACCACCCAAAGGAGATGAAGGCCCATCGCGACGAAGACGTTAACGGAGGAAGAGGGAGGGTGCCTTTGCACAATCAACTTCAGCGCCGCGCCCTGTGATCACGTGGTGACGGGATACCCCAAAGGACAGGAAGAGCGGACCTCAAACCCCACCATCTAAAGCGACAGGTTTTGAATTGGTGAGCATGAATTCCTGGCCCCTCATAGCTTAACCTAGTTAGGTATAGGGGGTTCGATTAAGGATAAGGGGATTTTTAATGTATTTGTTTCCCTCGATGTGCCGTGTGTTCCCCATTCCCATATAAGTGTATTAACTGTTTTATGCCTGTAACTATACCAGCACGTGAGTGCAAAAGACAAGGCTGAAGCATTTGCAACTATCTTCAGCCAGAAGTGCCGAGTGGATGATCCATCTCGGCCTCCTCCTGAGGTCCCCAGCATCACAGATGCCAGTCTTCAGCCCATTCAATTCACTCCACGTGATGTCAAGAAACGGCTGAAGACACTGGATACTGCAAAGGCTATGGGCCCTGACAACATTCCGGCAATAGTACTGAAGACTTGTGCTCCAGAACTAGCTGCGCCCCTAGCCAAGCTGTTCCAGTACAGCTACAACACTGGCATCTACCCGGCAATGTGGAAAATTGCCCAAGTATGTCCTGTCTACAAAAAGCAGGACAAATCCGACCCGGCCAATTACTGTCCCATCAGTCTACTCTCAATCATCAGCAAAGTGATGGAAGGTGTCGTCGACAGCGCTATCAAGCGGCACTTACTCAGCAATAACCTGCTAACTGACGCCCAGTTTGGGTTCCGCCAGGGCCACTCAGCTCCTGACCTCATTACAGCCTTGGTCCAAACATGGACAAAAGAGCTGAACTCAAGAGGTGAGGTGAGAGTGATTGCCCTTGACATCAAGGCAGCATTTGATCGAGTGTGGCATCAAGGAGCCCTAGCAAAACTGAAGTCAATGGGAATCAAGGGGAAAACTCTCCATTGGTTGGAATCATACCGAGCACAAAGGAAGTTGGCTGTGGTTGTTGGAGGTCATTCATCTCAATCATATGACATCACTGCAGGAGTTCCTCAGGGCAGTGTCCTAGGCCCAACCATCTTCAGCTGTTTCATCAATGACCTTCCCTCCATCATAAGGTCAGAAGTGGGGATGTTCGCTGATGATTGCACACTGTTCAGCACCATTCGAGACTCATCAGATACTGACGCAGTCCGTGCCCATATGCAGCAAGACCTGGACAACATTCAGACTTGGGCTGACAAGTGGCAAGTAACATTCGCACCACACAAGTGCCAGGTAATGACCATCTCCAACAAGCGAGACTCTAACCATCTCCCCTTGACATTCAATGGCATTAGCATCGCTGAATCCCCCACTATCAACATCCTGGGGGTTACCATTGATCAGAAACTGAACTGGACCAGCCATATAAATACTGTGGCTACAAGAGCAGGCCAGAGGCTGGGAATTCTGCGGTGAGTGTCTCACCTCCTGACTCCCAAAAGCCTTTCCACCATCTACAAGGCAGAAGTCAGGAGTGTGATGGAATACTCTCCACTTGCCTGGTTGGGTGCAGCTCCAACAACACTCAAGAAGCTCGACACCATTCAGGATAAAGCAGCCCGCTTGATTGGCATTCCATCCACCACCTTCAACATTCACTCCCTCCACCACCAGCGCACTGTGGCTGCAGTGTGTACCATCTACAAGATGCACTGCAGCAACTCGCCAAAGCTCCTTCAACAGCACCTTCCAAACCCGCGACCTCTACCACTTAGAAGGACAAGGACAGCAGACGCATGGGAACATCACCACCTACAAGTTCCCCTCCAAGCCACACACCATCCTGACTTGGACCTGTATCGCCGTTCCTTCACTGTCGTTGGGCCAAAATCCTGGAACTCCCTTCCTAACAGCATTGTGGGTGTACCTACACCATATGGACTGCAGCGGTTCAAGAAGGCGGCTCACCACCATCTTCTCAAGGGCAATTAGGGATGGGCACTAAGTGCAGGCCTAGCCAGTGATGCCCACATCCCATAAATGAATTTTTTTTTAAAGTGATTCTCAGTAGTATTGTGTTTTATTCAGCCTTTTAATAAAATTTGGTTTTCTTGCACCAAGCCACTTGTCTACTCGATTTTCTGTATCGCCGCCTGTACCTAAGTTCGGTGTCTAGAACCCAGGGGGTGTGGAGCGATTCGAACTGCTCAAAGGAGTCAGAGGTGAAGCTGGCACACACAAACCAAAAACCCCCTACACTGATCAGGTGTATTCCCCAGACGTTCACCTTCAACTTAAGTTAGATATAGCCGAATTCTATAAGATGCTTGAATGGGTCTAAAGGTTCAGGCTATCTCTCCCTAAAGGAAAGGAATGACTGAAGATGTTACCGTCCTCCAGATAGCACTTTTAATAAGTTTAACTAGACTGTAACCTTCCGGATATTATGAGGGTCCAGAATACCCCCCAGAATTCTGCAACTCCTTACAAAAGAGCGTATAGAAATTGGGTTCGCGAGTTTATACAGAAATACTCTGAGACAATTCTAAAAATATACAGTTAAAGAGCCGACATTCATTTAACAGCTGTTGAGTCAGTCGCAACATTAACAATTCAAAATACAAATAGCTTACATTTCTTATTTCTCAGAGATCCTTATTCTCAAATCTTTACTTCGTTACATTTCTACATTTCTTACTTATCTCTAAATCCAGAACATCCACCAAAATCAAATTATAGTACCGTTTGATCCCCGAGACTCAAAGTTAAAAACTTACAGATGGTGCCTGTAAAGTTGAGAAATGCTTGGCCCGTTCAGCGACTTCTAACTTTCTGTTTGAAAAGATCTATCTTTTATATCCTTTTTGCAGTGGTTTATTCTTTGAAGTTCTCTGCTGATGTAAGCTAATTGTCTTTATTGATACTTCTGTTGAATGCTTTCTATCTTGCTGTCAATTCAACTATTGCATGCGTAATTATGTCTCTACCTTTAGGTGTTTCAAAAACCATCATAAAAACAATATGACAGCAATGGTTTCTGTTTGATTCCATTCTTACAAAATGCTTTCATTCAATTCTTAATATTGGCTTAACTGGTTTTGAGCAGACATTGTGACTCCGTGGTGTTCCAAGTTCAATACAAACACAATGTAATTGCTTGGTGCATCTATTGAAGTCATATCTTCAAAGTATGCTGCAGGTATCATATTTACTATATGTAAATCAAAACCACTTTAACCAGAGTGTTTTACTTGTTTTCTAGCTATCTCAATTGGTTGCATATTTAATCTTATGTTTCTTATCTTCCAAGTTTAACATAAAAACTATTTGACCAGCAGGTGGTTCTTTTACTTGATGTCATCTTTTCAAAGGAACATGCCTCTTTTAATGTTTGTGTTTCTGTTCAACGTGTTGGTTCTTTAACACCTTAAACTGGGCATTTTCATTGTGTTGGTTGCAAACTCCAGACCCTCTGGAAGTGCCAAACTGCCCTTTCAATAGGGTCATTGTTTTAGTATATTTAACCAATTCCCATTTCAAAGCTTTTATGTTTACAACTTTGTTAACAACTGATCTTTATCTCAGAAGCCTGTTTTCTGTTTGCAGCCTGTGTCTCTAAGGCTTTCCAGACTTTTAAACCCAGTATTTCATGTATTAATATCAGAATTCTGTTCATATTATGGTGTATCTTTCTAAAATATGGCTTATTCCCTCACACTTGGACAGATTTGTGTGCACCTTTGGAAGTGGCTTAGTTGCAGTGAATAGTGAGACATAACGGTACCCCCCAAAATGGTGGTGAGTGTGAAAGGAACAGCTTGGGTATTGTAGGGATGCTTTATAATGTTGTTGGGTGGTGCCAACCTGGCAAATCATGTGGCAGCCAGGGTATACAGCGTCAAGTGAAGTAAATCTGGCCATGGTGAGGCCATCCCTGGCCTCCCGGGCAGCAATGTGGTCCGGTGCTGATGACCTGTGTCGTGTGCAGCATCAGTTGATTGCGGAGAAAGTTGGTATTGTTGTTGGTGCTGCTGGTGTGCCTGATGCTGCTGGTGTTGGGGTTGATCATGGTGGGATTCTGAGGACCAAGGTGAGAGTATAAATGGCACCCATGCTGATGGAATAGATGGCAGGTGAAGTAGAGATGACAGAAGCGATTTGTCAATGGTGAGATAGGTAATGAGGTCAGACTGGATGGAGGCTTGTGTAAAGACTTGCAGCATGGTGTATCTTTTGTGGAAATGCAGTGAGGAACAGCTTGTGGCTGAGGGAAGATATCTCTGTAAGGTGGGAGCTTTTACTTTAGCTGTGAAGCTGTCAACTCAACAGCTGATTCAATGGCCACTGAACTCCCGCCTCAACTTGACAGGTGTGGTCCATGACCAGTGTGGACCCCATGGGTGAGCTGTCAAATGCAAAATGTAAGCTGAAAATCATTTTTAAGTGGCTCTAAACAAGCCACTAATTACCTGAATTGGGTCCCCTGCCGCTGCATACCGGGTCTGCTCAGCACTGACAGCCCTGGCATCAGGAAAGGCGCGTGATGGTGGGTTCAGAGCAGGGTCCCGACCCACTGTCAAAAATATCTAATTTCCCACCTGACCCACCACCGATCGTGCCCGCTGACCCCCCGCAAAATTCTGGGCTGAGTTTTTAACAGCGTAATAAGTGATAATTACTGCTGAACAATTTCTCTGGTCCTGAAAAATTAATTTTGAAGTGTGGAGTCTCATTCCCTCAGAAGAATATTAATGTTGCAGATTTTTTAAAATATAAAAAATAAAATATTTTTTTTTAGCTTTTCTGTTTTTCTCTTTTATGTCTCCCCCTTAATCACATGTGTATACCCCAATCTTCTGTCATCTCTACTTCACCTGCCATCTATTCCATCAGCATGAGTGCCATTTATACTCTCTCACCTTGGTCCTCAGAATCCCACCACGATCAGCCAGATTAACTTCACTTGATGCCACATGATGCGCCAGGTTGGCACCACCCCACACCAACACCATAAAGCATCTATACCATGGCCAAGCCACTCCTTTCACACTCATGACCATTGTGGGGGGGTGGGGGGTACGGTTATGTCTCACCATTCACTGCAACTCACTAAGCCACTTCCAAAGGTGCACACAAATCTGTCCAAGAACGCAGTGTTGAAAGTAAAGGTTTCAATGTTTGACACCAAATTAACAGAAACTTTACATGAACATTGCATAAAACATCCAAGTGCCTGCCCTTGTGTGTTTTTTAGTTGATATGATTGCACTAGGATGAGGATGAGTGTGAGGGGTGCCTAGTGAGAAGGGGAAGTGATAATGTAGATAGAGAGGGATGGGTGGAGGTGCAAGGTAAGTTGGTGTGAGTAAGAATGTGCAGTAGTAGGGTAGGGAAGGCAGAGTGATGGGGATGTGATGAGAGGCACAGCAGGATGAGGTTGAGTGTGGCTTTGTACTAACATTTCCTGATCTACTGAGATCATTGAAACATTTGCGGCACTGAACCCAGGTCCTCCTGACCAGAACCATGCTTGTGCCCCCCTCTGCAATGTGCAACCAGGCTGCGTTGATCTCCTGGTTAGGTCTCTTCTGCCCATGGGAAGGGAAGAGGGCCTCCCTGCATGCTCTGACTCCCTCCATAGGCATATGGGGGGAGTCATTGAGAGAGCCTGGGTGCAGCCCTGTGCAGTGCGTGTCAGTGTTTGCAGCACCTCAATGCTGTAGAACACTGACAGCACAAATTTCAAAATAAATTTGGACATGGCCCCTTTAAAGAAACCGACTGATGATGTGTCATCAAATGACGTTACCAGACCCGCTTCCTCTAATTGGCCAGGAAACGCGCCTGGCAGTCTTAACAAGCCGCATCTAGGGAAATTCATTTTACAGAGCGGGATGGAGCCAGCAGCGGGGTCTGGACCCGCCACTGACCTTGCCCGCCATGGACCCGCCGAATTAAGTAAAATCGCGGTCTCAGTTGCTCCAGATTCAACAAGCCCTAACTTTTTCATCCACCTTTAGTACGAGACTAGTGGGGAATTTCCCTAAGTTCATGCCATTACAGTGATTTTTGTGCAGATTCCATTGGCAAACACTGCAAAAGCGCAGCCTAAGGAGGAGCAGGGTATCACTGGCAGCAACTTCCGGGTTTCCGCGTTTAACTGCGCATGTGCGGACGCCAGAAGTTGCTGTCAGTTTTACACAGTAATAACGGCGGACGCTGACAGCCTCGCCATTATTAGTACAGCAAAATCCAATCCATTGTGTGCAGTTTTGGGCTGCACGCTATAAGAAGGATGTTGAGGCAGTAAAGTATAGTACCAATTCACTAGGATGCTGCCTTGTATGAGGAAATACAAATACAAAGAACAACTTGAAAAACTGGCTATTTTCATTAGAACAGAAGAGATTACGGTGTAATTTGATATAGATGTTTAAAGTGATGAAGGGATGGTGCAGAGTAGATAGAAACAGACTGATACAGTGGTTGAAGGTTCTAGAACAAGGGAATATAGATATAAGACTAAATGTAAGAGATTTAGGACAGAGAGTAGGAGAAACCTTTTACACAGAGGGTTGTGAGGCTGTGGAGATCACTATCAGAGTTAGTGATTGAAACAGAGACCATGTCAATATTGAAGAATAGATTAGAGGATGATTGAAGGCAGGGGGAGGGTGGGTGGGCAGGGGTACAATGGGATATTAGAACAGGACAGCCACCTGGAATTAGGACCACTGGTCATGTGGAGGATAAACATCAACATCAACTGATTGGATCAAATGGCCTGTTTCCGTGTTGTAATTTCGATGTAATGTTTAAGGAGAATTAAAGCCAAAACCATGGGGGAAGATTTCCTTCGGTGTGTTATGTGTAACAAAAACCAGTCATCTTTAAGTGGATTTATGTTTGTGTTACACATTGTGCACAGAGAAAATTGTTCCCGTGTGTCATTTTTGACAAGTAATATGATACAATGATGTGTGATTTGTGTAATCCCTCTGTCCAATTGGCTTTTTATTTCTGTTTCTTTTTATCAAACACTTCATGAAAATGGTGCTCCTTTTAAGATGACTAGTGCAGTAGACTGGAATGAGAATTGTGACATACTATGACAGCAGGTCAAACATACGATGGACCCGAGATAATTGCTTTACTCTTCAAAAGCCTCCAGGAAGCTTGAAATGATCTGTTTATATGGGGATGTTTGTGTGTGCATGAACACTTATTTTGTTCTGTGCGCTAATAATTATTATTTACAACCTCCGTCCATTGAACTGAAACAGTAATTTGTCCTGGATTGATCCAAATATAATTGTTTCTGATATTAAATCAGAGCAGAAAACATGTCTAGAGGCATTATGAGCGTAACCAGGTTTAGGTGATGAAGGTACACACCCAGAATGTCAAAACCTAATTTTTTTAATGGATTTTGTGATTCATAATGATCATCTTCATTCATTTTTTTAAAATCTGGTAATCAATATTCCAATAGAGAAGTTGATACAGTGGGAGAAAATAATTATGTAAGTAGTTTATGAAATAATTTCAAGCACTGCTTTTATGTATGGAATATCACAGCAGTCTTGCCTTTCATGTTAAGTGCGATCAGCCAAACATTGAAAACCACTTTTCTTTGTGCTCCTCACACGTGTATTATATATTTATAGAGAACTCTTGGTTTTGAGTACTCCTGAGCATTCTTCTTGTATGAAATGCAATGACAGCCATCCTCAGCCAACTTCCATCAATTAAACTTGTTGACTTTTGAGGCTAGAAATGACTGTTGCTGATATTAGCAGACCAATGCCTAATATGTTTGTAAGATATTCCACTGTCCACTAGTTTAGCTAAGCTATTAACCTGTAAGCAGATTATCAAACTTCAATTAATTAGCTCAGGCCTGTTGGCTGAATTGTCTGGGGACCTGCCTGCCATCATAAAGAAAGAGGACCTCCTTCCTAGCCCTCACTTGCTCCACCAGAACCTCTATGGCAACATTGCCCTGGCCATAGACATTCTTCCTTTAAAAGAAAGAAAGACTTGCATTTATATAGCACCTTTCATGACCACCGGACGTCTCAAAGCGCTTTACAGCCAATGAAGTACTTTTGAAGTGTAGTCACTGTTGTAATGTGGGGAACGCAGCAGCCAATTTGCGCACAGTAAGCTCCCACAAACAGCAATGTGAAAATGACCAGATAATCTGTTTTTGTTATGTTGGTTGAGGGATAAATATTGGCCAGGACACCAGGGATAACTCCCCTGCTCTTCTTCGAAATAGTGCCATGGGATCTTTCATGCCCACCTGAGAGAGCAGATGGGGCCTGGGTTTAACGTGTCATCTGAAAGACAGTACCGCCGACAGTGCTGCACTCCCTCAGCACTGCACTGGAGTGTCAGCCTAGCTTTATGTGCGCAAGTCCCTGGAGTGGGACCTGAACCCACAACCTTCTGACTCAGAGGTGAGTGTGCTACCCACTTTTTTTTTATTAATATACTTTATTGAACATTAAGAACATTTACAACATTGTGATCATTTCATTGTATCATACAATTCCATTCCGCCGCTCTGCACAGCCATTCTGCCACCACATTTTAACATCAAAACCTGAAGTTTAATTTGTCTCCTGTAACATATATTAATCGATTGTACTTTAAAAATTGATTGTAAAATACTATCTTTAAATTCCTTTCTGAATAAAACTTCCACAGAGCCTTATAATGATCTTTTAGCTTATATTTAAAATATTCTTTTAGATTGATTCTCCTCCCCTTAAAAAACAGAGCTTTCCTTCTTTGCACAATCACAAATCTAGCCAAACTGAACATTAAATCAATTGCCGCTCCGCTAGACTCAGGCAGACTCTCCTGCAATCCCCATCTCAAAATTGAGTCCCACGGGATTCCCATTCTCGCTCTTCGGTCCCCACCCAGCAAAAAAATTTCACACAGCTGTCGAACATAGTACTTAAAATCATTTAACTGCGGACATAACACCAGTAAATGGGACAGAGTCTCATCCCGTGTCCCACACACTGGGCAAGTTGCCCCCTCCACTCGTCCAATCTTGCACAAGACCGTCATGGTAAAAATCCAGTTATGAGCCAATTTGAAATCCAGTTCAATCCACTCTGGATATTTAAAATTCGTCCACACTCCTTTCCAAATCCTGTTGAAGTCCAGCTGTGGGTATATACTCTGCCAATACTCCTGACCAGCAGGTGTCTTGAATCTCCATTCTCTAAATACCTCATAGAAATCTCAAGTATTACAGTTGTCAAATTGGACCAACTCTCCCCCTTTCTCCAGCAGAAAGCTTGAAAAAGCGGGACGCATTTTACTTCCTTTGAAGATTTCCGCATTTATTTCTTCCATCCAATCCTGTGGCATTGCCCTCACAATCTTCTCATACATGATCCCTATTGCTTTTTCCTCTACCTCCTGATCCTCCTCCCACACCATGTCCCTCACTATCGCTTCCGGCAAACAACCTGGAATTACCTCGTATAATACATCTTTCACACATATAATACCAACTTTTATAAAAGCTTGATTAAATAAAACCTCTCCTTCGATGTTGATCCACCTGTTCAAAAATAAGGGCTGTTCTAAAAATTCCTCAGCCCCCTTGGGCATAAACTGCACACTTTTAAAAAATTGGGCCCAAGTCTCTACAACCCCCTTATAAATCCTAGGGAGAAGTTTAATCGATTTCAAAAACATATTATTGCATTCCATATACCCCCTTCCCTCCTATCCCACTTCGTTTTGCTCAAAACAACTCTTCCAAAAACTTGTATTTGACTTCTGAAGAAATCTCTTCACCCATTTGATTCTAAAGGATTTTTTCTTCAAATCAATATCTGGGAAATTGAGTCCTCCCTAATTTCTCCATCCAATGATGGTATTGTAAGCCACCAAGGCTGGTTTCCCTTCCCATAAAAACCTCACACAAGCCTCTCGGATGGACTTTTCCGCCCACTCAGGAATATCCTCCACCGTCAATAAGTACCATAGCTTAGATAGCAGGAGAGCAGACACCACTGTCACTCTTCCTTGCACTTTCAACCACCTTCTTTCCCATCTTCCCAAAATCTTTTTAATTTTCATAACCTTTGGTTCCCAATTTAATCGATCCACTTCATCCCTGTCTTTCTTGCACCCCACATGCACCCCCAGAACTTCCAAAACCTCCACCACCTTAAAGGGACTTTCCCCCAACCATTCCCCCCTACGCCTTCCTGCAACCAGGCATTGGGACTTACTATAATTCATTCTGGCTCCTGAAGCTCTACAATATTTCTCCACTACATCCATAGCTTTCCTCACTGACTCCCCATTTCTCAATGTTAAGGTTGTGTCATCTGCATATTGGTGTATCACCGACACCAGCCCAGAATTGGGAACCACAATCCCAACTACACCTTGTTTCTTTCGCATCATGTAACCTAATGGTTCTGCTACCAATGTGTACAACAATGGGGACAGGGGACAACCCTGTCTCACTGATCTCTGTATCAGAAAATACTTGGATAAAAAACCATTACATTTAACACAGCTAAATATGTTTGAATAAAAAATCCTTATCCACTCAATGAAATTTTCCCCAAAACCAAATGCTTCCAAAACCTTCAATAAAAACTCATGAGAGGCCCTATCAAAGGCTTTCTCTTGATCTATCTTTAATACATAAGCCTCCCTCCCACTCTCTTCCATGAGCTCTATCGCATCTCGGATTGAGACCACAGAGTCTGCAATGTCCCGGCCTATGACTCCTTGAGACTAAGAGGGCAAAACTATCTGCGGCAACACCTCCTTCAAATGATTTGCCATAACCCTCGCCAAGATCTTATAATCCACATTTAATAATGTGGGCCTCCAATTCTTCAGATCCCTTCTATCCCTTTATTTTTATATAAGCTAAGCTTATGACACCTCTCCTCATAGATGGGGCCAGGCTTCCCTCAATTTTAATTTCATTAAAAACTTCTAAGAGCAATGGACTTAAAATCTCAAAAAATTCTTTATAAAATTCTGCACTTAGTCCATCGGACCGTGGGCTTTCCCCCCTCCTCATTCCACTAACTGCTACTTTTATTTCCGCTAATCCTACTTCTTTGTCACACATGCTTCTCTCATCCTCCTTTAAACCCTTTTCAATAAAAGCACTAACCTTCTCCATCGCCAAATTGGAAATGTCTTCTTTTGTATATAACGCTTGATAAAAGCTGCTAGCTGCCTCTAAAATCTCCCCACTTTCATGAATGATCTTCTCCCCAACCTTTAACTCTCCAATTAATGATAATCTCTGTCGCAGCTTCTCTTGCTCTAGAAAATATCTAGTGCATCTTTTGCCCTCCAATGCATCTTTAGCCTTTGCACGGAGAATGGCCCCCTTGCATTTTTCAGCTTGCAATAATTCCCACTCTTCCTTTAGCACCTGGAACTTAGTCTCAGCTCCCTTACCCACTCCGTCAACTGCTTTACAGACATCCGTAAACCTTTTGTTTATATTCTCTTCTCGATGCCGGTTAGCTGCTGCTCTCTTTTTCCCATAACGTACCGAAAAAACTTTTACCTCATATTTGAAATTGTCCCACCAAACTCTTCTTTTTCAAGAACAAAGGTTCCTTCCGAGCATTCTTTATTGTATTTAAATTCCCTTCTTTATAAGCAATTTCTTTCAGGTATTGATTGTTTAAAATCCACACCCCTGAACCGATCTTAACTCTGCTGTTCCTAATTCTAAGAACCAAAGTCAAGTGGTCACTAAAAAATACTTTTTTTATAATAAATTTCCATCACCTCAGAACTTAACCCTTCCCGCATTAACAAAAAATCTATTCGGCTCTGTTTTAAAACATCACCCACCCAACCTGTTCTGGAGAACTCCCTTTTTATGGGGTTCCGGTCCCTCCATAAGCCTCTCAAATTTAAATTTGCCATCATTTTTACAATCATCCCTCTGGAGTTATCATCCTTTAAGATCATCTGGGCTGAAATGTCCATCCGAGATAAAAATACATTAAAATCCCCCACTATACAAGGATTTTCCACCTCTGCCACTTCAGTGAATAACCCCCAAAAAAACTCGCGACGCTTGCAATGGTTGTTCGGTGCATAGATATTAAAGAGATCGCAATTAAATTCCTCCATTTTTACCCTTAGCTGTAAAAATCTCCCCTCAGAGTCCTTGTCCACCAAGGCAATGTTCTCTTTTATGGACGGACTCACCAAAAACAGCTACCCCTCTACGGTTATTGTTTGCACAACTTGCAAACACCTCTCCCTTCCAAACCTTCTGAACTCTTTCTAGGATATCCTCATCCCAAAAGGTTTCTTGCAGACACAACAAGTCCGTGCCTTTAAAACCCTGCAACAACTGCTGCAATTTCTTCACACCCCTCAGTCCATTCACATTAAATCAAGACCAATATAATCATGGCTCCGAAGAAGGGAAGTATGCCTGATAATCTCCCCATCATTTAATCTCTGGCCCTTCCCTCCTCTCATGCTCCTTCCCAACTTTTCAGCCAGCTGTTGCTTTTTCCTGCAGCCTCTGACTCTTTTTCACCTCCTGTTTGAACCTTCCCCACTGTTTCAGCCTCTTCCTTGCATTAAGTTTGGGCCTGGGAGCTGCCCTTTCTCCCTCCTCTGCCCCTCACTAACCTTTCCCTTTCCACATGATGCCACCCCAGCCCCCACTTCCATGTCTCTGTCCCCCTCTAATTCCTCACACTCAAGCTCTTCTGTAACCCTCTGTGCCTGCTCCCCGTCAGATACATCATCTCCACCTCTGACCCTTGCTCCCTGATCCTTCTCTCTCTGGGACAATGGCGCACCTATATTGCTCCCTTCTGGTGTCTTTGTCTCACCGCTCCCATCCTGCTGCCCCTTTAAGGCTCCTGCCTCTTGCACCCTCTCCTTGTCTTGCTCCCTCCTGCTCACCGAGATGTCCGACTCCCCGTCTTTCTTTGGCGTACTTACATTTACCACGCACCCTGCTCCCGCCTCCTCTCCCCTCGCGGACACCAGATTCTTTAGGGAGAGCTGAACCATATTAAGGTTCGAGTCTGCACTCGACCCTTGCTGCCTGCTGCTGTCTTCGTTCTTTTCCACTATACTTGGTGTGTTTTCCACCATCTCCATCCTGTTCTCTGCTCTGCAATTTTCTGCCTCTTCCTGTGCTCTTTCCTCCTTCAATTTACCAGCTGTGTCCTCCGACTGCTCCGCTCCTCCGGCCATTCCACTCACACCTCCTGCTCCTTCTCCCATCTCCTCGTCACTCATAGAGCTTCCTTCTGCTGTAAGGTTCTCAAAATTTCCACATTCCCCCAAGGTTATTAAAAAAAGGGACCCTGGATGGACAATTTTAAAAGGGTACCCAAAAGATGGCGCCCGCACCTCGTGACCAAAAGCCTGTAAGATTTTATAAGCTTGGACCCTGCAGCACAGAACAGGCTGCTTTGGGAAATCGAAACTTAAAATGCATTTCTGTGAAAAGGACTTTTGTGTTTGAAGGGCCAAGACAGCTGGGCAAACATTGAATATGTATTACGTCAGGTCAAAACAGACCAACCCAGTCAGGCCTAAGCACAAGGCCATTAGTTTGTCCGCATAAATAATCGGAAACAGCTTATGGAAGCCATC
The DNA here is from genome assembly GCF_052327205.1 of Somniosus microcephalus. NCBI lineage: Eukaryota > Metazoa > Chordata > Chondrichthyes > Squaliformes > Somniosidae > Somniosus > Somniosus microcephalus. The sequence goes on along the minus strand of NC_140999.1, from coordinate 173,523,098 downwards.
AAGGCTGCACAGGCTGATTAAAATGCATTAATGACAATACAGCCCGGACATTGGGCCATCAGGTGCGATAAACGGCCATCTAAAGCCAGTTAGTTTAGATTGGTATAATCATTTAAAACAGTCCGCCAAAAGTGAAACAATGGACTGACCTAATTTGGCGCACAGATAAGGGCCATCGGAAAAGGTATAATTGTAGGCCCATCAGTAACAATCGCTCTCTTCTCTTGACTCTGACCTTTTGTCTGGTCTTGGGCTACCGCCGCCCGTACTCATGCCCTGGCCTCGTGGTGGGTTCTCTTCTCGCTCCCCGTATTGGGTTAAACAGCCAAGGACATCCATACCAATCGCAGGTGGGGGAACGAGACCCGAGTCCAAAGTCATACAGGACACACGGGCCACAAGACGAAACGAGGCGAAATGAGGCGAGACGAAGAAAAAGGTAAAGACCCGACAAGAGCAGAGAAGGGCAGCAGAAGACGCACTAATAAAGACCGAGCGCCTAGTTATAAGCTGGCGCTTGGGGGAAGAAAATATATGTATGGACAGTGAGAATAAGTTGGCTAGTTGAACTCTGCTTATAAGCTGGCATTAAACGCAGGTGTCCACGCCATAACGAATATACTGGCGTTTGACGCTTGGGTAGTAAAATCAAACCAGCAATAAACTCACCAACCACCCCATAATTGCAACGTTACCACCGACGACCGCCCGAGGGAGAAGAAGAAGAGAACCCATCGCGATGAGATGAAGATGGTAACTGAGGAGAGGAAAGGTGTGTCACAGCAGCAGCTCCAGCACCGCGCCCTGAGACCACGTGGCGACGGAGTACCCCAAAGGACAGGAGACCAGACCTCAAAACTCGCAATTGCTAAAACAACAGGCTTTGCCTTGGATTGGTGAGCATGAATTCCTGGCCCCTCATAGCTTAATCTAGTTAGGTATAGGGGTGGGATAAGGATAAGGGGATTGTTAAAGTCGTTGTTTTTCCCTCAATGTGCCGTGTGTTCCCCATTCCCTGTATAAGTATAAGTATTATTGTTATATGCCTGTAATTTTTTTTCTACCAGTAATTTCTCATGAGACTGTGTTTTATTTCTGTTTTAATAAAATCTTGGTTTTCTTACACCAAACCACTTGTCTACTCGAGTTTTCTGTATCGCCGCCTGTACCTAAGTCCGGTGTCTAGAACCCAGGGGTGTGGGAGCAATTCGAACCGCTCACAGGCAGTCAGGGGCATAACTGACTGGGCACACCCGCCACCCCCTACACTGCCTCACACTCACAGCGGGTGGGGCCTTTGTGACACACCCCACAACTCTCTGCCTTGCAGCTCTGAGTAATGTGTCCAGACTCGCCGCAATTATAACAGTACAAGCCTGGACAGTTTCTTACAAGATGGTCATGTCCAAGACAATAATAACAAACCTTCACTTGGTTATCATGCAGTACTCGGAAATACTGCACTCCTTCCATTATCTCGAATTTCATACTGTACAGTAATGACTTCACCCCCTCTGGGAACCGCACCTTTACGTAATGGGTTCCATCTGTTACCCGTGTTCCTGGATAGCGTCTCCTCTTTATTGCTGAGCACATTTTAATGTCCCACAACTCCAACTTTTTGATTAGCACATCGTCCTCAATATAAACTGGCAAGTTTAAGAATGAGACCACCACCTCTTCCAAATGTAGCAGAGATACCTCCAAGAACTTATCGCCAACTTTTAAACTGAGTAAAAGTCTTTCCACCTCCTCTTGGCCACTGACCATCACCTCGAACCCAACATTCAGCTTTGGTCGGCAGGCAAAGCAGCTTCCCTCACCACAGTCCTCGTGTACCGCTTGGATAATATCCCAAGCTCGTACCTCCTGAACCACCACCGTGTTTTCTTTTCCAAACCTCCTGGAGTCCCGACCCAAATCTTTGGGCCTTTTTCTTTCCCTTCCAACCACAGTTTCTCCCCTAATTAAATTCATCTTGGGAACACTGTCCTCTGAGGGGCCCGGCACTCCGGACCCCTCAGCAGCCATCTGGCTGTTGTTTATGGGCCAAAAAGGCCCTAAAACCTGAAAACAAAAACCCTAAAACCCACCACCAACTTTTTACAAACTCACTCCAACTCTCTGCTGCAATCAGGCAACCTGTAACACCTGCTCATTCCTAGCCCCTCCCACCTAGAGAGTGCTACCCACTGAGCCACAGCTGACACTTCAGCTTATACAAACCAGCGCTAAAATATCACCTCCCCTTTTTAACAATGTTGTCATGGAGGTGCTGGTGGAGCAAGTGAGGGTAGGCCATTCAGCCCCTCAAGCCCATTCTGCATTTCAGTTCAATCGTGGCTGATCTGTATCTTAATTCCATAATTTCCTTGGTTCCCTATCCCTTAATGCCCTTACTTAACAAAAATTTATCAATCTCAGTTTTAACATTTTCAATTGATCTAGTCTCAACAGCTTTATGGGGAGAGAGTTCAGATTCCCACTACCCATTGTGTGAAGAAGTGTGTGTCCTCATAAATTGACCCTTTTAATGGACTAATAATCCAGCGAATGAAACTTCAACTTCCACCATGGCAGTTTGAGAATTTGAATTCTGTTTAAAAAATCTGGAAGTAAAAGGTTGGCATCAGTAAAAAAGTGACCATGTTGTAAAAACCCAACTTTTTCATTCATGCCCTTTAGGGAAGGAAACCTGACATCCTTAGCCTGTCTGGCTTGTGTGTGGCACCAGTCCCACACCAATGTGGTTAACTCTTAACTGCCCTCTGAAGTGGTCTAGCAACTCACTCAGTTACCACAAACTTCTCAGGGCAACTAGGGATGGGCAATAAATGCCAGCCTTGCCAGCAACGCCCATATCACAAGATTGATTTTTTTAAAATTTGATTACACATAGGAAAATCAAATTAGCCAAATTCTGACTGATTGGAAAGATTTTGTAGATGGTCTTCACTATTTTCAGAGCCAACTCATTATCTACTGGACCTGCTAGCCAAAATGATAGTTTTAGGTTGTAGATTATATTAATTGCATTATTTAAATGCCGACAGGAGCATAAATGGAAATTAAAAGTGAAATAAGTCAATACAGTAAACTCTTTCATATCCAGCACCTTCAGGATCGGGATGGTGCCGGTTGATTAAAACTTCCAGATAACAGAGAGGTAGGCAATTTTTAACACCAAAAAAATAAAAACCAGTGACTAACTTGGCCACCGCAGGAAACTCAGACTCAGAAAAATGAAAAATGGATGGATTCGGCATGATTACCGGTTATCTATTTTGCCGGTTATTAAAGAATTCCGGTTGATTAGGTGCTGTCTAAACAAGAGTTTACTGTAATGTGTGACAAACCCACATAACATGGACAACTTTTCTCATTCTATTTAACTTATTTAAAATTAGTTCTAATTTTTCCCCAAGAATGGTCAGCACCGTCTCCTCCATGGGGGTGAGGTTATGCAGGTGCGCCAGTCCCCCACTGGTTAGGTACTGCTGGTGCTGGTTATGCGCCACCTTTTCCTGCAAGAGAAAGGGAAGTGTGTCAGTGAGCGTTGCACAATGTGTTTGGGTGATGTGCCTGTCATAGTTGAATAGCTGTCAGTGTGTGCAAGCTGTGAAATGTGGATGTGAGGATTGCAGCAGTGGTAAGTGTGTGAGGGTGAGGTGAAGTTATAAATGTGAGGTATGAGTTGTGTTTGGTAGAGATTATTGGTAGGTGAGTGATGGGGGTATGGTGCATTGAGCAGCATGTGAGGCGAGTGGTGCAGATGGTGGGATATGGCATTTGAAGATGAATTCACTGATCTTGACCACTCATGTGAGGTGATTAAAGTTCTTCCTGCACTGCGTCCACGCCCTCGGGGCTACACTGCTGGCATTCACCACAGCAGCTATTAGCTCAGATTGCACTTTGCACTGTTGCCTGGAGGGCCTCCTGGTCCCTTGTGGAAAAAGCACCTCTCTCCTCCTAACCACCTCCTGCACCAAGGCCTCCAGTGGTGCATGCTCTCTCCCCTGTTTTGTCATCATTAATTGTTGTTCACTGTCTTCCCCAGGCAGTTCAATGACCTGCTGTAGGCAGAATGCACCTCCCCTTTAAGATGTGCAGACTGCCTTTAAGTAGTGCAGTCTAGCATTGAGTGGTGCTAGCTTTGCACAAACTTGAGTCCCCTGCTGAGCGTTCAGCCACTCAGCAATTCGTTCAGCATTGGGCTGAACGCCCCAATCATGGAAATCATTCCTCTGAACAGGTGCGGGTTGGTCACATATCCCCCCCGCGTGTTTTTGGGGGCAAACTAATTTCTAGGCTATGAGTCAAGAGGCTACTTAACACAAGAACTGAACCTGATCCTGCACTCATCTGATGTCCAAACGTTGCATACTGATCAAGAGCAGGAAGCCCGGGTAATGTTTCCCTCACTAACCCAGAGCAATTAGGCCAATTTTAGCATCCTAACTGCTGCCATAGGCTAACTCGGCACAGATTAGGAGTCAAGCCTAGGACCATTGCCGTATGTATAGCATCTAAGCCATCTAGGAGGCATTTTTTTAAATTATAAAGTCTGGTTGTGGCCTATTTAATCTATTTAGGTAATTCCGATTATTACAATATTGGAGTGAAGAACATCTTTCACGGTTTTCTGACTCTGTCTTTAAATAGTTAACAGCTCAATTCCCCGAAAGCTTTTCCAGGCTGCTCACTCCATTCCAATATTCCATAGTGGATACTTCAGGCTATGCTATCACAACAAAATTTGCAGGCTTTTACAATACAATACAATAGCTGGTGCTTCAAGTTTCTTAGCAGCAATACTGAAGGACTCCCTGTCGAATACTCCTTGGCCACCTACACAATAAGCCTTTACTTCAGTGGATGTTGTGGTTTGCCAGAATTACTAAAATAAATTAGAATGTCATTGAGATAACCTCAAGAAATCTGGGGGGAAAATTGCAAGAATTCCTTTCCTGTTTTGAACTGAGCTTTTAAACACAAGCAACTGTGGCCCATTCTTTCCAAAAAGGACAAATTCAGATTCATTTTTTTCATGCTCACCCATAATAAATGGATTAATATGGAATCAAATGGTCCAATCTATATTTTCATTTTGTAGTGTAATATGAGTTGTGGTCTTCCACTTATGAAATAAAAATTAGCATTGCATTGACTTTTAGCTATATTTAATCTGGAGGTTTTATTCGATGCTCATACTTTAAATAAAGCCCTTAATTGCCTAACTTGACAGAGAAATAAAGTATCTATCAATCTTCTCGTGAATAGTTAAGATTTATCTTCTGCATTTGTCTTCTAATATTTTTAATTCTAATTTCTAGACATTTTTAAAGTTATTTCTTATCTATATAAATGTATCTGGTTGTATAAACCTGAAAGAAATCAATCTTTTTAAACGTTTTTTGTTTAAGGTTAATGTACTTCCACTAAATATTCAGCAAATACATCCCATTTTTCAACATTTTGACACCACCATGTAGGTGAGACAACAGTGCTGGTTTAATTCATTTCCAAAGAATTCCAATAAAAACTTGAAGAGGTTGTTTTGCGGTTTAAACATACCAGTTAATTGACACTCAAACTGCATGATGAAAAATTCAATTGGTGCGAATGAGTTTTCAGCAAGTCAGCCACCTTGTGGCCCATTAGGAACTGTGTGGAAAAAGTTACTCCTGTATGATGCTGCATTAAATAAATTCATACTTACCTGTAGTTTAATAAAGTTTTCTAGTTCTACTTTATAATATTTGGTGTTTGACATTTTCTAAAAGAACAATTAGCCCGATTAAAGAACAGTTGTGAAACATTCAGATAAATAAATGGCAAGCATAGTAATACAATACAAGGGTTTAGCTCCTTTTTAATCTGGAAGAAATGACTTTAGGTTCTTTGACTAGAAATAGATTTTGTTGTTTTGGAATTCTATTATACAAAGTGGATCAACATACTGTTATATACATGGCATCCAAGCAAAATGAAAATCTTAGCATTACTAGTTCAGTGTATTATTTAATAAGATAAGCAGATAAATGCATTTGCAATAAACTGAGGCAATTTCTATTGTATGTTAAATGAGGAATGATAGACATTTGTTGTTGACAATCCAAAGATTATGTATTAGAATGTCATGGTGTAAATAGGTTAGCTACAGCAGAAAAATAAATTACATCACCAAAAATAGAAAATTCCAAAATGTTTTTTCACAATTTTGCACCGCTCCTCCATCAAAGGCTCAAATTGGTTATAGAGTCATAGAGTCATAGAGTAATACAGCACGGATAGAGGCCCTTCGGCCCATCGTGTCCGCGCCGGCCATCAAGCCCTGCCTAATCTAATCCCATATTCCAGCATTTGGCCCGTAGCCTTGTATGCTATGGCATTTCAAGTGCACATCCAAATGCTTCTTAAATGTTGTGAGGGTTTCTGCCTCCACAACCCTTTCAGGCAGTGAGTTCCAGACTCCAACCACCCTCTGGGTGAAAAAGTTCTTTCTCAAATCCCCTCTAAACCTCCCGCCCTTTACCTTGAATCTATGCCCCCTAGTTATTGACCCCTCTACTAAGGGAAAAAGCTCCTCAGCATCCATCCTATCTATGCCCCTCATAATTTTGTACACCTCAATCATGTCCCCCCTCAGCCTCCTCTGCTCCAAGGAAAACAAACCCAATCTGCCCAGTCTCTCTTCATAGCCGAAGCGCTCCAGCCCTGGTAACATCCTGGTGAACCTCCTCTGCACCCTCTCTAACGCGATCACATCCTTCCTGTAGTGTGGCGACCAGAACTGCACACAGTATTCCAGCTGTGGCCTAACCAGTGTTTTATACAGCTCCATCATAACCTCCTTGCTCTTATATTCAATGCCTCGGCTAATGAAGGCAAGTATCCCATATGCCTTTTTTACCACCTTATCCACCTGTTCCGCCGCCTTCAGGGATCTGTGTACTTGCACACCCAGGTCCCTCTGACCCTCCGTCTTGCCTAGGGTCTTTCCATTCATTGTGTATTCCTTTGCCTTGTTAGTCCCCCCAAAGTGCATCACCTCGCACTTTTCCGGGTTAAATTCCATTTGCCACTGTTCCGCCCATCTGACCAACCCATCTATATCGTCCTGCAGACTGAGGCTACCCTCCTCGCTATTTACCACCCTACCAATTTTTGTATCATCCGCGAACTTACTGATCATACCCTTTACATTCATATCCAAGTCATTAATGTAGACCACAAACAGCAAGGGACCCAGCACCGATCCCTGTGGTACCCCACTGGCCACAGGCTTCCAGTCACAAAAACAACCTTCGACCATCACCCTCTGCCTTCTGCCACTAAGCCAGTTTTGTATCCAATGTGCCAAGGCACCCTGGATTCCATGGGCTCTTACCTTCTTGACCAGTCTCCTGTGCGGGACTTTATCGAAGGCCTTACTGAAATCCATGTATACCACATCCACTGCGTTACCCTCATCCACACACCTAGTCACCCCCTCAAAAAATTCAATCAAATTAGTCAGACATGATCTTCCCTTGACAAAGCCATGTTGACTATCCCTGATTAATCCTTGCCTCTCCAAGTGGAGACAAATTTTGTCCCTCAGGATTTTTTCCAATAATTTTCCTACCACTGATGTTAGGCTCACTGGCCTGTAGTTCCCCGGTTTTTCCCTACTACCCTTCTTGAATAATGGTACTACATTAGCGGTTCTCCAGTCCTCTGGCACATCCCCTGTGGCCAGAGAGGTCCTGAATATATGTGTTAGAGCCCCCACAATCTCCTCCTTTGCCTCACACAGCAGCCTGGGATACATTTCATCCGGGCCTGGGGATTTATCCATTTTTAGGCCAGCTAAAACCGCCAATACCTCCTCCCTCTCGATGTTAATATGTTCGAGCATATCACAGTCCCCCCGCCCTATTTCTATGTCTACATCGTCCTTCTCCATAGTGAAAACAGATGCAAAAAATTCATTTAGAACCCCTCCTACATCTTCCGGCTCCACACACAGATTGCCACTTTTGTCCCTAATGGGCCCTATTTTTTCCCTAGTTATCCTCTTACCCTTAATATACTTATAAAACATCTTCGGATTTTCCTTTATTTTGCTCGCCAGTGTTATTTCATGGCCCCTCCTTGATCTCCTAATTTCTTTTTTAAGTATCCCCCTGCACTTTTTGTACTCCTCTAGGGCTTCCTCCGTCTTTAGCCTTTTGTATCTACCAAAAGCCCTCCTTTTTTTCCTAATCCATTCTCGTATATCCCCTGACATCCAAGGTTCCCTGTGGTTTTTGGAACCACCCTTGACCTTTACGGGAACATGTTGCCATTGTATGATCTCAATCTCCCTTCTGAAAGCCTCCCATTGCTCCGATGCGGATTTTCCTACAAGTAGCTGATCCCAGTCCATTTTGGCCAGATCCTGCCTTATCCTATTAAAATCGGCCTTCCCCCAATTTAGAACCTTTATTTCCGGCCCATCCCTGTCCTTTTCCATGACCACCTTAAATCTTACCATATTATGGTCACTATCACCAAAGTGCTCCCCTACTAGCACTTTTTCCACTTGGCCGGCCACATTCCCTAGAATTAGGTCCAGTACCGCCCCCTCTCTTGTAGGACTTTCTACATGCTGGCTCAAAAAGCTCTCCTGGATGCACTTTAAGAATTCTACACCCTCTGAGCCTTTCACACTCTGACTATCCCAGTTAATATTGGGGAAGTTGAAATCCCCCATTATTATTACCCTATTATTTGCACATTTCTCTGAGATTTGCCTACATATCTGTTCCTCTATCTCCCCCTGACTGTTTGGAGGCCTATAGTACACTCCCAGCAAAGTGCTTGCCCCCTTTTTGTTTTTAAGCTCCACCCATATGGCCTCATTAGAAGACCCTGCTAATATATCATCCCTCCTTACTGCAGTAATTGACTCCTTAATTAATATTGCGACACCCCCTCCTCTTATACCTCCCCCTCTGTCTCGCCTGAAGATTCTGTACCCCGGAATATTGAGCTGCCAATCTTGCCCTTCCCTCAACCATGTCTTTCAAGGACACCAACAATACCTCACCAAGTGACCACTCATCAGCTGTGAGCCTAGACAGTGACTGTTGACTTTAGAGTGGCAATACAGTCATTTCCAATCCTGCCCACACCCAACATCCACATGGGCATACTTCCAAGCACAGCTCGTTGAATAGTGATCAGCTGTGGGAACCCAGGCTGATTTTCTTCTCCTTTTGAAAGCAGTGACATTAAAGTCAACCACAGCATCCATATTTCAGGGCTGCATTTAAATATAAAGAATTGGGCAGACACATCCAGAGATACATCATGGTCCTCCCCGGCAGTGGATGCACCTATGCCACCCTCCCTGAGATCAGCTAGCTCAGTTCAGACCACCAATTCAAGGTGGGACCTTCATGATCTATATGGCTCAATTCCAAATCAGGTGGTGCTTTGGTCCACTGACCATTTGGAGGAGCCAGAATTGGTTAAAGGGCAGAAAAACATCCACAGCCTGGAAATCAAATAGATTAACAGTGTGATTACATAGTTTATTATATAGAATTTTACAGCACAGAAACAGCCCATTCAGCCCAACAGGTCTTTGCCAGTGTTTATGCTCCACACGAGCCTCCTCCCACCCTTCTTCGTCTCACCCTATCAACATATCCTTCTATTCCTTTCACCCTCTTGTACTTATCTAGCTTCCCCTTAAAGGCATCTATGCTATTTGATTCAACCACTCCATGTGGTAGTGAGTTTCACATTCTCACCACTCTTAGTAAAGACATTTCTCCTGAATTCCTTATTGGATTTATTAGTGACTATCTTGTATTATGGCCCCTAAGTTTAGATCTTTTTAAATTCATTTTTATAGGATGTGGGTATTGCTGGCAAGGCCAACATTTATTGCCCATCCCTACTTGCCCTTGAGAAGGTGGTGGTGAGCCACCTTCTTGAACCACTGCAGTCCGTGCGGTGAAGGTACTCCCACAGTTCTGTTAGGTAGGGAGTGCCAGGGTTTTGACCCAGCGACGATGAAGGAACAGTGATATACTTCTAAGTCAGGATGGTGTGTGACTTGGAGGTGGTGGTGTTCCCATGCGCCTGCTGCCCTTGTCCTTCTAGGTGGAAAAGATCGCGGGTTTGGTAGATGCTGAAGAAGCCTTGGTGAGTTGCTGCAGTGCATCTTGTAAATGGCACACACTGCAGCCACGGTATGCCGGTGGTGGAGGGAGTGAATGTTTAAGGTGGTGAATGGGGTGCCAATCAAACGGGTTGCTTTGTCCTGGATGGTGTCGAACTTCTTGAGCATTGTTGAAGCTGCACTCATCCAGGCAAGTGGAGAGTATTCCATCACAGTCCTGACTCGTGCCTTGTAGATGGTGGAAAGGCTTTGGGGAGTCAGGAGTAGAAACAACTCGTTTCATAATTTTTAAGACCTCTATCAGGTCACCTCTCAGTCTTTTTTCTAGAGAAAAGAGCCCCAGCCTGTTCAATCTTTCCTGATAACCTCTCAGTTCTGATATCAGCCTTGTAAAACAGGACTGTATATTTGTATTAAGTGTTCATATGATATAACTTTGTTAATTTCCAGGTGTATATTTACCAGGATGTTGCCTGGACTGGGGAATTTTAGCGATGATCAGCCATGATCTCGATGAATGGCGGAGCAGGCTCGAAGGGCCGAATGGCCTACTCCTGCTCCTATCTTCTATGTTTTTATGTTTCTATGAGGAAAGATTGGATAGGCTGGAGTTGTTTTCTTTGGAACAGAGGAGGCTGAAGGGAGATTTAATTGAGGTGTATAAAATTATGAGGGGCCTAGATAGAGTGGATAGGAAGGACCTATTTCCCTTAGCAGAGAGGTCAATAAGCAGGGGACATGGATTTAAAGTAATTGGCAGAAGGATTAGAGGGGAGTTGAGGAGAACTGTTTTCACCCAGAGGGTGGTGGGGGTCTGGAACTCACTGCCTGAAAGGGTGGTAGAGGCAGAAACACTCATCAAAATTAAAAAGTACTTGGATATGCACTTGAAGTGCCGTAAACTGCAAGGCTACGGACCAAGAGCTGGAAAGAGGGATTAGGCTGGAGAGCTCCCGCAGACAGGATGGGCCGAATGGCCTCCTTCTGTGCCGTAAATTTCTGATATGCTTTCAAAAAGATTGGTTTAATTAAAATTGTATCCTGCAAACCGCAGTGCTTGGATTAAGATTTCCAGCAAAATAACATTCCTTGTGAAAAATCAAGTTTCTTGTTCGGTCGGGGTAGGCAGTTTAAAATAGACACTGAAGATCTGATTAAGGTCAACACAACAGGTGCCATGATGTAGGAAAGAGCAGCCTTTGTTAAAACGTGCAGCAATCACGGAACTAAATGACCTCTTACTGCGCTGCTTCTAATTTAACACAACCTTTTAGAGTTAAACAAATGGCCTCAGAACAAGGGGCTGGTTCTGATCTCAACTGATCGTACAATAAACAAACAAAAAAACTCAGCCCAGCTAAGGGAACAAAGGTGTTCTTTCCCCGTTTTGTTCGATAGAAATTTGAAAACGTTGCTTGGTAATTTATTGTCCTTCGCGCTGAATGACCCCACCCCCCCCAAAAAAAATCTAAAACCAAAGAAAAAAAGATTGTTTTTGCTTTCCTGAATAGTATTGGCTCGGTTCGGGGAGATTAAATCATTCCACTTTGTCTAAACTCACGCTAGCTGTTAAACATGCCCCTGTTCAAACGAATATGAATCTGTGGTTTGACAGGTAGAATTGATGTTTCAAAATTTGCGATGTAAGCAAATGTAACCACAAGATCGGAACGAAAGTATTGCAAGTATTTTAAGGCAACGAAGTGGTTAAATACCGATACTGCATTTTTAGCCATTTAAGTTAGAAGCACAACGTGTGTTGGTAGCAGTACAGCAGCGAGCTTCCATCTGCAAGAGTCCCAATTTTCCAATTCCAGTTGTCATTTACCTTCAAACTCATCTGCTGTTTATTAAATCATCTTGGCTGGCTTTCAGTCTGATGGTGGATGGAGTACAGTTCAGAGGAGAAAAGTACTGGCAAGATCAAATCTCATTTAGTAAAATCTATATTCCGTTAGCTGGTTTCCGAAGCCACGAGAGAGTCCGCTGGGCCATACTGCGCTGTCGATCAGAAGATGTAAGCAGTTTGTCTGATTTTAAAGATTATTTATTTGTTTCTTACCCACACTTAAGAGCAAGAAAAATAAAGTCTGATACTAAGGGACATATGATTTATTTTGTATGACTGAAGGGGTTACTTGAAGCAGTCAAGTGCAGAGTAGCATTTAAAGGACTTTCCGTGCGAAACAGTTTCTAGATACAGGAGCTGGTTAGCATTTAGAAACTGTTCCATTAATCCCCCCATCTTTCGCCAGAGCGCAGAATCCAGGGGAGGGCGGTTACTGTTTTCTGGCCCTGGATTTTATCAGATCTGATTGTATATAAAACCGGCTACACTTCCCAAACAAAGAAAACTTGGCGTTTCATTAGATGCAGATTTCACGAGAACCTAATCCGAAGCCCAGTGCCGAAGCTGCCCAATTCCACTTGGCATCTTTCAGTTAGATTCAAGCAGCAAGTGAATGAATGGAAATGAAATCTGCTCCACCCGCGACCACACCGCTAAGTTTAGGATGCACGAACTAAAGTTGCCAGAATCTCGATAAATAATCCACAATGCGATTCATTCTGGCGAAGTAACAATTTAAGGTCTCTTTTGATGTCTGAGCACGGAGTCCCTGTTTCAGGCCAAGCAGTACATTCTGACATTGTTTAAACTACCCGGAGTGATACCTGTGCACACAAGCGAAACCCTCTCTCGGCTCGGTTTAGGAGCTGGTGACTATTAAAGAAAGCCTTGAGCTAAATCTTGACCTTTTTCACGCCGGGTAAGGCAAAGCTCAAATGGCTGATCGCCCTCGAGGGAAACGACAATCAGAGGTCCCTCTTCCAGAACGTGCAGTATTCCTGGTGTAGTGTGGCTGTGAGTGTATCTCCCATCGAACTCCGTTATCGTGTGCAACAAATATGAATTTCAGTACATTGATTTTTTTTTTTAAAGAAAAAAAAATCTGAATCTTCTCAATCTGCCTATTTATTCTGGTCCAGTCCTCTCCACTCAGCGCGTCACCTTCCGAGGTAAGGTACTTGGGGGGCGGGGGAGACAACCCAGATATAAAGAGGGCGCTGGTTCATTCGGCAGCAGCTATTCCATCCCAACAACTGGAATCACACTGAACGCTCAGTCCTGCCCAAGACTTTGCCCCCGAACCATCAGCAAGTAAATCATCATATATATAGATATATAAAATGAGCCTTGTCTTCAACTCCAGTTTGGAGAGGAGCGATGCTTTGAATGGGCTGCACGGTGACAACCTCCAATCGGACGATTATCCAGACAGCAATCGCAGCATTGTGGTCCCAGAAGCCGAGGAAAGCGACCTGGACGTGAACACTGATGTTTACTCCAAAGTGGCGGTCACTCTGATCTACATCGGCCTCTTTCTCCTCGGCTCGCTGGGTAACTCCATCACCATGTACACGCTGGCGAAGAAGACTTTGCAGAACTTGCAGAGCACCGTGCACTACCACCTGGCCAACCTGGCTTTCTCCGACCTCCTGACCCTCCTGCTCTGCATGCCCATCGAGCTGTACAACTTCATCTGGGTCCACCACCCCTGGGCGTTCGGGGACACCGTGTGCCGGGGCTACTACTTCCTCCGAGATGCCTGCACTTACGCCACGGCTCTCAACATCGCCAGCCTGAGCATCGAGCGCTACATGGCTATCTGTCACCCGTTCAAAGCCAAGACCCTGATGTCCACCAGCCGCACTAAGAAGCTGATCTCCGTCATCTGGATCCTGTCTTTCCTGCTGGCCACTCCAATGATATTCACCATGGGAGAAAAGTACGCCAATACAGTCCCTGATCCGGCTGAATTAATCTGTACCACTATAGTCGAGGAATCGACTGTCAAAACAGTCATCCAGGTAAGTAGCTCACTGTGCACAGGTCTGTACTGGAGGCTAATATAATTTAAAGCACTGCAGTGTAACTTGTGGCTATGTTCAGGGAATGTTCTTTGACTATTTAATTGGAGATAGTTTCTGCATTGTTTCTTTTGGATGTTGTAGCTTTCTTAGAGACGCGCTCATCGAAAGCGGGAGCAAGCACCAGCCTTCAAAGTGGGAGGCGGCATTCAGAGATACATGCGGGGTGGGAGCGGGATTTGGGACTGGGAGGGACAAGGATGCACAGCGGGCAGTGGAAGGCTCGGCAGGGAAGCATTTCGAATGGAAGGAGGGCGACTTGGTACCACCAAAGTTGGGGTATAAAGGCACAACTGGACACATAAAGGACACGAGGCAAATGAGACACGAGGAAAATGAGGCTGAGGCATGAACATCATTAGAAATGTAGAGTGAGAGGAAAAGGCGGCGGAATCAGAAATACAGAATGGAGGGAATGAGTGCAGGGTATGGGCAACAGGGGCAATGAATTCATACAGTAGTCCCCCACCCCTACAATGAATGAAACGCCTGGATTTAAAGGCTGCCTCCTGCTACTATTTGGACTACAAGCATCATCGCTCCGGCAACAGGAAATCATGCTTGAGTCCTGGGCTTTAATTGGGGAAATAATAACAACAGATGTTGCTGGGGACATGAGAGATATCAGTACTAAGACATGGAACACTTTACTACTTTTGGAGCTAGTGTCAGTCTCAAGCACTCCCGAGTCAGGTAAAACAGAGGCCCTCTCCACTGAGCTTTAACAATATGCGTTCATCCCCATTTCACTAGAGCACCTTTTACTATTCTACTGTGACATGCCCATTATTCACATGACCGGCCCTCGTGGTTTCTATGAGTAAAAGGGGTAGTTTAGTACAAATTTGAGATAGTTTTAGTTCAAATTTTCTCAGTAAATTAGTTATTGCACAACAGTCATTTTTAAAAAAAATGTTAAACATTAAAGTTTAAAAAGCTTCCAAATGGTTCACCAGCAGGCTTTTAATGTTAGAAAAATCAGACTCTTGTCAGTTCTTTTCAAACACTGGAAATGTCACTGACATTCAGACAGCAGTGAGCAGATCCCTGCTGAGTTTAGGTACACCTGCACAGAACCGTTACATCTGAGTAGAGCTTTCTTTTCACATGCCTTTCAAAGCATGTACTAGTCTCAATCATTTTTTTAACAAGTCAGTCTTGTTGTGATAAAAATGGAATTATCCAATAACTTGAATTAAGCAACATTAAAAAAAACACAGCAAGGTGGGAATTTAGTGCTGAAAATTTGAATTATTAGATCATTTGAATTAAGCAACCTCAAAATAAGAGGAATAGATTTGGAATATGCTCGTGGTTAAGGTTTATCCCTGATTGTGTTTTGTCCTGTTTAAAATGAATCTGAGCTTGCCACTTACACTCTGTAACAGGAATAAATCATATTATTTTCATAATACAGTGCTCATCTGTCTATGAGGAGTATGCATCACAGGCCCTTTTATTTCTACCAAAGAAACGCTCTCAAAATGTATTCATAATTATACTATTCTGTAGTCATTACTTCAAGTTTTCTTTCCTCTATTGAAATTGAACGTTTAATTAATAGAACTTCAATATCTCTTTAGCGATATAACCTCCACGGCTAATTATGAAGATTGGTGAGGCTGCATGAATAACTGAAGAGCTTTTTCCATTATACATCTATAGTGCGTTGGCCTTTGATCTCTGATGCTTAAACAGGAAATGGATTTCAGTAATTTAAGGATTTTTTTCATAGAAATCGATCAGGGTCAAATGTAACATTTGGCTCAAAACGGACGGGCGGTGAGTAGAGTTCGCCGCTCGCCCACCTGTTGCTACCATGAGGCCCCAGGCATTTTGTTTTTTGTCGCTTAACAGTGATCCTGCGATGGTACTGATCTCCATGTGGAGGGCAATAATAATCAATGTGTCATCAGGTTTCAGTTGGCTCGGCAAACTGCTGCTACGGTTAATTTAATGTTAGTTCCGGATTTCAGGAGTCAGTTTTTTAGGCTAAGGAGATATTTGGGAATATTTGAATACTGGGGTATGCTGCTAGGTAGAAATAACTGAGACAGAAGAAAAACTGAGTCTATTTAAGATTATTTCATTCTTATATGTTCCTCTGATAAAATCGAAGACATGGTAAAAGTGAATCCTAAATGGCTCAACAGGAAGGTTGGTAGGGAAATTCATCTAAAAAATATATATTTCACTCTATTAAAAGGCAAAATATTGTCAAGTAGGGACAAGTATAAGAAATGGCTGAGCATAATTAAAGCCAATACCAAATATGCTAAAAAGGCATTGGAAAGGCATTTACCTCAGAGTGCTGAAGGAAATGGGAACTAGGAGGTGCATTATGCAAGCCATATATTCAAGAGCTCTTTGAGGTTTAGGATACTAGCAGTGGACTGAATGGAGGCTCATCTGGTCCAATGTTAAAGAATCTGAAGAAATCGGACTCTGGGAATTATAGACCTGTCAGTTTCATATCAGTTGTAAGGAAGATGCTGAAAAGGTATAAGGGGTGTTTATTTTGAACATGCCAGTTATTAATCTCCCAGGATGGCTTTAGGAAACTGGTGCCCTGCCTTACTAACCTGACTGAATTCT
The DNA here is from genome assembly GCF_052327205.1 of Somniosus microcephalus. NCBI lineage: Eukaryota > Metazoa > Chordata > Chondrichthyes > Squaliformes > Somniosidae > Somniosus > Somniosus microcephalus. The sequence goes on along the minus strand of NC_140999.1, from coordinate 173,506,414 downwards.
TTGACAAGGTGACTAAATTAATTGATGGCAGTAGTCCAATAGCTGTATATGTTACACTGGATGGGTAACTTGTTGTAATCTCATGGGCAGAAAGTTATCAACAATGGGAATAGAATCTGTATGGGGCCAGCTGTCTGGGGCAGGTCACAAATGGAGTCCCACATCATTGTTGTTCATCATCTTCATTAATGATTTGAATGAGACATTGATAGAACCATTCACAAGTTTGCAGATGACACAAAAATGTGCACAAGGCTTGTGGTGTGAAAAAATCAATAGATTGTATAGAAAAGTTTAGGGGATTGGGCCTATATGTGTTAGACATCCTTCAATGTGGACAATTGTATTTAAGTTTGCAAAATTCCAGGCATAATTATACCATGTTTGGTTAACTGCTAAGACTATGCATCATTTTGATATCCTCTTCTGTACCGTCTCAATGGCTTTGATAGCCCTTGCCCTATGTGGGGAACCACAGATCAAAAGAGGGAGCTGGGTCATAATTAGGAAATCATTAAAAGTCCACCAGCATTTTGACAAGGCCATTGAGGAAGGCATAAGGTTTTAAGTTATATTGCTGGGACAATACAATATAGAACTAAAAACATTGGCCTGGATTTTGCATTCCCCATGATGGCATACACAGTCATAAAAAAGGCCCCGCTAGTTCTGGGTTTCCACATGCACGAAACCCCGGAACTTGCGATCTGTTGAGGTTCGCCTCAACCGATCATCCGCACCGACCCAAACATCACTTTCGCTGGCGCAGAGTTGGGCTACTGCCCAGCAAATGCCCATGAAACCCTTACGCTGGTGAAATATAAATATAAATATAAAATACAAATCTTAAATTAAAAATGTAAAATTTAAAATGTTAAAGTTAGTTTATGTAAATTTTAGCCCAGATTAAAATGTTTTAAATTATTTTTCAAAAAATTACATTTTTATTGTAAATGCTTTATTGAAGGGACTTTTAATTAAATTTGAAAATGGGAACATTTATTTTTATTCTAGTTGTATAAATTATTGAATTATTTGGGGATTTCTCATATGCTTATGGGGATTCCGTTCGTAAATGGAATCCCCATAAGCATATTAGGAATCTTCCTTTCTGATTAGAGGACCTGACCCATGTGATCCCAGGGACGCTTCTGAACTGCCTGCGTCTCTGAGATCCATGGGCCTTTACGCAGGTGTATACCTGCAGGCCCAGGACCTGAATTCTCCGAAGCCCGGGAGCCTGAAGGCAGGTGTGGATTTTTTTTTTTTAATCGGGTCGTAGGCGTACTCCGGAAGTATGCCTCCGACCGCAAATTCCGGCCCATTGTGTTCAGTTTGGGTCTCCACACATGGTAGGGAGTATTGAGGCTTTGGCAAAGGTGCAAAGGCAGGCAACCAAAATTATATCCGGTCTTAAAGCTTTTAGTTATCAGTGTGATCGCCAGGAGTTTGGATGAGAAAAGCAGGCTTATAGGAGAAATTGAGGTTTTTAAAATAACGAAAGAAAGACTTGCATTTATATAGCGCCTTTCACGACCACTGGACATCTCAAAGCGCTTTACAGCCACTAAAGTACAGTCACTGTTGTAATGTGGGAAACGCAGCAGCCAATTTGCGCACAGCAAGCTCCCACAAACAGCAGTGTGATAATGACCAGATAATCTGTTTTTGTTATGTTGCTGGAGGGATAAATATTGGCCAGGACACCGGGGAAAACTCCCCTACTCTTCTTCAAAATAGTGCCATGGGATCGTTTACATCCACCTGAGAGAGCAGACGGGACCTCGGTTTAACGTCTCATCCGAAAGGCGGCACCTCCGACAGTGCAGCACTCCCTCAGTACTGCACTGGAGTGTCAGCCTAGCTTTATGAGTTCAAGTCCCTGGAGTGGGACTGTGAACCCACAACTTTCTGACTCAGAGGCAAGGGTGCTACCCACTGAGCCACAGCTGACCATGTGCATGGTTCCAAGTTTCAACAGCTTGCTGACTTAAACTTAACTGCACCTTTCATTATAGGGATTAGATTCTATCCAGTTGCATATGGTATTTGAGATGGATAGTGATCGTAGGACTACAGGGCATGAGCGTAACGTCATTAAGCAAAGATCTAGGATAGATGTGAGGAAGCATTTCTTTTAGAGTTATCAGCCTCTGGAACAGACTATCAAAGAATGACATGAGTAGGGTTCTATGCAGTCCTTCAAGAGAGAGCTGGACAAGTTCTTGAGAGAGAATGACATTGACAATTGTAGATAGTAAATTGCAGATTTGCTGGGCATAGAAGGAATTATGGGTTACCACAGTATCCTGGAATTTTGCTTGATTGCCTTAGGGAGCTGAAGAGGTATTTCCAAGAGTTTTTCCTAAATTGGCCTTTTTTTTGCCTCTCCCAGGTGATTGTATGATTAGGGGAATGGTGTACAAGGCTGCACCATGCCCCGATGGGGAAGGCTTGAAGGATCAGATGGTCTTTTCTCATCCATCATTTCATATCTCTGTACGACCAGCAGCTGTGGGTAATTCCAGAGTCCCTGGGCTGGTATTTGGTTTTTAAGTTTCCAGCTTTTAACACTGTGATGCTGAATCAAACCTGTTTTTTTGTTTATGATAAACACAGAAACATTGGCATAGCTCTTGAGGGTGGCATTATGGGTAACTGTTGCATATCACTGAAAGGGATTTGTTTGTCCAAAGCCCTCCATAGTGTCACAGAGATCTTACACTTTGGCTTATGGGAAGCTCAAAATCTGTGCGTGGAATTGTGTGATACTAAGGTTATTTGTCAACTAGCAAATCAAAAGAAGGTTCGGCCCAAACACTTCGCCCTTCCAGAATACCAATCCTATCATCTTTCCATTACATCACCTGGCTGGTTTTTTTAAATGACTCCAATGTCCTGTCCTCAACCAGTCTTCCAGGCAACATCACCCTCTGTATAAAGAAATACTTCCTGATTACCGCTGTAAGCTTGGTCTTAACAATCTGTGCCCTCTTTTCCTGCTGCCTTGGTGATTCTGAAAGTATTGTTCTGGGTTTACGTTCCCTATCCTGTATATTATATACACATTAAATATTTTATATAACTCTCTAAGATCCCTCATGAAACATCTCGATTTTAATAGCCCTGAGGAGGTGGGTTTGGAGGCGGGTCTGTTAGGAAAATCGGGAAAAATGGCTTCATACACCCAACCCGCCCCCACCCAATTTTTCTGAGTGTCTGTTTAACTGCTCCCAAACTGACCCGTCTCCAACCGGTGGGACAGGTGGGTAAGGCAGTTAACAGCCTGTTAACTGCCTTGCTAATCCTATTTTTATAGTGGTTTCCCATTTTCCTGCTTCTGGCTCCTGTTTCCCCGACTAGTCAGAAACTGGCCAGGTTCAAGGAGACAAGTTGCTGGAGGATATGATTTGGATGCATTGGTGGAGCACTTTGAAAGCACCCCTGAAACATGGCTGACATTCAAATGCAACAACTTTGCTGTTGTAAGTATGGGATAACATTTAGCACATCTACTGACCTTGTGACTGTTCAAGCTGGCACCCATCTGTAGTGTGTCATGAATGGAATTATTTCAGGCCACTTCGACTGTGCGCTTGCAAGATTGTTACCTCAAATGAAATCTATAGCAAGGGGACGGGAAACAGTTATGCCCTCTCATCCTGGTCCTCATAATCGGGGGAATAGCAGCCGCATGGCTCAGCACAGATCTTCCTGGGAAGAGGAGTAGGAGGAGGACGAGGGAAGCCTTGCATGCTCTGTTGTGACCAATGCAGCATCCCTCCAGTTCACTGCTGCCTGTCAACCAGGGTATGCACACTGCCATGCCACACTACCATAAGCTTACTCTTCGACCATAGGTGGCCACCATATGGCTCTGTAATTGCAGGCGACACTTGTCCAACGTCATACTTTATCTCTGCTAGACCCTCTTATTTCCTATCACTTTTACCATCAACATTACAAATGCAAGTCGCCCTGAGCCCTCAATGCGCTTTTGCCATTTCCCAGAACACATAGGCCACACAATCAACTGTTTGACATAAATTATCTTTAACACAGGACAAAATATACAAGCAAGAGTCAGAAAAAAAAAGAAACATCACCAAAGTGAGTCTGCTTGTGACTATAGGTGCTTAATCTTTCTCTTATGCGTGCTTCTACATGGTGCTTCCCCTGTGGCTTCAGCAGATGTAGAGGCACCTTGCTGACTAGGATGCTGTGCCTGCTTAGAAGCCTTTGGCGGGCATGCTCTGGGTGTGGGAGCCTGGGAGGGCACTTCAACAGTCTGTTCTTCCTGCGGCTGTGCAGGGTCTGAAACGGCCATCTCAGTTGTCTCTGCAAAGTGGATCTCTGTCCGAGGGCTCCACAGTGGCATGGTCGTGCGAGCACTTTGAGAGGAGCCCACACTTCCTTCTGTCCTGCCAACAACATCCCGCTCATGGGTCAGCCGCAACTCAGTGCTAGCAAGTGGCAGGAGAGCATCTTGCTGCAGTTCAGGGGGGCCATGAGGACCTGTATCTGCATTGGCAGTTCTCCTCAAAAGGAAGTCCATGAAGCTCTGGTCTCTCTGCTCAACAGCTGCCCATTGCTCCTCCAGAGATGTCATTCTATGCTGAACAGTCACCATGTTTTCCTGACTCTGGCGACTTATTTCCTCCATGGCCGTAGCCATCCTTTCCACTGAGGTAGCCATCCTTTCCACGGAGGTTGCCATCCTATCCATGGTGGTGCGTTCATGCGCCATTGCCTCCACCACGGCAGTGCTGATGTTATAGATGGACTCCTCCATTCTCTCCACACTCGCACTAACCCTGGAGGCAAACCCTTCCAGAGACACCGGCACTTATTCCTGTATTTCACGAACCGCTCTTTTTCTGGATGGCCCCAGAGGCACAGCGTCTGCATGCAGCTCAGCAGAGCTAGGACAGTTCTGTGAACTCCATAGAGGACTCTCCACTGCTGTCACTGTCTCCACCATCTGCTGATGCTCACTTGTGCGCTGTGATAGACCAGGAGGCAACACTACTCTAACTCGCGATGGCCCCACCGAGGTGTGCGTTGCTGCGCTGGTGCTGGGTGCGCCGAGTCCTGGTGTCGCTGGTCCCTTAGAGGCTTCAGGTTCCTCTGAGGAGATGTCCGGGTCTTCGTCCTAGACCATGGAGAGGGGGGCACTCGATGGTCCTGTGGAAGAGTAAAGGCTTGACTTAGATATCTGATCTTGGTGTAGCAGACACATCCTTTTGAGCAGATGATACAAAGCGATTCTCTATAAAAATCATATGGCATTGCTTTCTGAGAGGAATGAAACTCTATTATGTCACCAGCTTCCTCTAGTGTGCTCGTCTCTCCATCGCCCACTTCCAGGTCCTCGCCACCTCCAACAATCTCGATTGCTGCCTCCTCAGCACTGGTCAATGTTGCAAGGGTAGGTGTTCCTCCTCCAGCCTTTGCTCTCTCCCTCTTATTGTGGGCTATCTTTTCCTGCAAGGAGGGACACAAGTGGTGTTTCAGCCACAGTGATGGAGTGAGTGTGATTAATCCCTACCATAGAAGATTTGAGTGAGATGAAGAGTGGGTAAGGTGCCAAGAGGAAGGTAGCTCCCTGTGCGTTGTTAGTTGTTGTCACTGCATGACAATGAGAGCGAGTCTAAGGGGTGCATAGGCAGGATGCTGAAGTGATTCAGTGCAGAGACAGAGATGGATAGGAAAGGGTGCAAGGGAAGTAAGAGTAAAGTGGGATGTGAAGGAGGAGGCTTACAACGCAGAGTGCTGGTGATGAGAAGAGAAGGGAAGCAGAGTGAAGGCAAGTGAGATGGGATACTCACTTTTGATGTTCTCACAAGATCATTAAACCTTTTGCGGCATTGGATCCATGAGCGTGCATAACTGCACCTTGCGCTCACCTTCTGAGCAATGCACAGCCAGGCTGCCTTGGTCTGCTGAGGAAGCTTCCTCCGGCTATCAGGAGGGAAGAGAATCTCCCTGCGCCCTCTGACAAGAACTTGGAGGGACTCGTCATTAAACCGAGGAGCTGCCTTGCCTCTGGAAGAAGTCATAGCTCTTAAAAGTGCAGGAAACCACAATGGAAAGGCTCAGGCTGGATGGCAGCTTTAAAAGCAGCTGCTATTGTGACATCATCAGAGGCGGCCAGCCGACCCGATCCCATTCATTGGACCGGCCAGCGCGCCTGCATGAAACTAACAAGGTACATGAATAAAAATCGCAACTCTGCAGCTGTTCCCGCCGGAAGCAGCTCCCGAACCCACCCACCACGCAACCTGACTCCAACCCGTCTCGGGAATTAAAATCGAGCCCCTCCTTTTGAAGCAGAAGAGCTCCATCTTGTTGTTACTCCTCATAACTCATCCCTCTAACACAAGGGATCAACCTTATTGCTCTTCTCTCCGCTGCCTTTAAAGTGTGAGTCTCCACCTGACATCATGGCAACCAAAACTATATGAGGTACTTCAGGTGCAGCTTTATATTTTGGGGATTTGAACTCTGTTCTGGACCAATGGACTTTTTACATGCAGTGAACATTTTATGTGTGCAGATAGCACCCTCTGGTGGTGGTTATTGTGTTAACAGTTTGTATGCTGGAAAGGTCATCTGATTTTTCTTCCTGTGTGAGGTCATTTGACCTTTGTTCCTTTCTTCCTGTGTAACACAGGAAGTAGAATTCCAGGAAGAACCTGGCAGTAATGGAGGATTCCATAAGGGTTTTACAATCCAATGTAATCTGATTTCATATGTTAGGCCAAGCGCAATATCTGTGAGTATCTTTGTTCCTTAGCATAATAGCAACGTTGTCAGAGTAATATTTTGATAACACTATGTTTATAAAAGGTTAATATTTGATAGTTATAGAAGTTAGTCCAAATGTTAGTTATTTATACAATTAGTCTATTCTACTGTTGTAAATATGTTTATATCTTATGTAATATCGAATGTATAGTACTCAGTTATGTACAAAACATACTTTGTCTTTGTTTACAGTTTCACAAATTTGTTCAAGTAAAGCTTCAAAACAGCAACCGGCTTCACGAAGAATTATTTTTGAATAAGTGTTTAACTTGCTGGATAACTAGATAGGAGCACGTCTTGCATGGCCAGTACAGTGAAAAGATAGCAATACGGCTAGCAGTGAAAAGATATCAGTGAAAAGATAGCAATACGGCTAGCTGTGAAGAGCGGAGCAGGGGGAACCCAGAGTAAGCCTTAACCTCATAGAGCACATCTACCTCACATCAACATGTCAGAAGATAATAACGAAAATGCTTTGCAGCAAGTAGAAGACCTTAAACAGGCAGACGAAACTGTAGAACGTGACAATCGGTCTATAAGCTCCGGTTACTACAGATCGCAAGTTGGTTCACGGTCATCGGGTGGTTCTAGAGTAAGCATAGCCATCGCCAAAGCACAGGCTAAGCTAGTAGCAGCTCAAGCCAGAGCTGCGCATGCGGACAGTGAAATAGAAATAAAAGTAAGACAGGCCCGTCTCCAAGCTGAATCACAAGCCGAACAGGCCCGACACCAAGCTGACCTGGCCAGTCACCAGGTTGAACGACAAGCTGAACAGGCCCGTCTCCAAGCCACATTAGACGCTCTGCAGCAACAAAAAGAGATAGATGCTGCATTAGCCGAGACACAAGTATTCGAGGCAATTTTGGAGGGAGCTGTTTCCGAGACAGCTTACAAACCTTTAATTCCCGTTCCGTGGCAGAGTCCACGACAGCGCACCATAGATTACGTGAGCGACCATGCCGACATACAGTTTACAGGAGAAAGGGATGGAGGCCCGCACATCCCTACAGACGCAAACACTTCGTATAACATGCCACAAGTTGCCAACCAAGGTCAAAGCAGACAGCGTGCCTCAAGCCGCAGAGTCTCCCCCAGCAGAACGGAAGACACGGTGCAAAGGAATAGGACGCCGAATAGAGAAAGTCAGAGGCAAATCCCCTCTCGGTCCCTTGAGACCCCCAACAGAGCCCCCAGCCAAGGCAACCCTGGCACAGGTCCCAGCACCTACGACCTCGCCAAATACCTTGCATGCACCCAGCTGGTGACTTCGGGGTTAATCAAGTTTGATGACAGGCCGGAGAATTATCGGGCTTGGAAGTCCTGCTTCCACGATGCCATATCGGGCTTAGACCTGTCGGCAGGAGAAGAGCTCGGCCTCCTTATCAAATGGCTCGGCCCAGAGTCCGCCGGACAGGCCTGCAGGATAAAAGCGGCCAATGTGGGACAGCTGCCAGAGGGGTTGAAGAAGGCTTGGGCGAGGCTGGAAGAAAGCTACAGCTCACCCAAAGCCATTGAAAGGGCTCTCTTTGACAGGTTGGAGAACTTTCCGAGGTTGACGAGTAAGGAACCCCAGAAGCTCCGCGACCTTGTAGATCTGCTGTCGGAACTCGAAGCCGCAAAGCAGGACGGCTACCTACCCGGTCTATCGTACTTAGACACTTCCAGAGGGGTAAGTCCCATCATTGAGAAGCTTCCATTTAACCTGCAGGAGAAGTGGATAACGTTTGGATCAAAGTTCAAGCTAAAGCACAACGTGGCGTTCCCACCATTCTCTGCATTCGTTAAATTCATCCGTAAAGAAGCCAAAGCCAGGAACGACCCCAGCTTCAACTTCTTCTCCTCCCACCCAGCACTTGCCAGAAGAGACAAGTTCGACAGACATGGAAAGACACCAATCTGTCCACAAAATACAAGTGTCCTCAACTGAGCACACAAAGATTCAGAAGAAACCTGAGGATATGAGCAAACAATGCCCTATCCACAACAAGCCCCATCCTTTAAAGAAGTGCAGAGGCTTCAGGGAGATGTCCCTGGAAGATCGGAAACAATATCTTAAAGAGAACTCTATATGTTTCAAGTGCTGCTCTTCCACGAGCCATCTCGCCAAGAACTGCAAGGTAGATGCAAAATGCACAGAAGGCGAAAGTGATCGGCACGTTTCAGCACTACACCCAGGCCCAGCTCCTTGGAAGTCAGAGACGCCTCCTCCCGCTTCAGAGCACGGCGGGGAGAGAGAGGGAGCTGCTGGTCCAGAGATTACATCCAGGTGCACCGAGGTGTGTGGAGAAGGAGTGAGCGCAAGAGCATGCTCCAAGATATGTCTCGTTAATGTGTACCCTGTAGGACGTCGCACACTAGGGAACAAGCCATCTCAGGCGAGCACACTCAAGACTTCCATCTTGGAGAATGGTCATCCAAGCTACCTTACCCCATGCAGTAGACAGATCCACGTGGTGTTTGACTCCAGTGCACCATATCAGGGAGTCTCACTCAACGACGTACTCCTCACAGGGCCCGATCTTAACAACAGCCTCTTGGGAGTGCTCATGAGATTCAGGAAAGAGCCCGTCGCCATCACTGCCGATATCCAGCACGTTTCATTGCTTCGTGGTGAGAGAAGACCACAGAGACTTCCTCCGCTTCCTGTGGTATCAGGACAATGACCCCAATAGAGACATTGTGGACTACAGAATGCGTGTCCATGTCTTTGGGAATAGCCCATCCCCTGCTGTCGCCATATATGGACTAAGGAGGGCTGCCAAGGAAGAAGACGACGACTTTGGCAGTGATGTGAGAGGGTTCATCGAACGAGAGTTCTATGTCAACGACGCACTGAAGTCATTCCCGACCGAAGCAGAGGCCATCAGTACCCTCGGACGAGCCCAGGAACTACTTGCACTATCCAACCTCAGGCTGCATAAGATAGCCTCTAACAGACCAGCAGTGATGGAGGCATTCCCCCCTGAAGATCGTGCTAAGGACGTCAAGGACCTAGACCTCTTCACTGATGACCTCCCCCTACAGCGTAGCCTAGGGGTGTCGTGGAACATAGCAACAGACACGTTCACGTTCCAAGTCCTAGATGCCAAGAAACCCTTCACACATAGAGGAGTGCTCTCTACAGTCAACAGCCTATACGATCCTCTCGGCTTCTTAGCCCCTGTCACCATACAAGGCAGGCTGCTCCTCAGGGAACTCTCCACACGCGCTGAAGAGTGGGATTCACCTCTCCCTGAAGAGATGGAAGCAGAGTGGGACAGATGGAGAGACTCACTCCAAAACTTACAGGAGATCCGAATACCTCGCTGCTATTCGTCTTTCTCTCCCTTAAATGCCCAATTCAAAGAACTTTGTGTCTTTGCAGACGCATCCGCTAAGGCCATTGCAAGTGTGGCTTATCTGAAGGTCACCACTCAAGAAGGACAAAGCAAAATCGGCTTCGTCTTTGATAGAGGCAAGTTGGCGCCCCAGCCAGACCTCACCATACCCAGATTGGAACTGTGCGTAGCAGAATGCAACCTATCCCCTCGCAGCAGTCTAATGAAGCTGCATCCTATCATCGACACCGACAGACTGTCTCCAAGGTGGTTCTTCTTTTGTCACCAGAGGACTCCAGTGACAAGTAGAGTTCGGACTATGTGGAGTCGTTAACGACCCCAGACGGGGAGTGTTCTGGACCAATGGACTTTTTACATGCAGTGAACATTTTATGTGTGCAGATAGCACCCTCTGGTGGTGGTTATTGTGTTACCAGTTTGTATGCTGGCAAGGTCATCTGATTTTTCTTCCTGTGTGAGGTCATTTGACCTTTGTTCCTTTCTTCCTGTGTAACACAGGAAGTAGAATTCCAGGAAGAACCTGGCAGTAATGGAGGATTCCATAAGGGTTTTACAATCCAATGTAATCTGATTTCATATGTTAGGCCAAGCGCAATATCTGTGAGTATCTTTGTTCCTTAGCATAATAGCAATGTTGTCAGAGTAATATTTTGATAACGCTATGTTTATAAAAGGTTAATATTTGATAGTTATAGAAGTTAGTCCAAATGTTAGTTAGTTATACAATTATCTATTCTACTGTTGTAAATATGTTTATATCTTATGTAATATCGAATGTATAGTACTCAGTTATGTACAAAACATACTTTGTCTTTGTTTACAGTTTCACAAATTTGTTCAAGTAAAGCTTCAAAACAGCAACCGGCTTCATGAAGAATTATTTTTGAATAAGTGTTTAACTTGCTGGATAACTAGATAGGAGCACGTCTAGCGCGGCCAGTACAAACTCCGTTGTACTTGCCTGACTAGGCACTGCACCTAAGAGCCGTTTCGCTGTTTGTTAATGACTGGAAGATTTAGTAATTGTGCTAAAGTGAATTCCTTGCAAGTTCAGTTCAGAGCAAGTATTTTGGGGGAAATTAATTTGCTGGTTGAATATATAGTGGTGCTTTATCGAACCTACCATGCTTTGGAAATATGACTGGAATGTATATTCAGTGAACCAATTTCCTGAATATTATCAAGTCCCTAGCCCCTAGCCAATTAACATTATTATTTGAATACATTCAGTATAAATAAGATTTATGCTAAACAGCAACAAGCTGCACTACATTATTTGATGGTCACTGGTTGCTGACTGTGAAGTTAAAATAATACAAATGTTTTTGTACTGGCACCAGTTACATTTGTTGGTTTAATTTTTAAGCTTATTCACTATGAGTTCTTGACACGCAAGCTTTAAATACATCACCAAGATGTTAGATGAGGGAAGCCCAGTAGATATTGTCTATTTAGACTTCCAAAAAGGTACCACACAAGAGGCTTCTCTACAAGCTCTGGTATTAGTGATAATATATTGAGCTGGATTGAGAACTAGCTGAACGGACGTAAGCTAAAAGTAGTTATAGATGGAATTGGATCTGTTTCGAGACTGTTGCTCTTTACTATTTTTATTGATGATCTAGATGTAGGTGTTGGGGGCACGATCTGCAAACTTGCAGATGATACTAAGATCTGTGCAAGTCGTACGACTAGATGATGCTCGACCGCTTCATTGAAGGCAGTGAAGGTGACAGTGGCTCTGAATTTTTATGCCAGTGGCTCCTTTCAGGCTTCTACTGGGGACATAGCGAATATCTCCCAGTTCACTGTTCATTGCTGCATCCAGGAGGTGACAAAAGCTTTGTATAAGAGGAGACGCCAGTACATCTCTTTCCCCATGACCCGGGACAAACCGCACGAACATGCATGTGGCTTTGCGAGGATAGCGGGCTTCCCCAGGGTTCAGGGTGCCATTGATTGCACACATGTGGCATTGCGGGCACCGCATGAAAATGCAGAGGTGTTCCGAAACCACAAGGGCTTCCATTCTTTAAATGTGCTGTTGGTCTGTGCCCACAGACAGCTCAAACTTGCCATCAATGCCTGTTATCCTGGCAGCAGCCACGATGCTTTTATCCTGTGCCAGACTGGTGTGGCAGACCTCTTCCAAGCACCGCATCAACCAAGTGGATGGCTCCTCGGGGACAAAGGTTATCTACTCTGCACCTGGCTGATGACACCGCTCCGTAACACCAACACCCCTGCCGAGCTACAGTATAATGAGAGCCATATCGCCACCAGGAACCTCATAGAGCAGACGATTGGCATCTTGAAACAACGGTTCCGGTGTCTGGACCACTCCGGAGGAGCCCTGCAGTACTCTCCCGAGCGAGTCTTCCTTTTCATTGTTGTGTTCTGCATGCTGCATAACATTGCGATCATGAGGACCCAGCCATTGCCACCAGGGATTGGTGGACCACCTGAGGAGGAGGAGGAGGAGGATGAAGAGGAGGATCAGCAGCACCAACGTGGGAGGGAGGCGCACAATGTTGCCACTGCAAGGGCCGTCCGTGAACATCTCATAAGATACCGATTCTAACCCTTTACTGAGAAGATGGCTTCTAGGATTAAGAAGCACATCATGGAAAGCATCCCGCACCCCCTATTGCCGGGCAAAGCTGCATTGAGTCAAATGACCAAATATGTAAAGTTAGAATAAAAAAATGTATTTCTATTACAAACTCTGTCATTTATTTAGGACAATTAGAAACCAACAGAACAAATCATGAACTAACAAAACTCGTTCTCACAACATGGAGATAAATGGCAAAACAGTAAACAAATATAATAACAAAAACCTCACGCTTTCCCACAAATACTCCCCCCATTTATTTACAAATTCTACTGTTGGGCCTTCGAGGATGATCTCCCTCCCCTTCGCACTTCCCCCCTTCCCACCCTACTACTCCTCTGTAATGTGGCCCCAGTGGCTGCTGCAAGGCTGGTGGAAGGTTGCTGGATCCAGAGACTGCAGATGGCTTTGAAGGATGCCCTTGACCAGCTCTGGGCCTGGAAGGCCCTGCTGCAGACTGCACCAACTCTGCAAGGGCGGCAGCAGTCTGGGCTGGCTGGGTTACAGGCTGTGGCAAGTGCAATGGGGAAGTGGCAGTGGTGGGAACAGGAATGCTGTCATCCTGAGAGAGGACAGCACCTTCCTGCTTGACTGACACACTGCCACTCCCACGGGGCAGAATCTCAGCATCCAGAGCAACCTGCTCAAGCACAGATTGCTGGCCTGCTGCGGCACCGTGAGATCCCCAGTGGACTGTGGGCGACCCAACGAGGATGGCAGCAGTCAGTACTTGCGTGAGATCAATCTGAGACTGCATGAGAGCAGTCTGAGACTGGATGGCACCAGCCAATGACTCAATTGCAGCACTAAGCCGTTGCGCTGCCTCAGCCTGTGCTGCAATAGATGCTGCCACTTCACCCATTGCACGCGGCATGGGCTCTGGGTCCCCACAGTCTCCCTGCAATTCAGCCATCCTTTGCAACGAGGCAAGGATGGTTTCAAGGGTTTGCGCACAGATGACAGCTGTGCAAGCGGCGGACTCCTCCATGCCCCTAGCCAGTCCATCCATGCTGTCGGGCACCCTTGCCATTGCACCCATGAGCTCAGTGTGTATGCGCAAGGCCTGGGTTTCATGGCCACGATGTCGAGGTCCTCATCTGCAGCAGAACTCATGCACCTACTCGCCCTCCGGGGAGATGGCCCCCGAGCTTCCCTAACCCAAGGTGTTGCTGCAGCCCGCTGGGTCCAGGAGCTTCACCCTCATCAGACCCTACCCCCCTGCTTCCCTCCAGTGAACGCGTGGCCCCAGTGTCTGAATTGTCACCCTCGGGAGATGCAGGCGGTGAGACTCCCTCTTCCTCCTCCTCAGGTGCGTCGCTGTCACTGGCAGGCCGAGGGAATGGCTGGTCAACTGGTGCTTCACTATCTGAAAGCAGGGAAGTACAAGGGTGGCTTTAGCGTGAGGGCAGCGGGGCAGGAAGGGAGCAAGGACTGGAGACAGTTAGTTGAATTGAAAGTTTAAAAGGCTGGTGTTGTGAGGGGCAAGCGGTATGAGAGAGGAGAGAAAGCTGATGAACATACCACTGCTGTCCCCAAGGGGGTCGACCTCTCCAGCAGCCACAGCACCCATGACCTGGCTGGCAACGATCCTGTGCACTCTCGCCTCCAAATCGGTCAGGGGGTGTGTAGGTCAGCCAGTCCTCCTCCTGCATGTTGCTGCTCCCACCTGTTATGAGAGAGCTTGCCCTGCAAGAAAAAGGACAGCGTCTGAGCGAGTGTGCAGCCATGTGTTTACCTAATGTGCCTCCCATAGTTGAATAACCCTTAATGTGTACATTCATTTGTTTGTCTGATGTGCCTCCAATAGTTGAATAGCCCTTAATGTGTGCAAGGTGTGGAATGTGCATGTGTCTTTTATGAGATGGCCATATATTTTGGATGGGCATTTGAGTTTTTAAACCCTCTGGGCACAGAGTGAAGTTGAGCTAGAGGGATGTAGAGGTATTGAAAAGCAGCCACTCACCCTGACGACCCGAGTGAGGTCGTTGAACTTCTTCCTACACTGAGTGTGACTCCTCGACACCAGGCTCCTTGAGGAGACGTGCTGAGCCACCTCCCTCCACACTCTTCGGTACTCTCGGGGCAATGGCCTCCTGCCACTCTCTGGGTACAGCCACCAAGGCCTGGTCGCTAAAGCGACAAACTCTCTCCCTGGGCCTATCCATCAATCCTCTCAGCACAATGGTGGTAGGTCTTTCCAGCACCAGCGTCAACGCTGCAATGAGAAGGGTGTGGCTGGCTAGCAAGATGGACCCTCCCCTTTAAGAATTGGCTGGCGCCAGTCTGTCTGGGTTCCATGCTAATTGACATCGTCTGAGCTATGGTAGCGTTTTGAGCTAGCGCCTCGCTCCCCGCCCGTAGCACCTTAAGAGAGTTGTGTAGCGCTTGATTTACTGCTCAAATCACCTCCAGGGGCGATAGAGGCAAATTTTGCTAAACTTTGCACCCGGCCGATATTAGCGCCCCAAAATGGGCAATACCCAATATTTCCCCCCTGCTCTGTTTACAACCTTCATTGTCCACTTTAGGCTTTTCCATTTTAATCAACTTCCAATTGGCATCTCTTCAGCTTCAGAACATTTCCAGAGGCATGTCAATAAAGTAAATTAAATAAAGTCCATTCAATTATAAAGCTGAGTTTAATGGTGTATTAGGAGTCCACTAGAATGGACACAGATACTAAAAACAACAGTACTTTATTCCAACTACAGTTTCCACCTAATCTCCAAACCTTCCCTAGCCCGGTATGTTAGCATACATTGGTTCCTAGTCTATCTACACACACTTGGTGCTCCTCCTCCCAACCTTTTGGTTTATTAAATATAACTGACTTATAAGAGTGCTGTTGGCGTGTGGCCTGGCTATGTGTTAGCACAGGGCACAAAATCTAGGCTACAATGTTATAAATTTTGAGCAATTTAATCAATGTTTAATACACTCATATCGAATTCCTGTCACCAACATTTTAATGGAGTCATTAGTTCATTTAAAATAAATGGGTTAACACTGCTGTTTAAAATAACAGAGAGAGGAATTTGATATGAGCATGTGTGTTTCTATGATAGCATTACTCAAACTAATTCCTGGACCTAAATCATCAATCAGTGTAGGGGGCTGGGCATGAATCCACAGTGAGCTGTTCTCATTTCAGAACTCTTGTCAGAATATGCAAATAATACCTTTAGTTCATTCTGCAAGCCTAGTAATTGATGACACAGTACTGTACTGAATAGCTTTATGATCACATCCTTACCACCAGATGGCATTATTTAAAATGGCATTGCTTACAACTCGCTTGAAAAGGTACACCTTTTTTAAAATCAGGTATACACCCAATAGCAGTCATTGCAGTGAGAATTGATTTGCATTTCCAGAAAAGCTTTTAGAATTACCGTTCATACATGCTCTGATTTTTAGTCTTTTCTCTGGATAGAGGTATATACGTATTAGAGTTACAATGAGATGGAAAAATTAAATTAGATTGTTATCTGTGCATTGAAGCAAGTTGCTAATACAAATTATTCAGTGTAAATCTATTGACTGGAGAACTACTGGGTTCTTTTAGATCTTTTTAAAATTAGGAGCTAAGTGCACTAAATTAATATTGCTGAGACAATGATTTTCTTTATTCTGTTATTTTTGCATTCTAAACTTTCAATTTCTTTCATTCTTATTCTTCAATACATTTAATATAGTTGATTACCCATTTATTGCCGGGTCAATATTCGTCCTAAAATGTCACAAAATTCATAAATTTGGTGGAGTTTGTATACATTTTAGTCTTATGAACTGTACCTATTGCAACACTATTGCTTTGCAATCCAGGCTTTTTCCCAACGCTTTTAATTTATGTTTACAGCAAAAATGCAGTTTTCTATAAGCAGACCTGCATCCCCTATGAACTGATAATTGTATCCACATTGGTGATATGAATGTCAGCATCGCACAGGCTGCCCAACACACTTGCCTGACTATTCCAAAAGCCAGTATATACCCCACTGTCAGAGAGTTATATACAACTAAACAGGCTAAAACTTAAAGGCCAATTCATTTACAAGTCAGATTATTATACAGAAGCAGAGAAACCACAACATGATACTGATAGAATAGATAGTCATAAAACATAAAATAAGATTGAATCAGTCCACAAAAGTTTAAATATTGTTTCCATATATGTTTCTTACACAGTCCAATTATCTGCAAGACGTTCAGAGGACACAGACTTTCATAAATTTCCTGATATATTCTTGCCTCTGGATGGTTTCAACTATCAGCTTCAGACACAAATGAAATAGAACAAAAACAAAAGCTCTGAAGGTGGGCAAGGAGGTCAGCAGCAGGCGCATTGTGCCACGCTCCTGAATTCAGTGCAGGAAGCACTTTAATGATCTAAGCAGGTCAGGAAAGGTGACTACAGTTGCACATCCACCTACATCCTGCTGTGCGCATCACCACACCTCGCTCTGCCTTGTCAAGCCTACTCCACCACAACACTCCTCACATCCACTTACCTTGCAAGCGCACCCATCCTTCTCTTTCTATGCACTTCCTCATATCCCCATCTATCCATCCACTACTGCCACTCACCCTCATCCTTATGCAATTCATGCCTCTGCCTGATAGTCACCCTCACCAAATGCACTGCACTGGGGTGAACACATGCCATTACAGTCATTAATAGGCCTGTTCTTACCCACATTGCAGGAGAAGAGAGCACAGTACATGAGGGAGCGGGAGAGAACGGAAGGTGATGCTCCACAGACCTCACAGCTAACAACTGCAGAAGAGGAAGTGCTGGAGATTAGTGGCGTTTCAATGTCCCTGGTCGTCGGAGATGGGGAGATGGGAACCTCCCAGCTACCTGGTGACACAATTAAATATCAGCGACCCACATGTCCTACAACACTCAGTCATGTTGACTTCATTTCAACCACGAGTGAAATATGATAATCTTCATAATGATAAGTTGCAACATTCTTACCTTGCCAGTGTTAATTCATATCTTTTTATCTATGCCAGGGCCTTCATATGTGCATCGGCAGTCTATGGACCTCCTGGATGACGAATGCTCAGAGGAGCTGATTTGTCTGATGAGTCACATGACTTATGCTTACCATGCACCAGCTCAGATCCTCACACTTCGGTGGAACCAGTTAGACAGATAATTGGGTTTTTACCTGGTGGCTCACACTTCACAAGTGAGCAAGATGAAAGGTCATTGTCGTGAAACGTTAACTCTGTTTCTCTCGCCACCGATGCTGCCTGACCTGCTGAATATTTCCAGCATTTTTATTTTATACCTTAAATCTGTCTCCTCTGTTTACCAACCCTTTTGCCACTGAAAACAGTTTCTCATTATTTACTCTATCAAAACCCTTCATGATTTTGAACACCTATATTAAATCTCCCCTTAAACTTCTCTGCTCTAAGGAGAACATCCCCAGTTTCTGTAGTCTCTTTGTGTGACAGAGGTCCCTCATCCCTGGTACCATTCTAGTAAATCTCTGCATCCTCGCTCAGGCCTTGACATCCTCTATAAAGTGTGGTGCCCAGCATTGACCACAACACTCCAGCTGAGGCCTAACCAGTGATTTATAAAGGTTTAGCAAAACTTCCTAGCTTTTGTACTCATAGCAAAGGCTATGGGGCCCAAACATGGACAAAGGAGCTGAATTCCAGAGGTGAGGTGAGAGTGACTGGGCTTGACATCAAGGCAGCATTTGACCGAGTGTGGCATCAAGGAGCCCTTGTAAAACTGAAGTCAATGGGAATCGGGGGGTGGGGGGGGGGCGGGAAACTCTCCACTGGCTGGAGTCATACCTAACATAAAGGAAGATGGTTGTGGTGGTTGAAGGTCAATCAAAACAGCCCCAGGACATCGCTGCAGGAGTTCCTCAGGGCAGTGTCCTAGGCCCAACTATCTTCAGCAGTTTTATCAATGACCTTCCCACCAACATAAGGTCAGAAATGGGGATGTTCGCTGATGACTGCACAGTGTTCAGTGCCATTCACAACTTCTCAGATAATGAAGCAGTCCATGCCCGCATGCAACAAGACCTGGACGATGTTCAGGCTTGGGCTGATAAGTGGCAGGTAACATTCGCGCCATCAATTGCCAGGCAATGACTATCTCCAACAAGCGAGCGTCTAATCACCGCCCATTGACATTCAACAGCATTAACCTCGCCGAATCCCCCACCATCAACATCCTGGGTGTCACCATTGACCAGAAATTTAATTGGACCAGCCACATAAATACTGTGGCAACAAGAGCAGGTCAGAAGCTAGGTATTCTGCGGCGAATGTCTCACCTCCTGACTCCCCAAAGCCTTTCCACCATCTACAAGGCACAAGTAAGGAGGGTGATGGAATACTCTCCACTTGCCCGGATGAGTGCAGCTCCAACAACACTCAAGAAGCTCGACACCTTCCAGGGCAAAGCAGCCCACTTGATTGGCACCCCATCCACCACCTTAAACATTCATTCCCTCCACCACCGGCGCACCGTGGCTGCAGTGTGTGTGATGAAATATGCCATTCATCACTCATCGGTATTCTCTGCCTGTGACTGTGGTTTGGTTTCAGTTTCATTTCCCTTACCTCAGTTCCGTTTCCTCACCATTGTATTGTATTGTGTGTAGGGCTCCGCCCATACCTGGCCCCTATGTAAGCAGGCCCAGCCTGCCTCACATCCAGTACAGCAGACCTCTGGATGGAAGATACCTCTCCACTGTGTGTTACCTTCTAAGTTAATAAAAGCCTTGTTTTGTTCCGCTAACATTGAGTCTCGGATTTATTGAGGCACATCAATTTTATTAACTTACTTTTCAACACAATGGATCAACTCTTGAAACCCGAACGTTTGGATTTGGACCAGCATGCTTCGGACGCATCAGCACGCTTCAGACACTGGTTTATGTGTATGGAATTCTTCCTGGACAATTCCGCAGCCGTCACAGGTGCTACGGACGCTGCAAGTATGAAACTCGGAATTCTGCGGAATTGGGTAAGCCACCGGGTTTACCCCCTCATCCAAGACGCCGACACGTACCCGGCCGCCTGCGACATCTTAAAGGCGCATTACCAGCAGCCTACGAATGAGGTGTATGCTAGGCATCTGCTCGCTACTCGCGCACAGCGACCTGGGGAATTGCTGGATGAGTTCCTAGGCACCCTGAAAATGCTTGGCAAAGAGTGCAAGTGCCAAGATGTAAAAGCCGCAGTGTACACTGACGAGCTTGTTCGCGATGCCTTTATCACAGGCCTCAGCTCCACTTACATCTGGCAGAGACTGCTGGAAAAAAACGGGATTGGACCTGAAACAGGCCGTGGACACAGCGCGATCCCTGGATGTGGCCCAGAGAAACTCGGACGCCTACTCTTCAGCCCGTGCCGTCCACGCTGCCACGTGTGCACCAAGGGCGCCGCCATCTTGGAAGGCATCTTCCCTGCCCGGCAGCCCGACACGGTCGGGGCCCCGCTCTCCCCCCAGAAGCCCTATGACAGCCGCGACGCGTCGGGGACCCAGCTGCTACTTCTGCGGGCAGCCGAAGCACACCAGAAACCTGTGCCCGGCGAAAGACACCACCTGCTTTAAGTGCGGTAAGAAGGGGCACTTCGGGAAGGTGTGCAGAGGGAACCCCGCCGGAAAACCCGCCACCGCCGCGTGTGCGCCGTGGGAGCGGCCATCTTGGACGCCATCTTGCCCGACCTCGTGGGGTCCGCCATCTTGTGAGCAGACAGCGTGGACGCCATCTTGTCTTGATCAGGGCCCTACAGTGGCATCGGTCACAGTGGACCAGACCAGGCCGCACCCGCTATCCAAATCAATGGCGGACATCGAGGTAAACGGGTGCGGGGTTAAATCTTTAATTGACAGTGGAAGCACGGAGAGTTTTATCCACCCTGAACTGGCACAACAACTCTCCCTAAAGGTGGTCCCTACTCGGGGTACCATCTCTATGGCTGATAAAACCCAGACATCGACCATTATGGGTTACTGCACGGTACAATTGTCCGTTAACAGAACTGTATACGATAATTTTAAAGTACTAATCATGAAGAATCTATGTGCGAGCGTGATCTTGGGCCTGGATTTCCAGTGCTACCACCAAAGCATCACGCTCAATTACGGTGGGTCCCAGCCGCCCCTCACAGTGTGCGGTCTGGCTACCCTGAAGGTAAAGCCGCCTTCGCTATTCGCGAACCTTACCCCTAACTGCCGGCCAATAGCGACCAAAAGCAGGAGGTACAGCTGGGAGGACAGGCGGTTTATCGCGACCGAGGTAGACAGGCTCCTGAAGGAGCGCATTATTGAACGCAGCAACAGCCCGTGGCGCGCCCAAGTGGTGGTGGTCAAGGGTAGCGAGAAGAAACGGATGGTGATCGACTATAGCCAAACGATCAACAGGTACACCCAACTAGACGCCTACCCGCTACCCCGCATATCAGAAATGGTGAACCAAATCGCCCAATACCGGGTGTTCTCCACCATCGACCTCAAGTCAGCGTACCACCAGCTCCCTATCAGAACAGAGGACCGCCCATACACCGCCTTCGAGGCGAATGGACGCCTCTACCAATTCCTCAGAGTCCCCTTTGGGGTGACGAATGGGGTCTCGGTCTTCCAGAGGGAGATGGACCGCATGGTTGATGACCACCACTTGCAGGCAACCTTCCCCTACCTCGATAACGTCACCATCTGCGGTCACAACCAGCAGGATCACGACTCGAACCTCGAGAGGTTCCTGAAAACCGCACAAAAACTCAACCTCACCTACAACGAGGACAAGTGCGTTTACAACACCACGCGCCTCTGCATACTAGGCAGCGTGGTGGAGAATGGGGAAATCGGACCAGACCCCGACCGATTGCGCCCCCTACGGGAGCTGCCCCTGCCCAACACTCCCAAAGCCCTGAAAAGGTGCCTGGGGTTATTTTCTTATTATTCCCAATGGGTCCCCAACTACTCCGACAAAGCCCGCCCCCTCTTGAAAGCATCCTCTTTTCCGCTCTCTGCTGAGGCCCACGCCACCTTCAAAAGCATTAAGCGGGATATTGAGCGGGCCACGCTACAGGCAGTGGACGAGAACACTCCCTTTCAAGTGGAAAGTGATGCGTCTGACTTTGCCTTGGCGGCCACCCTCAACCAGGCGGGGCGGCCCGTAGCTTTCTTCTCGAGGACCCTCCAAGGGCCCGAGATCAGACACTCCTCCGTGGAAAAGGAGGCCCAAGCCATCGTGGAGGCAGTGCGCCACTGGCGCCACTACCTAGCCGGCAAACGCTTCACCCTACTTACCGACCAGCGGTCGGTAGCGTTTATGTTCAATAATAAACAGAGGGGGAAGATTAAAAATGATAAGATTCTTAGGTGACGGATCGAGCTCTCCACCTTCGATTATGACATCATTTACCGGCCAGGGGCCCTTAACGAATCCCCCGACGCCCTCTCACGAGGGATGTGTGCCAGCGCCACCGGGGATCGGCTACAGACCCTCCACAACGACCTCTGCCACCCAGGGGTCACGCGGCTGTTCCACTTCATAAAGTCTCGCAACTTACCCTACTCGATGAGGAAGTTCGGTCTCTGACCAGGAACTGCCGCACTTGCGCTGAGTGCAAGCCTCGGTTCTACCGCCCAGATAGAGCCCACTTAATCAAAGCTACATGGCCCTTTGAGCGGCTCAGCTTAGATTTCAAGGGCCCCCTCCCGTCCGTCGACCGCAATGTTTACTTCCTGAACATTGTGGACGAATACTCCCGTTTCCCATTCGCCTTCCCCTGCCCAGACATGACCAGCGCCACGGTCATTAAATGCCTCAACAGCCTGTGTTCTGCCTGTTCGGTATGCCGAGCTACATCCATACGGATAGGGGGGCGTCCTTCATGAGTGAAGAGCTACGCCAGTACATGCTGTCCAGGGGGATCGCCACGAGCCGTACCACCAGCTACAACCCCCGGGGTAACGGTCAAGTGGAGTGAGAGAACGGGACAGTATGGAAAGCAGTCACTCTAGCTCTAAGGACCAAGGGCTCCCTGTCTCCCGCTGGCAGGAAGTCCTCCCAGATGTGCTCCATTCGATACGGTCGCTATTGTGTACTGCCACTAATGCCACGCCTCATGAGCGAATGTTTGTCTTTCCCCGGAAATCTACCTCAGGCGTATCCATGCCGTCATGGCTCTCCACCCCAGGTCCGGTATTCGTGCGAAGGCATGTGAGGGGCCACAAGACGGACCCTCTCGTGGAGTCAGTGCACCTACTCCACGCCAACCCCCAATACGCGTATGTCCGGCACGCCAACGGAAGGGAGGACACCGTGTCCATAAAAGACGTCGCCCCAGCTGGTAACGACAACAACCACGACAACAGCAGCAACAACGATCACAGCAACTCTTACCCACCCACTACTCTTTCATCACCCCCGGAAGAACATCGACCAACGGTACCCCCACCAACTACCCCTTCAACAACACCGGCGGCACCCCCGGCAGAGACCCAGGAGGCCACCGGGGACACCCAGCCGACACTCGCGGCACCACAACAGCCACGTCGGTCACAGAGGACTATCAAACCCCCGAACAGACTAAATCTATAGAAGGGGTGAATGTGATGAAATACGCCATTCATCACTCATCAGTATTCTCTGCCTGTGACTGTGGTTTGGTTTCAGTTTCATTTCCCTTACCTCAGTTCCGTTTCCTCACCATTGTATTGTATTGTGTGTAGGGCTCCGCCCATACCTGGCCCCTATGTAAGCAGGCCCAGCCTGCCTCACATCCAGTACAGCAGACCTCTGGATGGAAGATACCTCTCCACTGTGTGTTACCTTCTAAGTTAATAAAAGCCTTGTTTTGTTCCGCTAACATTGAGTCTCGGATTTATTGAGGCACATCAGTGTGTACCATCTACAAGAAACACTGCAGCAACTCTCCAAGGCTTCTTCAGCAGCACCTCCCAAACCCGCAACCTTTTCCACCTAGAAGGACAAGGGCAGCATGCGCAGGGAGCACCACCACCTTCAAATTCCCCTCCAAGTCACACACCATCCTGACTTAGAAGTATATTGCCGATCCTTCATTGTCGTTGGGTCAAAATCCTGGAACTCTCCAGCTAACAGCACTGTGGGAGTACCTTCACCACACGGGCTGCAGCGGTTCAAGGCGGCGGCTCACCACCACCTTCTCAAGGGCAGTTAGGGATGGACAATAAATGCTGGCCTTGCCAGCGACGCCCACATCCCATAAACGAATAAAGAAAAACTCTATGCGTTTGTTAAAAAAGTATAAGGGATCCTTGACTTTATAAACAGCCTTCTCAATTTGTCCTGCGACCATCAAAGATTTATGTACATACGCTCCTAGGTCTCTCTGTTCCTACACTCCCTTTAAAATTGTACCATTTAGTTTATATTGGCTCTCCTCATTCTTTCTATCAAAATGCATCACTTCATACTTCCCTGGTTTAAATTGCACCTGTCATGTTTTCACCAGTCTGCCTGTGTCCTCCTGAACTCTACTACTATGCTCCTCATTGTTTACTACAGATTGAACTGGATCTTCATAAATCTGTATTGTAATTTGTCAATGAAGCAATGGAAAACAAACAATGAAAAGAACGGTTTCCTAATCACAGACTGAACTCTGGCTAAGGTCTGATGAAAATGTTAGCTCTGCAGGGAAGCTTACCTGGTGTGAGCAGTTCTTTAATTGCATTGATGTATTTGATACACACAACTGTACCTACTGGCCTGTCGATGGATATACCCATCCATTCAATTAACTTCATATGAAATGACACCTCAGGGAGCATTATCTTGCCTCAATACATTTTTGCTGTGGCCTAATGCTTGCTGTCAACTCCGGTACAATTATATCTGTTGGGGGCATAGAAAAGAGAAATTCTGAATCTCTGCTTTTGCTGGCATGCTGCTTGTGTGTGACTGACTGATTCTGCCGCACTAATGGTAGCTGATGCTGAGTTGCATTCAGTTTTGTGCTGTAGACTTACCTGGTACTGGGTTAAGGACGGAGAAATGTATTTTATTTAGTTATCAGGGTCTTCGCAGAGAGGAATTTCATGCCATCCTAATGGGATAGATTTGAATCCAGATCCCTGTTTGAGAGGTAGGGCAGGATTTAGCAATGCTGATGGCACTGGGGGAGCACCTCATAGGAGTGTAGGATAGCTTAAAAATAAATTAGGAAAAGCACTATGGGTTGATACTTGGGTGGCAAATGAAGTTAAGGCTATTATGTGTTAGCTGTTAAGTTAAAAAAGGTGATTTTTTTTTGTATCACATTTGTCTGCAGTGTGGTTTCATAACAGATTACGAACCTGTAATGTTAAAATATATATATGGTTGGCCCAGAGGTTGGAGGTACTTTATTGCAGGGTGGAAGGACTGGTAGAGCAGGTAGTGAGGACTGGTAAATGCCTAGAGGGAGTTGGAGAAGATTTGATGGGAATGAATAGATCTAGTGAAGTGCTTGCAATCAACTGATCCTGAGCACGCTGGTATCTTTGCCCTCCATCTTCTGCTCTTTCCTTGCCTTCTTCTGAGTCTTCCTCATCTGAGATCCTCTTGCTATTCTTCCTCCGCGTGCATTCCTCTTTGCGTAGCGAGTTTATGCAAGCTCCAGCACACAACCACAATGCGGGAGCCCCCCAAACTTATGCAGGCTTCAAAAACGTTGCTTGAAGAACCCTACTGTGTGTGTGTGATGATCATCCTGATAGTCCTTGTCTCCTAGTAACCATTGTTAGTGGATGTGGTAAACCACTTTTATCGTTACACTATAGTTATCACTGTTGTATTGTTATCACCGTTATCACTGTTGTATCACGATACGAGGTCGCCTCTTGTCGCGCTGTTATACCTGGGCTGACCACCTCCGACTCCGCCCATGGCTCCACCTACCTGCCCAGGTATAAAGGTAGTCGACTGGCTGGTATTCCTCCTTGTTGGACCCGATCACCCACGAGGGTGGGCTCTGTTATTTAGTCAATAAAAACCTTTAGTTACGTTCCTAACTCGTCGCCTTTTATTGGACGAATTGATAGGTATATCAATTTTATTGACTAAATTTTAAAGATGTTTGCTACTGACCAGCCAGAAGCCCGCCCAGAAGCACAGCCACAGCAGCCTTCAGACACCGGGCTACACCAGTCACGCCAGCCGGCTTGGCTGCAAGCCCTCAAACCACCGTACCTGGACCTAAACCCACAGGCAGCAAACTCAGCCCTCAACTTCAAACACTGGCTGGACTGCTTCGAATCCTACCTGGAAGAATCCGGCGTCCCGCAGAGATCCAAACTAAGACTTCTGAACGCCCAAGCGAGCCCGAGAGTATACGCACTCATCCAGGACACGACTACATACGAGGCCGCTATCAACCTACTGAAACAGCAGTACCGCAGCCCGGTAAATTACATGTACACCAGGCACCTCCTAAGATCCCGCCCGCAACAGCCAGGAGAGTCTGTAGCTGAATTTTTACGGGCGCTAAGAGCACTCGGCAGGAACTGTGACTTTAAAGCGGTGACGGCTGTTGAAAATACGGAAGATAATATCCGCGATGCCTTTGTGAAAGGCCTACGGTCCGACTACTCACGGCAAAGACTGCTTGAAGCTAAAGACCTCGACCTGGACAAAGCTGAAGCCCTCGCTCTCTCCCTGGAGGTGGCCCATCAGGACCAGGAGGCGTTTTCCAGGTACTGCTCGCGACCCTGGGACTCGGGCCCGACCCCTACCGCAATACCCTTCGCAGCGCTGCCCCCGGGACCTACCTCAGCGTCGGCGTCCCGGACCCGACCGGGCCCGCCACCCCCGGTACCGGCTCCGACATCGGGCACCCGCGATCGGGCCGCCGGCTGCTTCTTTTGCGGCCAGGAGAAGCACCCGAGGTCGCGCTGCCCAGCCAGGAACTCTACCTGCGCAACCTGCAGGAAGAAAGGCCACTTCTCTAAGGCCTGCAGGAACGGATCTTCAGAGGCCAGCAGTGCCTCATGCGAACTGTGGGGGCGGCCATCTTCTTTCACGGCAACTGAGGCCAGTATCCCCACACGTGAGTCATGGGGGCGGCCATCTTTGATCAAGGCAACCGACCCCAATAGTGCCTCATGTGAGTTATGGGGGCAGCCATCTTCTCCGCCATTTTGTCCTACCTCATGGGAGACGCCATTTTACCCACCACGCCCGACTGCCACCGGGCCCCCGGACCCGACGACCGCCTCGCCCGCAGACGACAACGACTCGCTTACCTACACACTAGCCTCCGTCACTCTGGATCAAGCCCGCCCACACCACCTGTCCAAGTCGATGATGGACATCAAAGTAAACGGCCACGCCACGACCTGCCTGTTCGACAGCGGAAGCACGGAGAGCTTCATCCACCCAGACACGGTGAGCCACTACTCCCTCCCTGTCCTGCCAATGCGCAACCGAATCTCGATGGCATCGAGGTCCCACGCCACGGACATTAGCGGCTACTGTGCTGTGACCTTGTCGGTTAAGGGTACAGAGTATAAAAATTTTAAACTCCTCGTCCTCCCCCAGCTCTGCGCTGCCGTCCTACTAGGGCTGGACTTCCAATCCCACCTCCAAAGTGTAACCCTAGCATACGGTGGACCCCTCCCCCCACTCACAGTCGACAACCAGCGAAGGTTAAACCGCCCACCGCGTAACACCTGCAGCCTATCCACCCTCAAGGTGCCGCCACCTTCCCTGTTCGCTAACCTCACCCCCGACTGCAAACCCGTCGCTACCAAGAGCAGGCGGTACAGCGCTGGGGACAGAGCTTTCATTAGCTCTGAGGTGCAGCGTCTCCTGAAGGAGGGCATCATCGAGGGGAGCAACAGCCCCTGGCGTGCCCAGGTCGTGGTCGTTAAGACCGGCGATAAAAATCGCCTGGTCATCGACTACAGCCAGACCATAAACAGATACACCCAGCTGGACGCATACCCCCTTCCCCGCATATCTGACATGGTCAATCAGATTGCACAATACCGCGTATTCTCGACCATCGACCTTAAGTCGGCCTACCACCAACTCCCTATCCACCCCGAGGACCGCCAGTACACCGCCTTCGAGGCGAATGGGCGCCTATACCACTTCCTTAGGGTCCCCTTCGGTGTCACCAACGGGGTCTCGGTCTTCCAAAGGGAGATGGACCGGATGGTTGACCAGAACGGACTACAGGCCACATTCCCCTACCTAGATAACGTCACCATCTGCGGCCGCGACCGGCAGGACCACGACGTGAATCTGGAGAAATTCCTCCGTACAGCCCAACGGCTGAACCTCACCTACAATAAGGAGAAATGTGTGTTTAACACCTCGCGCCTTGCCATCCTTGGCTGTGTAGTAGAGAACGGACTCATCGGCCCCGACCCCGAAAGAATGCGCCCCCTCATGGAGCTACCCCTCCCCCACTGCCCTAAGGCACTTAAGAGAACCCTGGGGCTCTTCGCCTACTATGCCCAATGGGTGCCCAATTATGCGGACAAAGCCAGACCCCTCATGAAGTCCACATCCTTCCCCCTTACGGAGGAAGCGTGCGCAGCCTTCTCCCTCACTAAGGGAGACATTGCCAAGGCCACTATGCACGCAGTGGATGAGTCCATCCCCTTCCAAGTCGAGAGCGATGCATCCGACTTCGCCCTAGCCGCCACCCTTAACCAGGAGGGGAGACCGGTGGCCTTCTTCTCAAGGACCCTACAGGGCCCTGAGATCCGACACTCGTCGGTCGAGAAGGAGGCCCAGGCGATTGTGGAGGCGGTACGACGCTGGAGGCACTACCTGGCAGGCAAACGATTTACCCTCCTTACCGACCAACGTTCGGTCGCTTTTATGTTTAATAACAAGCTGAGGGGCAAAATCAAGAATGACAAGATCTTGAGGTGGAGAATCGAGCTCTCCACCTACGATTATGATATCTTGTACCGGCCAGGTAAGCTGAACGAACCCCCCGATGCTCTGTCACGAATTACATGCGCCAGCGCGCAAAGTGATAGACTTCAGACCCTCCACAACGACCTCTGCCACCCCGGGGTCACCAGACTTTACTACTTCATTAAGGCCCGCAACCTGCCCTACTCCATCGAGGAGGTCAGGACCATAACCAGGAACTGCCAGACCTGTGCCGAGTGCAAACCGCACTTCTTTAGGCCGGACAGAGCAAGCCTGATCAAGGCCACCCGCCCCTTCGAGCGCCTGAGCATCGACTTTAAGGGGCCCCTCCCGTCCTCTGACCGTAATGTGTACTTCCTCAACATTGTTGATGAGTACTCCCGTTTCCCCTTTGCCTTCCCCTGCCCAGACATGACCAGTACCACGGTCATTAAATGCCTGAACGACCTCTTCGCCTTGTTCGGGTTCCCAAACTATATACATAGTGACTGGGGCTCCTCTTTCATGAGCGAGGAACTCCGTCAGTTCCTACTAGCGAGAGGTATTGCAGCAAGTAGGACCACCAGCTACAACCCCCGAGGGAACGGCCAGGTGGAAAGAGAGAACGCGACGGTATGGAAGGCCGTCCTCTTAGCCTTAAAGTCTAAGGGCCTCCCAACCTCCTGCTGGCAGGAAGTCCTCCCGACAGCGCTGCACTCCATCCGGTCACTACTTTGCACTGCCGTTAACGCCACCCCCCATGAACGAATGTTTGTTTTCCCCAGGAAGTCGACTACGGGAACCACTCTACCAACCTGGCTGACCTCTCCGGGGCCCGTCTTGCTGCGAAAGCACGTGAGGGCCCATAAAACAGACCCCCTGGTCGAGAGGGTGAACCTCCTGCACGCCAACCCCCAGTACGCCTACGTGGCTTACCCAGACGGGCGGGAGGACACTGTCTCCTTACGAGACCTCGCACCCTCGGGCACTCCGGAGACACCACCTTTACCCCCCCCCACCACCCCCCCAATTCCAGCCCAGGTAGACGGCATGCCGGAACCCCACGAGCCTTCGCCGACCACGCAGACACCAGCACTAACACCGGATAATGCAGCACCGCCGCTGCGACGATCGGAGAGGCTTACGAGGCCTCCGGACAGACTGACATACCAGAACTGGTAGGACACTTCACCCCGCCGGACTCAAATCTAAACAAGGGGTGAATGTGGTAAACCACTTTTATCGTTACACTATAGTTATCACTGTTGTATTGTTATCACCGTTATCACTGTTGTATCACGATACGAGGTCGCCTCTTGTCGCGCTGTTATACCTGGGCTGACCACCTCCGACTCCGCCCATGGCTCCACCTACCTGCCCAGGTATAAAGGTAGTCGACTGGCTGGTATTCCTCCTTGTTGGACCCGATCACCCACGAGGGTGGGCTCTGTTATTTAGTCAATAAAAACCTTTAGTTACGTTCCTAACTCGTCGCCTTTTATTGGACGAATTGATAGGTATATCAGTGGATTTCCAGTGGTTACAGTCGCAACAAAGGGTTGTTAGTCCTGCAACAATAACCTCCGCGTGATTCAGGCCCGAGTGGTTTTAAACAACAAGCTTTAATATACATTGACTAATAACAATATTGGTTTTATACAACTGTTCTACAGTATTATTAACAATACTCTAACTTTTGGAGGGAACAGGTTCTATTCTTTTACAAATCAGCTGCACATACTCATATGCTGATGCCAGGCTGAGCTGTTTACGCAATGTCCTAATTGTTATTGTTCTCCCTCTTATCTGTAAGTATCTGGTTCTTCACGTTATCATAATACCGGCCCTTGATATGGCCTTGCATGTTAGGTTGTTGGTCTCCTGGCGACCAATCCCTTATCTAGGTATAGTTTTGAAACTTCAGTATTTTTTCCACATTTGCTCGCTGGCCAAAATGCTAAAGCAAAGCATGCTGGGATAATTTGACCATTTAAACCACTTTAAAATATTCTAACAGCCATCCACTGATGTTCTGTGATGGTCAAAATAGTGGGGGGATTGTTGATTGGTGAAGAATGAAGGAACTGGCTTCCATGATCCTGTAACTAGCTGCACATTGATTGAATGATAATCTTTCCTGTCAAAGAAGGCTGCCAGCTGATTATCAGGTGCCCTGATGGCTATGGATTTATGACACTTTGAACTCCTGGGAAGCCAACAACTGCAGCAAACCCCACAGTCCTTCCCTGCTGACTGCTGGGGGGGGGGGAATTTTTTGGGGGGTGAGCAGGCGCGACCGGTGGTGGGTCGGGTGGGAAAATGCTTTTTTTTTGACAGCGGGTCAGGACCCCACTGTCATCCCGCCACCACACGTCTTTCCCAAATGTCGGGTCTGTCAACGCTGAGCAGACCCGACACGCAGCGGCGGGGGAGTCAATTCAGGTCATTATCACTTTGTTAGCAGACCTTTATGAACTATTTTGAGCTCACCTTCAGAGTTTACCAGGTCGCCCACGGGAACTACGCTGCTCGGGGATCACGACAGGTAAGCAGGTTTGGAGTTGAATGGCCATGGAATCAGCTCATTACTTGACAGCTGTAAATGTGCTATAAAAGCTCCCATCTCACAACTGTTCACTTTCCAAGCTCAGAAGCTGTTGCTTACTGCATTTGAAAGACAGATTGTGCTTTATGCAGGTTGCAAATGTTTGGAGTAAACTCTCTATCCAGTGTCACCTCATTGGAACAACCTCTCACCATTAACAGATTGCTTCTGTCATCTCAAGTTTACCTGCCATCTATTACATCAGCATCGGTGCCCTTGAAACTATCTCACCTTGGTCCTCAGAATCTCACCACGATCAGCCGCAACACTAGCAGCACCAGGCACACCAGCAGCACCAACAACCACAACAACCTTCTCCGCAATCAACTGATGCTGCACAGGACACAGGGCATCAGCACCTGACCACATTGCTGCCCGGGAGGCCAGGGATGGCCTCACCATGGCCAGATTTACTTCACTTGACGCTGCACACCCTGGCTACCACATGATGTGCCAGGTTGGCACCACCCCACACCAACAGCATCCCTACAATGCCCAAGCCATTCCTTTATACTCATGACCATTGCAGGGGTACCATTATGTCTCACCATTCACTGCAACTCACTAAGCCACTTCCAAAGATACACACTAATCTGTCCAAGAACACAAAGTGTTGAAAATAAAGGTTTCAATGTTTGATAGCACATTAACAGAAACTTCACATGAACATTGGCTAAAACACACAAGTGCCTACCCTTATTTGTTGTTAGTTGCTATGATTGGACTAGGATGAGGGTGAGTATGAGGGGGAGCTAGTGAGATAGGGGAAGTGATAATGTCGATAGAGAGGGATGGGTGGAGGTCCAAGGTAAGTTGGTGTGAGAAAGGATATGCAGGAGTAGAGTAGGGAAGGCAGAGTGATGGGGATGTGATGAGTGGCACAGCAGGATGAGGTTGAGTGTGGCTTTGCAATAACGTTTTGTGATCTACTGAGATCATTGAAAGTTTTGTGCCACTGCAGCCTGGTCCTCCTGATGACATCACTACTTGTGTCCTCCTGTGCAATGTGCAACCAGGCTGCGTTGGTCTCCTGGGGAGTTCTCTTCTGCCCATGGGAAGGGAAGAGAACCTCCCTGCTTATGGCATATGGAGGGAGTCATGGGAGAGCCTGGGTGCAGCCGTGCACCTCTGTGCAGTGCTTGTCGGTGTTTGCAGCACCTCAATGCTGTAGAACACTGACAGCACAAATGTCAAAATCAATTTGCACATGGTCCCTTTAAGGAAACCGGCGATGCGTCATCAAATGACGTCATCAGACCCACTTCCTTCAATTAGCCGGCAAACGCACTGGGCGGGCTTAACAAGCCTAATCAGGGGGAAATCCCTTTGGACAGCGGGCTGGAGCTAGCCGTGAGGCCAGGATCCGCCACCGACATCGCCCGCCACTGACCCGCCGAGGTTGGTAAAATCCAGCCCCCGGTGTCAATTGGGAAACTGATGCAGTCATTGGCCGTAGCAAAGAGGGCATTGGTGAACAGTTTGATGCATTTATGGACTGCAGACTGACTGATGTGAGAAACATTACCTGTTCCAACCTGGACGGAGCCTGAGGTAGAGAGACTTTCACTGCCACAGGCAAAGCATGGCCACCTGGCCCAGTAGGTCTTGCTGTACAGGTGTGTGACAGCCTGTCTGGAGAAGCATAATCTCTTAATGTACTGCTCCACAGACAGTTCCAGGAAAGTAACTTTAGACCCTTTGGGCTGGGTAAGGCCTTCTTCGAGCAACCCCCCCACCCCCCCAAACCCTCAAGTGTCGTCTCCTGAGTGGCCCAGCTAATGCTCCTGTTGCTCTTGTCCCTCCTCTTAATGCAACCAAACTAAAGTGGCAAGAATGACATCCGTCATAAGGTCTGTGCTTATTGAGGATGTAGAGCAGAATAAATACAGTAAAAATAAATCTCCAAGGCAAACACTCTTGTGGAAATCTAAAAAACGCTGTAGATATAATAATGAGAGTGCTTGCAGGTGAGTGCCCCTTTAAATATTGCTTCCACTTGCATGTTGGAAAGAATCCTGCTAGGCTTTACTACATTAAAGTTGCCTCGGAGTCCTAATGACATCATAGGACCTCAAATTACATGTAGTAATGAGGCAACGCAGGCACCTCGGACACCTCAAAAAACTGCACGGTTATGATGGCAGGAGTCAAGCGGGAACAGGGTGATAGGCCTCTGATGCCATTTTAACTCCACTACTGCCCCGATCCTACCAGGCTGAGGAAGTTAACATTGCCCCTATAATTTTAAAATGATGAAATTAGAAGTAATTCGAGCGTAGTAGACAAATGAAGTAAGCAACCAAGGAAGGTTACTGAAGAAAATCATACAAATAGGTTTAAGTAAGAATGAGATGTGTTTCTGGAGAAAGAACCGACAGATGGATGTGGTGTGAAGGCAGTTTAAGTTCAATCAAAAAATCTTGTTGGGCCAAATGTTTTTTTCCCATTCCTAATACTCCTTGTACTTCCTTTGAAGAATATCATCTCAGCAAAGGAAAATATTTCTGTTCTATAACCAATTTTTTTTTATCCGATTGCTGTTATAATTGATATCAGAGAAATGTTTTTGGAGTCTATGATCAATGTTGCCAAGGTAACTATGGTGGGCTAACAGAATATGGCATAGTTACTCTTCACTGTACTTCAGCAAATAGATGTTATTTAACTCACAGAAGAAATTTGTTTACCAAAGAATCTGTCACGTTCTCCATTAAAGAGTAATTTCTAAAGCTGATCGTCTGAAGTTTCTTTGACAGACACTTTCATGCATTCTGATGATGTCATGGGATGGAGGATTATTGCTACTTGGTTTTTCAGTCCTCTCCGTCGGTCTGTTTTTGAAACTACATTTGTCACTGAGGAGCCTTTGCTGCAAATGTCTTAAAAAAGGGCATAAAGAGATATGATTGGTGGCATGTAGCTGTAGTTGTGTTAGTGTAGTAGTCTACATTTTGAATATTCAGCGGAATTTTTAAACTGTTTTTCACCTCTCACTCTATTTTACAAAGAGTTGGCTATTTCACATCAGTACCAATACCTCTCATTACAGCAAGTGAATAGCTGCTAGAGCATAGTATTCCCATAAACCTCTGAATATGCAGGAGAGCATGAAAGGGTGCACGATCTGTGAAGTAATGACAGTTCAATTAAACATCTCCTGAAGAGTTTCTTTCTCAGCTTGTAGCTTACATTTAATTAGTTCAAGTGAAGGACGTAGAGTAAATATGAATTAATTAAAAGTGTTATCAGCTGGGCATTACTGGCAGAGTACAATCGGAACTTGGTTCCCGATTATGCTGTTAATATATCACATGGATCATTAGTGCTGTATTCATTGGCCCAGAAATTCGGGTCGGGGGCTTCCCGCGGGTGCAAGCCCCCGACCTACACTTACCTATCGCGCCGACATTTGAGGCCTGGGCCTGCGTGGATTTCCGCTCTGTGACCCGGTCCAGCTCCTTGCGTGATCCAGCGGCGTAGTTAGTTCGATGAGCCGGCTGGGATCACGTGAGCACTGGGCAACCAATCGGAGGTTGCAAAAGTTCATTCATGAGTTTGATAGTAAGAACTGTCAAACTCATGAAAACTCAGGGCGCCCAAAACAGCACTTAAACTTCAAATAAAAGTTTTTAAAAATCCCACTAAATAAATGAACTATGAATAACTGTAAAAAAACTATTTTAAACAATTAATCAAATTTTAACAAATCGGGTCTAAAAATACACTTACCTTACTGTAAATTCTTTAAAAATAATAAACCTGTGGAAAAAAAATTCTAAATTTTATTAATAGACCACTTACCTTTTAAAACTAAGTACTTACGTCTGCTTTTTTCACACGTAAAAACCGGAGGCCTTTACGCACGGGCAACTCTTTAAAAAAGATAGAATTTCAGCGTGCACGCGCTGCCTGAAACGTCGCACGCGTTCCGCCTCTCAACCCCTTGCTTCAGAGGACAGGAAATGCTGGTTTTCAGCGCATGCGCTGTGCATCCTGAAAACTGGCACTTCCATTGGGCCCACGCGTGAGTACCCCATCCGTACTCACGCGTTGGGACCCGAATTACTGGGCCAATAGTTACTGTAGTGTAGGGAAATCTGAAGGATGTATGGTGGCAGTAATACAGCCTCTTTTACATTCATTACCCATATATAGAGACATAAAAGTTATCTACTGTTTGTCATTGTTTGACCCCTACAAACTACCGTCCCTTTTGCCTTAAATGTCATTAGGATCAATGGGTGGCTTAGTCTTGTGAAGTGCATCTTTTTTCTCAGAATATATTGTTCTACAGTACTTGCAGTAAATAGTTTCTACGATGTTCCAGGTATCTTAATATTTCTTTATTAGCTATCGAAACTGCGTTTTGGAGCACAGTAGTGATTCAAATGATAAGCGTATGCTTTTAAATCCCTTACAATAATCATATCGCTCAAGCTCATCTTTTTAGTGCTTTGTATACCTTCGAAGCACTTTTTTAAAAATTCCTTTGTTGGCTTATGAGCATTTTGCTGCAACATTTTGCCATTTACTCTCTGTGCTCGTCCTTCATGTTACATCCCAGAGCTAAGACACCGAGCGCAACATTAATTGAGTGCATCGTATTTAGGGGGGAGTTTTCTCAGCTCTGGGGAGGTGGGTTTGGAGGCTGGACTGCCGGGAAAATGGCAGAAACTTGGAGCGGGTACCGACCCCGCTCCCAACCCGCCTCCGTGCCTTCTTCCCGGGAGTCGGGTCCCCGACTCACGCAGGGACCCGTCTCCTTGAGGTGGGAAGGGGATTAGAACTACCTGTTAACAGGCAGTTTTGAGGCTTATCCCCATTTTACGCCTGCAAGTGCGGGCTTCCTGATGGCTGCGAACCTCGCCAGGGTCAGCGAGGCGAGCAGTGGGTTTGCGGGGATGAGAGGGGTCGAAAAGTCTGCTGTAGAGGTGAGTGATGAGTGCAAGTGTGGACAGGTAAGTATGAGAGGTGAGTGTAAAGTGTTGGAAAAAGTTTCCTTACCTTTGGTTCTTTCTGCAGGCTTCAACCTTTGAGGATCCGGTGGTGCCTCATCTCAATGGCAGAGATGACAGAATGGCTGCTGCATTCTCAGATGCAGCAGCCATCTGCTTTCTGCTGAGGAGAGAGGTTTTGGTGGGCCTTCTGCGCAAGGGCTCACCTTAAAACAGAGATTGTCAGTGTTTGACAGCTTCTCAAAGCTGTCAAACGCTGACAATTCATCTGTCAAAAAAATGTTGACAGATGAAACATCATACAGTGACGTCCTCTGTCATCGGCTTTCCCTTAATTGGCTGGTAAGCCCGCAGGGTGGGCCTAACAAGGTCAATCTAGGGAAAATAGCATGGGTTGGTCAGACGTCATTGGAGGCGGGACTGAACCTGAAAACCAGCAGTCCCACCCCCAACAAAATCCAGCCCATAGAGTGGGAAGTTGAGAATTTGGTGAGAGTGGTAGGTTGCTGAGTAAGTCAAACTGAAATTTAGTCTGAACATTTAGAACTTAACTTAGAACTTCAAAAACTGCAAGGCAGTTAAACAGTCAATCAGCTGTAAGTGATTGTCTGACTAGGGGGTAATTACTGTGAGCTGGAAGTTTGGGTGTGGCTCAGGAGGTGTATAAAAGTAGAAGGTGTTTGCTAAGGCACAGAGTGCAACATTAACTGAGTTCATTGTAGATAGAGTGTGAAGTTGGTGCAGAGGAGGTAGGAGGTGTTTCTTTTAGTTAAATTAATTAGTTCAGAATCCACCAAGTGACTTAATTAAATAAAACTTTAATTAATTCAATATATAAAACAAGGTTAGATAGAGATGGCTGGGCAGGAGGTGTGCCACATCTGCAGCATGTGGCGAGCAGTGTGATCCCAGGCAACCACACCTGCAGTAAGTGTTTGCAACTTGAGGAACTTCGGCTCTGAGTTGTTGAGCTGGAGTCTGAGGTGCAGACATTGTGATGAATCAGGGAGGGGGAGAGTTACCTAGACGTTTTGACCCAGGAGGCAGCCACACCTCTTAAGTTAGGTAGTGGTTTAGATTTGGTTAGTGGTCAGGGACAGGAGGGTGTGACTGTGACTCAGGCAGGTAAGGGGGCCGCAGATGCAGTGGTGGAGGAGCCTCAGCCTTTGCTATTGTCCAACAATATGAGGTGCTTGCTAACAGAGTGGATGAGAACAAAGACTGCAGGGAGGATGGGCAAATTGACCATTGTGTTACAGGAGGCCAATCAAGTGGGGGGAGCGAAAAGGAATGTGGTTGGGGATAGTATAGTCAGGGGGCTGGATACTATTCTCTGTAGCTGCAACTGGCAATCTTGAAGACTGTGCTGCCTGCGTGGTGCCAGGGTTAAGGACATTTCCTTGTGGCTGGAGAGGAACCTGGACGGGGAGGATCCAGTTGTTGTGGTCTACGTAGGAACCACCAAAATAGGTAGAACTAGGAATAAGGTTCTGCTGAGGGGGTTTGAGGAGCCAGTGTACAAATTAAAAAGCAGAGCCTCAGAGCCTCAAGGGTAATAATTCCTGGATTACTACCTGAGCAAATTGGCGTAGGGACAAAGAGATTAGAGGTTTAAATGTGTGGCTGAAAGGGTGGTGTAGGAGGCAGGGATTTCAATTCATGGGGCACTGACACCAGTACTGGGGAAAGTGGGAGCTGTCTTGTTGGGACAGACTCCACTTAAACGGGGCTGGGAGCAGTGTCCTGGCAAATCAAATAACTAGGGCGGTAGATAGGGCTTTAAACTAATACAGGGGAGGGATAGTTCAGTTGAGGTAAATTTCTAAGTCTTCAGAGAAAAATCAAGGTAGTAGAGCAGTTTAGCGACTTGGGTAAAGTCAAGCAGGCAGTGTCAGGAATGGCCAGAGTTTAATAACAGTAATAGGACATTAGTGACTAAGGCCACATCAGGGAAAATAGTAAAAAGTTAAAATTTAAAGGAGTTATATATGAATGCACAAAGCATTTGTTACAAGATAGATGAATTGATGGCACAAATAGAGATAAATGGGTTTGATCCAGTAGCCATTACTGAGACGTGGTTGCAAGGTGATCAAGGTTGGGAACTAAATATTCCAGAGCACTTGACTTTTAGAAAATATAAAATTTAGAAAAGCAAAATGGAAAAGGAGGTGGGGTAGACCTGATAATAAATGATGAGCTAAAGCTAGTTGAAAGGATCTTAGCCCAGAAGATGAGGATGTAGAATCAGTATGGGTGGAGCTATGAAATAACAAGGGGCAGAAAACACTAATGGGAGTTTATAGGCCCCCCTAACAGTAATCATAGAGTTGGACAGTGTATAAATCAGGAAATTAGATGAGCATGTAATAAGGGTAATGCAATAATCATGGGGGACTTTAATCTTCTTATACACTGGGCAAACCAAATTGGCAAAAGTAGCTTAGAGGACGAGCTCATGGAATGCACTCAAGACAGTTTTCTGGAACAATATGTCGGGGAACCAACTGGGGAACAGGTTATTTTAGATCTAGTATTGTGTAATGAGATGGTTAATTAGTAATCTTGTAGTAAAGGATCCACTGGGGAAGAGTGATCATAATATGTTAGAATTTCATTAAATTTAAGAGTGATGTGGTTAAGTTGGAAACTAGGGTCTTAAATTTAAACAAAGCCACTTACGGCGGTATGAGGGCTGAGTTGGCTGAGGTAGATTAGAAAATTAGAGTAAAGATATGACGGTAGATAAGTAATGGCAAACATTTAAAGAAATAATGCATAATTCTCAACGACTATACATTCCCTTGAGGAACAAAAACTCCACTGGAAAAGTGGTACAACCATGACTAACTAGGGAAGTTAAGGATAGTATTAGATTTAAAAGAAGAAGCTTACAATGCTGCCAAAAAGCATAGTAAGCCTGAGGGTTGGGATGGTTTTTAAAATCAGCAAAGGATGACTAAGAAATTGATAGAAGGAGAAAATAGAATGAGCGTAAGCTAGCAGAAATATAAAAACAAATTGTAAGAGCTTTTACAAGTATGTTATAGGGGATGTTGTATATTTGGATTTTCAGAAAGCATTTGATAAAGTACCACACAGGAGGTTGTTGCACAAGATTAGGGCTCATGGGATTGGAGGTAATATATTAGCATGGATTGAGGATTAGTTAACGGACAGAAAACAGAGTAGGACTAAATGGGTCATTTTTGGGGTGACCGGGGGTAACTAGTGGAGTACCGCAAGGATCAGTGCGTGGGTCTCAGCTATTTACCATCTATATCAATGACTTAGATGAGGGGACTGAGAGTAAAAATATATCCATGTTTGCTGATGATGCAAAGCTAGGGAAAGTAAGCTGTGAGTAGGATGCAAAGAGATATCCAAGGGATATAGACCAGCTAAGTGATCGGACAAGAAGGTAGCAGATGGAGTATAATGTGGGGAAGTGTGAAATTCTCCTCTTTGGTAGGAAGAATGGAAAAGCAAAATATTTTTAGAAGGTGAGAGACTAGTAAATTCAGAGGGATTTGGGGGTCCTTGTACACAAGTCACAAAGTTAACATGCAAGTACAGCAAGCAATTAGGAAGGCAAATGGTATGTTAGCAAGGAAGGTGGAGTACAAGAGTATGGAAATCTTGCTACAGTTGTACAGGGCTTTGGTGAGACCACACCTGGCGTACTATGTCTAGTTTTGGTCTCCTTACCTAAGGAAGGACATACTTGCCTTAGAGGTGATGCAACAAAGGTTCACTAGATTAATTCATGGGATGTGACGGCTGTCCTATGGGGAGAGATTGAATAGAATGGGCCTAATTTGCTGGAGTTTAGAAGAATGCGAGGTGATCCCATTGAAAAGTGTAAATTTCTTAGAGGGCTTGACAGGGTAGATGCTGAGAGGTTGTTTCCCCTGGCTGGAGAGTCTAGAACTAGAAGACATAGTCTCAAGATAAGGGGTTGACCATTTATGACTGAGATGAGGAGGAGCTTCTTCGCTGAGGATTGTGAATCTTTGGAATTCTATACCCCAGAGAGCAGTGGATGCTATATTCAAGACTGAGATTATTATATTTTTGGGCACTAAGGAAATCGAAGTATATGGGATAGGGTGGGAAAGGGGAGTTGATGTAGAAGTTCGGCCATGATCTTATCGAATGGCAGCACAGGCTCTATGGGCTGTATAGCCTGCTCCTATTTCTTATGGTCTTATCCCGCTCTGTAGTTTAAAGTTGTCGGACATTATCGCTGGAACTATTTTATAATGCTGCCATGTGCACCGTACTATTATCCTGCTGGACCATAATCACTTACTTTCTTCCCAGGCATTGTCACTCTATATAATGTACCTGTCATGAAAGTACCTCTTTTCTTTGGCTCTGTCTCTGTTATTCTCATTTCTCTTCATAGAAACATAGAAAAATAGGAGCAGGAGTAGGCCATTCGGCCCTTCGAGCCTGCTCCACCATTCAATATGATCATGGCTAATCCTCTATCTCAATACCATATTCCCACTCTCTCCCCATACCGCTTGAAGCCTTTTGCATCTAGAAATCTATCTATCTCCTTCTTAAATATATTCAGTGACTTGGCCTCCACAGCCTTCTCTGGTAGAGAATTCCACAGGCTCACCATCCTCTGAGTGAAGAAATTTCACCTCATCTCAGCCCTAAATATCCTACCCCATATCCTGAGACTGTGACCCCTCGTTCTAGAGCCCCCAGCCAGGGGAAACATCCTTCCTGCATCCAGTCTGTGTAGCCCTGTCAGGATTTTATACGTTTCAATGAGATCCCCTCTCATTCTAAACTCTAGTGAATACAGACCTAGTCGACCCAATCTCTCTTCATACGACAGTCCTGCCATCCCAGGAATCAGTCTGGTGAACCTTTGCTGCACTCCCTCTATGGCAAGTATATCCTTTCTTAGATAAGGAGACCAAAACTGCACACAGTACTCCAGGTGTGGTCTCACCAAGGCCCTGTATAACTGTAGTAAGACATCCTTGTTCCTGTACCCAAATCCTCTTGCAATGAAGGCCAACATACCATTTGCCTTCCTAACATCTTTCCTAATTGCCTTTCCTCTTTGCTGCTCTCCATGTGAGCACCAATTGACATTGGCTTCAGAT
Source organism: Somniosus microcephalus (assembly GCF_052327205.1). Lineage (NCBI taxonomy): Eukaryota > Metazoa > Chordata > Chondrichthyes > Squaliformes > Somniosidae > Somniosus > Somniosus microcephalus. The sequence continues at coordinate 173,465,079 of NC_140999.1, read as the reverse complement.
AGTTTGCAGCATCTCGGGCATCAATCCACCAGTAATTGCCCATCTGAACAATCCAGGGCACCAAAAAGTCACCTTTCAAAATGACAGTTCTATGCTGTAAGGACAAATACAATGGTCCCAAATGTCTGCTGGGTTTCCACGGCAATTCCGGCAGGAGTCCAGCAGAATCTACCGGGGGGGGGGAAAAAAGGCAGGGGCCTGGTAACATCGGATCCTCGATGACTCCAGCTGGTCCCGGTCAATGCTGTAAAGGGCAGAACCTCCTCCTGCCCCTTACAAGGCCAATGACACAAAGGGGACAGAGTCAGGGGCGGGGACGCCCTATACCAGGAGTTTCTGCTTCTCTGGCACGGAAGGCACCCAGCGTAACACTGGAGACTGAGAGAGGTAAAAGGGTACCTGCCCCGAGAAGAGCACAGGTGACCCGAATGGGGAGAGGTCCAAGCAAGGGAAGGAGCCTGGACCCCAGAAGAAGTCAGTCCTTTCATAAAGCAATATATGGATCAACCCCCCCTTGCACCTAGATATGAGAGGAGCTCCGTGGGCTCTTGAGACAGAGGGTGTGGGTGCTGCGCATCTCCTCAGATAGCAGGCAGGTGTTGGTGATGCACCCCTAGTGGCAAATGAAGCACCACTGGGCACAATCCCAGTGTAACTGCAAGGAGCACAGCCCATGGATTTTCAGGGTCATTATGTAGCTATGTTGGTGATAATTACATCCATTTTTCTATTTTCTAATTACATCTATTTGTCTTATTTGTAGGTGAATGCATTTCTCTCCTTTGTTATACCCATGGTAATAATTTCAGTCTTGAATACAATCATCGCCAATCAGCTAATAGCGATGTTCAAGCAAGCAGCTCAAGACAGCCGGGTATGCACAATTGGGGGACAGCGGACCATGCTTAGCATTTCAGTGGAACCAAACCGTATCCAGTCTCTCCGACATGGAGTCAAAGTTCTCAGTATGTATCACCCTTTCATTATTTGTTTACAAAGGACTTTGTTTGTGTGTCCATGTGTAGAAGCAAGGCAGTCTTCCCCTATCTCGCTCTGACAGTATGTGACCAGCAGGGAGTGTGTTTATATCTAGTTAATAATGTGAGCAGTGTGCTGCTCATAAAAGTGCCACCATCAATTTCCTCGGGATGTTCTCCTGATCTCCAGCTGTTCCCAGTCAATGCTGTAAAAGGCAGAACCTCCTCCTGCCCCTTACAAGGCCAATGACACAAAGGGGGAACAGTCAGGGGCGGAGAACTTCTGACAAAATTATTGCATCTGATTGGGGGAAACCCTGGAGGAAATTCCCGCTGATGTAGAACTAAATTAATATTAAAGGCTTATAGTAGTTCTGTAAAGGTGATGAGTAACAATTGAATGAATCTGATCCAGCACAATTCGAATACAGATTAGAATACATGTCATTGGTACCAACTCAATTTTATAGAACTGTCAGTTTAGAGGAAATATCATGATCTAAATACAGAAGGAACCACAATCCTAGGAATTCCATTAATAGTAGAAGCCTAATCCCATTTTTAATAAAATGAGGAAAGTTTTAGTGCTGGAGAAATGTTCTATTAAATAAACAGTGCAACGTCCTTGGTAGGTGGGGGTGGGGTGGGCGTGCGGTAGGGAGAATGAAGGTGAAGGGGGATGGGAATGTTTGGCAAGTTGCCGAGACGATTTACCTCAAGGCCTCAGGCTCCATTCAAAGTGGGACCAAAACTAAAATGGTGGCTCAACTTGGAATACTTGCCATAAATTAAAAAATATATAACACTGAATTTCTAGGCCCTTAACCTGAAGTAGTCCTTTAAAAAATCATTGCTTTATTTTTGCAGGTGATGATGTATAATATAAAATATATTTAGTTTTAAACCCAGTTAATAGACTCCATTCGACAACCATGACTATTGGTTCAGCTGGTACCACCTGATTAAAAAAAAAACACGGGGAGTGATCCTGGGTGAAGGTTGTTTGATATGCTGAGATGCCAAATCTTAAAACTGCTGCAGAACTTAAATACATACCAAAACATTTTGGTTCTGCAACAAGTCCAAAGCAGGCAATTTTAGGGTGATTCCTGATGTGATATTTCTACTTATTTCCACAATGGTTCACTCTGAGCACACCCATGCATCCCGAGAGTACGCCTCTCTGAGTCGAGCACGTCCGTCCCAGCTGCCCAATTTGTAAGGTGCCAAATTTGCAAATGACCTAAAATTTTTGTAACTTTTTCGAGGTTTCATTCCACCTCTAAATTGTAGTCAATAAAGTGGAAATTGCTGCCACACCAAAATCAGCAACTTTTTTTCCCCCTGTTCACTCTTGCAGTAGTGTTTCGAATGGGCACTGCTGAGATTTCCTGCTCTGGTCTTCAGGAAATCTCTTAAAACATGCGAGTGATACTCTAGTATAGCATCAAAAGCGCTCCTATTTAACTTTTCACATTCCTATTTCTGCATGACCTTTGGTGCATTACTTCCTGCTGGTGTTTGTTGCAGCTTTTTTTGCATTGCAAGATTCCTTTTGCAGATACTTTTTCCCAGTGCATTGGCACTCCAGTGGCAGCGATGGAGTCGGAGGAGGAGGAAGAGGAGTTCATGCACAGGGAACAACGGCAGCTGCGATTGCACCTCCAATGTCTGATACCCGTTCAGCCTTGTCCTACGAACCCATGCCAGTAACTGCGGCAGAAGATTGGTGGAAAGTTTGGGAGCACCCCTCTGAGAAAATTCCCGGTGCAAATCTTTTGGCCTAGGCACACCTGCTTGGAAATGTTAGACGAGACTTGCCTTTGCTGCCCAACCATGCTTCATAAAGGAGACTGCCACAGAGTTATGCTGCTTGCAGAAGCCCAACCAATATTTACCAAAGGGACCTGTAGTTGAGAAGGTTAATTGTTATATGATATCCTTCCAAGCCACCAATGATGACATTTGCCACATTAGTCACTCTTCAGTCCACTGACGCGCAAAGCAAGTGACAGAAAAAGGAAAAGAAAGCCTTGCATTTATATAGCGCCTTTCACGACCACCAGACGTCTCAAAGTGCTTTACAGCCAATGAAGTACTTTTGGAGTGTAGTCACTGTTGTGATGTGGATAATGTGGCAGCCAATTTGTGCACAGCAAGCTCCCACAAACAGCAATGTGATAATGACCAGATAATCTGTTTTTGTTATGTTGATTGAGGGATAAATATTGACCAGGACACCGGGGATAACTCCCCTGCTCTTCTTCGAAATAATGCCATGGGATCTTTTACGTCCACCTGAGGGGCCTCAGTTTAACGTCTCATCCGAAAGACAGCACCTCCAACAGTGTAGCACTACCTCAGCATTGCACTGGCGTGTCAGCCTAGATTTATGTGTTCTTGGAAGTCTTGCTTACCAGGGGAAATATTTTCATCACTTTCCCAGTGGAAAGAAAGCAACAGCAGGCGAGTATACTTCTAACAGCAGTCAAGCTTTTCAAACATGCAGGGCCACATTGGTGGCACACGTGCAGTCATAAGGGCTCCCGGCAATAACACCATTGCATATACAATTAGGAAAGGCTTTCATTCCATTAATGTGCAGATGGCATCAGTCCACAAGAACAGAATGTGCACGAGAACCTGGCAGCAGCCGATTTGTAGCAGTCCACTATGGCACAATTAATTAAATCAGCAGGTAGACTGGATGGCTGGTTGATAAGTGACCAAGTCTACCCAATGCAGCTCTGCATAATTACATCATTGAAAACCTAAGCATAACACGGGTACAATGAAACTCATGCTGCCACCTAAAGTCTGGTGGAACATATAACTGACATGCTCAAGCAGAGATTTTGATATTATTGTGCAGATGGGGGAGGAAGGGACTGCTCTATATCCCTGACAACATGCCTAACATAATCTATATTTCTGTATATTGTGTAACTTGGAGTCCCAGACCTCAGTAGCTGCAGTAACATTCATGAGAAGCCGTGTCTGGCTTTAGGCCGCTGTCCTGGGGGGACTGCTCTGCAGATGGCTATGGATTTGCCATTTAGAGTCATGGGAGAAATTCAGTATCGCCCCATTTGGGGCGCAAAGATTAGTGCCTGGCGCTAATTATCGCCTCTGACTGCAAACTTGGCTTTTATCGCCCCTGGAGGTGATTGGAGCGCTAAATCAGGCGCTACACACCTAAGGCGCAAAGGCCGAGGAGCGAGGCGCTACCTCAGAGCGCCGGCGAAGCTCATGTGATATCGGTCAGCAATGGAACACAGACACACTGGCGCCGGCTAGTTCGGGGTGGGTCGATCTTGCTCTCCATCCACACCCTGCTCATTGCAGCCTTGAATCTCGGCCTGGAGAGACCTGTACATCAAATCTGTTGGAAAGAACAATGGAGAGGCCCAGGGAAAGATCAGAGTGCAGCCCCCATAGCCTCTTCTAAATCGATGCAAGGAAGATCAAATCAGAAAGAACCTGCAAAGTGCTGCTCAGTACCCAAAACTCCTCAACACAGCTTTGAATATCTCCTGCAGTCTCTCTCACTCAGAATGTGTGGTGCAAAAATTTCGCGGACAAAAAAAGGCAGGAAGCGGTCACCATTAAATAGCGCCCCCCCAGAGTCCCTTCCCGACTGCAAAATGCTCCCCTCAACCTGTTGTTGCAGGCGGTAAGGCAGGGGGCACCACTCAATATCCGGTCCGGGGCACTACTGGAGCGTTGCACACTCGACTGATGTCACAATCTGCCGGCACAGGAGATCGTGGCGGTAGTGTTTAGCACCGCCGCAAAATGTCTAGTTAATTTTGTGAGCGGCGCGAACGTCACCACGCATGGGCGCTAGTTGCTTTGCGCCCTCTTAAGGCGCTAATGGGAGGCACAAACCAACCAAATTTTTCCCCCATAGAGTTATACAGCACAGAAAGAGGCCCTTTCGGCCCATGTCCGTGCCGGCCATCAAGCCCTATCTATTCTAATTCCATTTTCCAGCACTTGGTCCGTAGCCTTGTATGCTATGGCGTTTCAAGTGCTCATCTAAATTTGCTCTATTGCGGACTATAAATTTTCTAATTATTCTCTCATTACTACACACATGTCAAAGCAGCACTTCTGCAGCCTTTGACATACCATGCAGGGAGTTTTTAAGATTCCCAAAGCATTGCATGAAGCAATTCTCCACATTAATGAAATTCACTCTATAGGCAGCCCCGCAAGGTAAGAATCCATGCGACCTGCAGCAGAGGGAATACTGCTTCCATCCATTCAGTCACTTTGCTGCCACCTGAAATTGCTTCTCCTCATGTGTGCTTCAACACGTGTTCCCTCTTGACCCGCTCTGATTCCCCTGAGGTGGATGTATCTGAGCTGCTAACCGCATGGTCAGGAATGTGTGACAGATGCTTGTGAGATGGCTCAGCTTCCTTCTCGTCTTTGGTGGCAGTCATTTAATCTATGGAGCCCCTTAAACAAAGAGGAATGGAACATGTTCAAAATCGTGCATGCTTGAAGATGTTCTGCATACTGTCTCAGTACCAATACATCAAGTGCCAACCTGCTGTAGGGCAGATGTTCCCCTGGGTTACTAAGTCAGTGATTTTGAAGGGGACGTTAACATGGAACATGGCCTTGTTGGACTGTGACCGCACTGTTCTGCTCTCCTGGGACCTTTCTTCTCTATTGCTATCACAATTATTTGAAGGGCTGTTTCCTTCATGACACTTCAAAATTCAGAGACTGGCAGGCATGTCATTGGCGCAGCTTCTATCTCTGTGGTTGTGTGAAACCTTCTGCTTTAAAACAGACAAAACATACATTTTCAGCAATTGGAAATAATATAAAGAATCACTCCAAAGCCCAATCTACATCCTGTCTTGTATAAATGAATGTTTACACACAAGGTAATTCCATGACGCCACAACATGAAACCATTATGTCTGACATTGAAAGCATTTTTCTGTGCCGGTCACAAAGTTCAAACTGAAGAATTACAGACAAGGAGGTTTTGATGTGCAAGACTTAGGGATTTATGCCAGTGCTTTCCCATTTCCACTGCAGCCCGATTGAGGCACAGTTTTGTGACCTAATACTATGGCTATAGACTCGATTTGAGTTGTCTACCTCACCACCACCTCTCTCTTCCCCGCCACTGTCTCTAAATTGTCAGACTGCTTGTCTGACATCCAGTACTGGATGAGCAGAAATTTCCTCCAACTAAATATTGGGAAGGCTGAAGCCACGGCTTCTTCAACAGCACCTCCCAAACTCACGATCTCTATCATCTAGAAGCATATACCATGCTGACTTGGAAGTACATCGCTGTTCCTTCATTGTCGCCGGGTCAAAATCCTGGAACTCCCTCCCTAAAAGCACTGTGGGAGCACCTTCACTACACACAGTGCAGCGGTTCAAGGCGGCTCACCACCACCTTCTCAAGGGCTGCTAGGGATGGGCAATAAATGCTGGCCTTGCCAGTGACACCCACATCCTGTGAATACATTTTAAAAAGGCGCTATACAAATACTTCTTCTTTTGTTGTTGTCAAATTGTGGCCAATCTTATCTTGGCACTCTTCCTCAGGCTTGAGATTTTCTTCTGCATCTATTCCCCTGACCTATGGATGTAGGAGACAGCATTCTCTCTATCTATCACTTCCTGCTATGCTTGCTACTCATTGGTGACCTTTTTGAAGGTAACTCCCTCTTTCTCTCCCTTCCAGTTCTCTTCTCTCCTGTAACACTGAACAATGCTCGAGTGTAGTTCCTTGGGCAGTGGGCATTTTCCATTACCTCACAGAGTGTCCATTCTTCAGGTGTAAGCCTAGACAATGAATATCAATAAACTGTTATGATGGCATCACAGTTGGGCTCAATCCAGTCCACACACATTCACTTTCCAGCAGTAGACAAACTATCAATCAGGACCAGCAGCGCTGAGTTTGCTTTTGTTTTCCCTAGCCAGAATTGCTAAAGCTAATTATAATGCCCCTATTATCACCCTGGAAGGGTGTGTGTGTGTGTAGCATCAATTATATAAAGGAAAGAAAACATGAAAAAGATCAAACTGAAGAGATGTTGGAAGGTTTTGCATGCTATTGCATGTGACTTTTAGTTTGGTTGTTGTGAGTGGGATGTTTGAAGTTCCAAATAAGGACTGAATGCATCAGAAGTGGGGTGAGGGGGGATAAGGAACATTGGCATCTATGCTGTGCTAGGATACTCTGACACTAATTGCTCTATTTGTGCACATGGTTCAGATGAGAAGGGAGGGCACGTTATAATACCACTTGCATTCTCGCATTCTGCCTTGATCTAAGTTCAAAGTGGATTAAAATTGAAGAGTTTTTAGATATTTTAGCCATGGGAATCCTTTCATCCAGTAGCTTCCTAGACTGTCAGTAATTGTTGCTTTGCATTAACAAAATAGAGAAAAGACAAAGGGTGGTGATCACTAGTGTAGGCCAAGTCTTTGAAACCAAAGTAACTCATGCATTTTTCATGTTTGAAACTACTGGCAGCTATGAATTACTTTTAGACTGTCCCTGTAGTCTTGTCCAGATGGATTGATTAATATGAGCTCTGATATGAGGTTTTATCTTGACTGTAGCTGGTAGTTTTAAAATTAACCAGCAGATCTGTAGTGTTCCTCGCTTCAAGTCAGAGAATATGTGCTTTCATAATGACAGAAGCATTAGGCCATGCAACACACAATATATTATATAGTACGAGGAGCATGTTTATTTAAACAGCTGCTGCGAACGTATTAATATTTTGCATCTTTTAGTATTTCTATGCTTTTCCACTTCCCAGGTCTCTGCAATGTCACACAATAGATAGTCATTAGGACATGCGAGGCAGCAGTCTGGGTCCCTCTCATTTTAGTTCTCTCTCTCTCTAGGGATTCCTAGCCCATGCTTACAGAGTGAAAATCTGAATCTCACTATGTAGGGAATTATGGACGTGAAACTGTTGGGAGTTCCAGCACCGTTCCATAAAGCTTACAGAGTGCATTCACAGATCTGGGTTGTGAAAGTTTGGAACACTTAGCTTGTTATTAAATTCGATTTTATTTCAAAGTTCTACAATTAATTGAACTTGTGCCCTCCTGGGCCACCTGTTTTCAGGCAGATTTTATTTATATCTTCAACTGAAAAGGGAAATGAATCACCATGCTCCAAAGGGCCAGGATTTGACATTTATCCTGGACTGAAGCTTATATGAAGGTTGTATCAATTTGCATTGCTAGATTTTCTCTAATAGTTAATGATAGGCACATAGCAATGTATGGGGCTAGAAGAGATCATTGTGACCATCTGGCTGGACTCTACATTATCCAGTTGTTTTCTCTGACAAATATATATCCAACATTATCAGCCTGTACTGCCTCCCTAAGCAGTCTGTTCCATATGTTTGCCACATGTGTTAAATTAATCAAATTTAAAGTTGCTTACAATGTTATTATATCAATGCTATGTGGTTTAACTCTTACCAGAAGATTTAGAGTTTATCCTCTGTAAGGAATTACTACAATATTAGATCACTAGGTGATCAGCTACATCATCACAAGCTTGTGACTGGTTGAACTCTGACACTTCCCGAGTAGGCAGCTCACTGGCATTTGGCTCTGTAGCAGAGTTTTCACTTCTGGGCGAAGTACAAGGTTGCAGGATCAGGCTTACCCACCCTGATGCAATAGCCCTCTTGGTTCACATCAGTGAAGCAGTAATGTTAGCTGTGGAGAATTACACACCCTACACATTCCTTCCAGCCCCTTGCCTGAAGGAAGAGATGTGAGGGCAGCGGGAAGTATTGGAGGAGATAATTTTGTTTTACAGCTGAAAGCCTTAACGCTTATAAATTACTTGTGAGTGATAGTTTTCAGAAAAATAAACCCACTAATCCTTCAGACCATTGTTAGAGCAAATGTTCTGAAATTCTTACCCCGATCTTAACGGGGAACCCGAGAGGCTGCGGGGAAGCCTGTAATCAGGCAAAGAACCCGGCAAGGCCGTGGATGTGGAAGCCCTGTCGGTCTTAATGGCAGGGCCTCATTAGAATATTGTTGGGCCCGGCAACTGGCCAAATTGACAGCCTGGCTGGCAGGTGGGAGAAAATACTAGCGGCAGGAGGCCGCAGCCAGGGGCCCGTGGGGACAGTCCCCGGCATTCGGAAGGGGAGGCTGAAGACCGGGGCTGGGGAAGATGGAAGGCTTCCTTGTGAGGCCTGGGGGGGGAGCACCCCTGCTCCTCCTGGCCTACAAGGAGTGCTAAATCTTTACCACTTGCCTTTCAGGAGTCGGCAGCTCAGTTCAGCTGCCAAGCAGCCGATAGTTCAGCTTCCCCCTCACTTCCGGTTAAATTTAAGTTGCGGCACCGATTATGTCACCAGGTCGTGACTTTGGGATGTTAATTAGTCCCTTGCCTGCCTTTTGCGGGAACCTCGCCTAAGGCCTGATTTCTGTATGTTAAAATTTATAGGGTTGGGTTGCTCCACCCTCCAACCCTCTCCCCACCCCGCCCGCCTCCCTGTAGGGGAGTGGGGGGAGGTAAGTCGACACCTAAGAATCTGGTCATAATTTCCTTTGTGTCTTAGTTTTACAAAAATTGTGTTTAAGCAAGTGATCAAGATCAGTAGATAGTTGGAACAGATCTTTTTGAATTTTACCACTGCTCCCATGCTAAGTTTTTTTTGTGAAAATTATTTGCTTGTTAAAGGCCAATCATGAAAAGCTTTGGAAGAATTTAGCAGAAGGAATAGAAATGCACACATGCAAACCTGTGAGTTTGTGCTAAATAGGAAGAGCAAAATTGTAAAGTTAATTTAAATTAAAGGGTAAATTCACCAATCCCACATCCGTGGCAGGGAATAGGGCTCGAAAGGAGCATGGTTTAGAGAATCAATGCTGTTGTAGATCTATCTATGGCCCACACTCCCTTAAGTATGTTAACAGAATGTTAATAACTGGTATGTGTAAGCAACCATGACAGACAGATAATCAATATTTATGTGCAACCTAATGTATGGAAAACTGCTACTGGCTTTTGATAGATTGGTTTCAGGTGCAATTACATAGAAACATAGAAAAATAGGAGCAGGAGTAGGCCATTCGGCCCTTCGAGCCTGCTCCGCCATTAAATATGATCATGGCTGATCCTCTATCTCAATACCATATTCCCGCTCTCTCCCCATACCCCTTGATGCCTTTTGAAACATAGAAACATAGAAGATAGGAGCAGGAGTAGGCCATTCGGCCCTTTGAGCCTGCTCCACCATTCAATGAGATCATGGCTGATCATTCAAATTCAGTACCCTGTCCCTGCCTTCTCTCCATATCCCTTGATCCCTTTAGCCTCAAGAAATATATCCAACTCTTTCTTGAATATATTTAATGAACTGGCCTCCACCGCCCTCTGTGGCAGAGAGTTCCACAGGTTCTGGGTGTCTAGAAATCTATCTATCTCCTTCTTAAATATATTCAGTGACTTGGCCTCCACAGCCTTCTGTGGTAGAGAATTCCACAGGTTCACCACCCTCTGAGTGAAGAAATTTCTCCTCATCTCAGTCCTAAATGTCCTACCCCATATCCTGAGACTGTGAATCCTCGTTGTAGACCACCCAGCCAGGGGAAACACCCTCTCTGCATCCAGTCTGTCTAGCCCTGTCAGAATTTTATGTGTTTCAATGAGATCCCCTCTCATTCTTCTAAACTCTAGTGAATACAGGCCTAGTCGACCCAATCTCTCCTCATAGGACAGTCCTGCCATCTCAGGAATCAGTCTGGTGAACCTTCACTGCACTCCCTCTATGGCAAGTATATCCTTTCTTAGGTAAGGAGACCAAAACTGGTGCGGCCTCACCAAGGCTCTGTATAACTGTAGTAAGACATCCTTGCTCCTGTACTCAAATCCAATTGCAATGAAGGCCAACATACCATTTGCCTTCCTAACTGCTTGCTGCACCTGCATGTTTGCTTTCAGTGACTGGTGTACAAGAACACCCAGGTCCCTTTGTACATCCACATTTCCCAATCTATCACCGTTTAAATAATACTCTGCCTTTCTGTTTTTCCTACCGAAGTGGATAACTTCACATTTATCCACGTTATACTGCATCTGCCATGTATTTGCCCACTCACTCAACTTGCCTAAATCGCCTTGAAGCCTCTTTGCACCCTCCTTGCAACTCACAATTGGACAACGGTCTGCGGTTTCAGTATCCTGTAATATACTGTGTCCATCACCGCATGATGGAGACTTAATGCAAAAGAAAAAAAGACTCGTGCACCTATTTGTGGAATAGGTTCATTGTAATAGGAGTTAATTGTCCTTTGCTGCAAGGTGACCGTTGCCTTTTGAAATAGGTGTCTCTACACTGGCACAGAGTCAGTGCCGTGTGGGTTTCAGTACCTCTCCTTTCATTCTGGCCAATAATATTCACAATATGACAACTGCGCGTGGATGTATAATCATAATCATGCACAGCAATCCATTTGGAGAACAAAGCAAAGTACTGCAGATGCTGTAAATCTGAAATAAAAATCAGAGATATAATTTTACAAAAATGCTTAAATATTTATCGGATGAAAACATAATTTAACACTTTCAACACATTAAAGATTATTCCTTTTCTAAATGTATAAAACTGCTATCAAATATGCATAGAATGTGTTTTTGCATCTATATTTCATTATCCTTTTAATTAAAATTATATCGATTAATGCTTATTGTTTTGATTTTAAAATATTTTCAATGAAACAGGTGATAACACTTTTAGAACATGTTTCTCATTTGGATTTTTGCACAATATACCCAGAAAATTAAATATACAATAGTTAATTAAGACAAATCGATATAAAATCAAAGAATGTCAACCTTTTTAAAAAAAAAAAAAAAATGCTGTAGTCTGGCAGCGTAAATATATTTATCATTTTATTTTTTTGTACTCACTTGTAAGATGATGACAACTCTACCTAACACCATTGTGAGCACATCCTCAAACTGAAGTGGTTTAAGAAGAAGGCTCACTTACATCTCTCACAACACCTAGGGATAGGCAATAAATGCAGCCTTTCCAGCGTTGCCTGCAGCCCGTCGACAAAGAAAAACACACACCGTGTTCTGTTTGATTTTACATACTATTTTAACATCATAACCTTTTTTCCTTCCATGTTGGAAACATAAATACATCAGAGCACATTGTTTTTCTTTGATAGACAGCTACAGAGTGGTCGTGATGATCCGTGCTTTTTCCTCAAACTGGTGCTTGCGATTTTCTCAATGAATGCGGAATATAGGACAGATCAGGACATTAACATATACAGTGAAAAATAGAATTTGTGATTTCATAAACTGTCCAAAATGTTCAATCTGACTTAATCTGACAAGAGGACTGTGCCCTGCCACCTGAGGAACATTTCATTCTACTGGGAGAATACAATTTTTTTTTTTGAATTTTGTTTTTGGGCAGAATGAAACTTGTGGGCAAATTGGCATTTTTTTACATTTTCATGGAGCCTTTATTTCCTCTGGTGGAGGGATCGGGAGCAAGGGGTTCTAATCTTAACATTAGAGCTAGGCCATTCGGAAGTGAAATCAGTCAAGCATTTTTTTCTCACAAAGGGTCGTAGAAATCTGGAACGCTCTCCTGAAAAGGTTGTGGAGACTGGGACAATTGGAGCTTTCAAGACAGAGCTGGAGAAATATTTGCTGGGTAGGAGTATCAAGGGAAATGGATCAAAGGCAGAAAAATGGAGTTGATGTGCACATCAGCCATGATCTGATTGAATGGCGGAGCAGGCTCGAGGGGCTGAATGGCCTACTCCTGTTACTATGGCCGGCATTTTCCAGGTTGGTAGTGGGCGCGATCGGTGGCGGGTCGGGTGGGAAAGTTATTATTTCTGACAGCGGGTCGGGAACCTGCTGTTATCCCGCTCCCACATGCCTTTCTCCCGGGCGTGTCTGTCATCGCGGAGCCAGCCCGACCAGCAGCAGCAGGTGACGCAATTAAAATCATTATCAGGTAGTTTACAATCACTTAAGAGACTTTTTCCCCCTACATTTTTAATTCCCTGCATGGCTACAGGATTCACACTGCTCGGGAACCTGAGGCGGGAGTTCCATGGCCATCGCTGCAGCTGATTACTTGACAATATCAAATGTACAGTAAAAGCTCCCACCTGACAGATGATCACTTTCCTCAGGCAGAAGCTGTTGTTCAGTCCATTTCCAGCACAGATTCTGCAGGCTGCAAACGTTTCCAGCAAAGTCTCCATCCAGTGTCACCTCATTGGAAGAACGCTCTCACCATTGTCATCTGTACTTCACCTGCCATCTATTCCATCAACATGTTTGCCATTTATACTGTCTCACCTTGGTCCTCAGAATCGGACCACGATCAGCCCCAACACCAGCAGCACCAGGCACACCAGCAGCACCAACAACAACACCAACACCCACCTTCTCCACAATCACCTGATGCTGCACAGGACAGAGGGCATCAGCACCTGAGCACATTGCTGCCCGGGATGGCCTCCCCATGGCCAGATTTACTTAACTTTACGCTGTATACTTATATGGCTGCCACATGATGCGCCAGGTTGGCACCACCCCACACCAACACTATAAAGCATCCCTACAATGACCAAGCCATTCCTTTCGCGCTCACCACCACTGCGGGGGGTACCGTTATGTCTCACCGTTCACTGCAACTCACTAAGCCACTTCCAAAGGTGCACACAAATCTGTCCAAGACCAGAAAGTGTTGAAAATAAAGATTTTTATGTTTGACACCAAATTAACAGAAATTTACATTAACATTGGATAAAACACTCAAGTGGCTACCCTTGTGTGTTGTTAGTTGGTATGATTACACTAGCATGAGGGTGAGTGTGAGGGGTGGCTAGTGCGATGGGATGTGATAATGTAGATAGAGAGGGATGAGTGGAGGTGCAAGGTATGTTGGTATGAGTAAGGATGTGCAGGAGTAGGATAGGGAAGGCAGAATGATGGGGATGTGATCAGAGGCACAGCAGAATGAGGTTGAGTGTGGCTTTGTATTAACATTTCCAGATCTAATGAGATCATTGATACATTTATGGAACTGCACCCAGGTCCTCCTGAACACATCCCTGCTTGTGCAGTAAAAGCTCTGCGATCTGTAACCAGGCTGTTTTGGTCTCCTGGGTAGGTCTCTTCCATCCATCAGAAGGGAAGAGGACCTCCCTGCGTGCTCTGACTCCCTCCATAAGCATATGGAGGGGGTAATCGGAGAACCTGGGTGCAACCCTCTGCCTCTGTGCAGTCATTGTCAGTGTTTGCAGCACTCCAATGCTGTAGTGCACTGACAGCACTATGTTAGATAAAAGTTCAAATCTAATGTGGCCATGATCCCTTTAAAGATCCCAGCTGAAAACACGTCATGAATGACATCACCAGACCCACTCCATCTAATTGGATCGGGTAACGCACTGGGCGAACTTAATAGGCCCCATTAAGGTAACTTCATTTTCAACAGCGGGATGGAGCCAGCAGCGGGGTCGCGACCCGCCACGGACACCGCCCGCACTGGACCCACTGAGGTAGGCAAAATTCTGGCCTATGTTCCTATGGAGCCTTCAGCTGCTCCCTTTGGTCAGTTTAACAAATGTGCACTCCAAGTTTGAAGCCCTGCTTGCCAGGAGGGTGTATTAGGAATTCACAGAAGCATTGTTCATAATTTTCCATTCATTCAAATGAATAGACATAAAATCATGGGGAGCACACCTTTAATTTCCTGATATACACTCCTAGGGACTCCACACTGCAAGTAAACACTCATTAAAAATTTGACCTATCTGGAAGCCTGCTGAGCCATTAGGGAAGATCTCTTTGTCGTGGTTGCTATTATAATGTATTTACAGCACAGAAACAGGCCATTCGGCCCAACAGGTCCATGCCGGTGTTTATGCTCCACATGAGCCTCCTCCCACCCTCCTTCATCTAACCCCATCAACATATCCTTCTATCCCTTTCTCCCTCATGTGTTTTTTTATCTTCCCCTTAAACAACAACATCTATGCTATTCACCTCAACTACTCCTTGTAAGTAGCAAGTTCCACATTCTACCCACTCTCTGGGTAAAGAAGTTTCTCTTGAATTCCCTGTTGGATTTATTAGTCTCTATTCAATTTTAATGCTAGGCTGCTCCCTAAGTGAATCAAAGAAAGAAAATGGAAGAACCTGCATTTATATAGCATGTTATGATGTCATCAGAATGATTCAAAGCACTTCATAGTCAATGAATTACTTTTAAAGTGTAAACGGTGGTGGAAAAGGGGCTGGTAATGGATTCGGGTAGGGTGTATATCGGGCGACCAATCTGCTCCCACCCTTTTTCTGCCACCACTGAAAGTTAAAATCAGCCCTTGCGTGTTTATCCAGTGGCTGAACCATAGGGGGCGATTTTCTCACTGGAGGTGAGATGGAGGCGGGTTTCGGTTTGGGTGTGTCAGAAACTCGCCTCCACTGATGAAATTGAGATTTTCCCATGATTGGCCACTTGATTTCAGAGGTGTGGGATGTCTTGCTCAATTAGTGTTTTGGGACTCAAACCTTCCTCTGTTGACAGCACTTTTCCAGTCTGACTTTATGGCTTCTTGCTCCCGTGGCTCATTCCACAGCATTTCTGCGTCTCCTGCACCACATCCAACATCTTTTGAGAAACCACTATGTCCAATTCCAAGACAAGGGTCCACCCGAGGCTCTCGGATGAGGCGCTGTAAATGTTGTTTGAGGGGGTGACAGTTAGCATGGAGGTGCTCTTCCACTCATCTCAGAGGAAGAGGCCTGCCAAAAAAACCAAGGCTGTGTGGGTACAGCTGGCAAGGGATATAACCTCCAGATTTGTGTGCAGATTGGGAGACTGTTTCTGTGTATTGATGAAATATCATCCCTGTTGGAAAGCATTAACATGATTTGATGCCAAAATGTTGGCGTTATGCCATCTGTTACTTAGCCTTAGGCGGCTCCACATTGCGGGCAACGCCACATTTGCATTGTCAGGTTGGTGGCCTGACTGAAAGGAGGCCAGAGAATCATGTCCATTGTTAATGAAGTCCTGGCATGGAGCCAAGGACATGTGCCAACTTGGCCAACCTATACAAATCTGGCCATGATAAGTTAATCCCTTGCATCCCTGGCAGCCATGTGCTCACGTGCTGCCACTGCCGCTGGTCGAAACACCGGCGCTCTGACCTCCCCCTGCTGCTCCTCCTTCTGCTCCTCCTCCTCCAGATCTTCCTCCTCATCCTCATCCTCATCTGAGGTCCAGGGTGAAAGGAAATGAATGTTTCCTATTCTGCTTGCAGATGCCTCCTCTGGGGAAGCGCTCATTGTAAGCGGGGCGAGGTTCTTCCCAGGAGGTCCCACAGTTGATGGAGTCAAGCTGTAGCACCTCCGACTTCAGAAGGCCTTCTAAAAGTGCTCAGAGACCTTTTAAAGTCAAGGTCTGGCACCTGCAAGTGAGCCTTGCTGCAGTGAACGAGGTCTTGTTAGACCTGCAGCAGTGAGGGGGCCACCCACGAGTCAACCCGCCAGGTTTACCTGGCGTGGTTCAGAAGTTGCGTGAAGCATGCCGAAATGATGGTAAATTCAAGAGGGCCTCTCAAAATAGGATTAGAGAGGCCCTTAACAAGCATTTGCAGTAGTTAATTAATGCTATGGCCAGCTGGAGGCGGGAGCGTTTCCCGACCGCCAAAACCGGCACCGGCGAAATCCCACGGAGGCGGGTTGGAGTCAGTGTACACTCAAAGGGTGGACCAATATCAGATGAAGTCTAATCACAAGTCATGATTGCCACAGGCTTTTTTCAGTTCTTAAAGGGGAGGCTCACTGATGCTGCAGAAACTCATTCTCAGCATTGCTGACTGTGCAGTTGCCTCAGCAAGCAGAAGCAGGTCAAGGAGAAGGAGCCAGAGGACTGAAGCAGCTGTACTCATGGCAGATCCACAACCCAGGGAGAGAGCCCGCAGATTCTGCAATCAAACATTGGAGGTGTTGGTGTTCGCTGTGGAGAGATGGAGGGCGGTGGTCTACCCAGCAAGTGGCAGGAGACCCTCACTGCAAGTCTTCCACACTATGTGGAGGGAGGTAGTGCAACACGTCTTGGGCAGCACTATTTTCCCCAGGACCCACACACAGTGCAGGAAGAAATTTAACGCCCTCACTTGGGTGGTCAGGGTGAGTGAATGCTTCAACAAATGCTACATACCATCATCTGAACCATAACCTTCACACACTGGCCAAAGCACCACACCCTCTGCACTCACCCACCAACAATCTCTAGCTACCAACACTCACACCCACATCTCACACCTTGCATACAATGACAGCTACTCAACTATGGCAGGCACATCACTCAAACACGTTGCTCCACACTCACTCACACACTTTCCTTTCTCTTGCAGGCCATATGGCTCACAACAGGAGGGAGCAAGAGCACACAGGCGGGGGACAAGCCAGCACCCAACCACTGTCTGTGCTGGACAATAGAGTGCTGCAGATTATTGGGCACCAGGTGGTGGGCGCCGTGGCCACCGGCGATGTTGACCCCCTTGGGGACAACAATGGTATGTTCATCCCATTCTCACATCCCACCTCCCCACTCACCCCACAAGCGTTTCGCACTTTCCAGCTAATCATGCTGTATACATGCATTTCTCCCTTCCTGCCCCCTCCCCTCACCTTAACCCGACTCTTGTGCCTTTATGCTCTCAGATAATCAGTAAGTACCTGAGCAACCTGTCCCTGAGGGCACCGTAGAGAGTGAGGCGGAAGAAGAGGAGGAGGTTGAATACACTGCGTCACTGCATCTCTCACCCATAGGCACCAGCTCAGATACTGGCACTACACGATCTTTAGAGGCTAGTATAGTAACGAGATCTGCCCAGGGTGAGCTCCCCGGAGGGCAAGTTCGCGCGTGAGTACTACTGCACAGGACTCAGATGAGGACCTCGTTGGGGAGGCCTTTAGAAGAAGTGTGATGAGCATGCACATGGAGATGGTAGGTGCAATGGCAAGGGTGCCTGAGATCCTCTCGGCAATGATAAGGAGCATGGAGGAGTCCGCCTCCAACATTGTACAAGGCTCTGCGCACACCATGGAGCCCATCATTTCCAGTCTGCAAAGGATGGTAGACTCCCAGAAAGACAGTGGCGACCCAGACCTGATGCCACGTGTGCTGGGCGATCTGGCAGCTTCCATTGCAGCACAGGCAGAAACGATACAACGTCTTAGTGCTGTAATGGAACCTATGCTTGGTGGCATCCAATCTCAGACTGCTCTCATGCAATCTCAGCTTGATGCCATGCAAGCTCTGACTGCTGCCATTGTGGCTGAGTCTACCACTGTTGAGTGGGGCTTTCACAGTGTCGCAGCATGCCAGCAATCTGTGTTCCAACAGATTGTTATTGATGCTGAGGTGCTGTCCCAGAGGAGTAGCAGTGGGTCAGTGGAGCAGAAACCTGCTGTCCTCTCTCAGGACGACAGCATTCCTGCTCCCACCACTGCCCCACCGCCATTGCCCTTGTCGCTTCCTGTCATCCAGCCAGCCCAGACTGCTGCTGCCCACGCTGAGGTGGTACAGTCTACAGCCAGGCCTTCCAGACCCAGAGCTGGTCAAGGGCATCCTGCAAGGCCATCTGAAGTCTCCCGCACGGACACTCAGCAGCCTTCCACCAGCCCTGTTGCAGCCACTGGGTCATCACTTCGTAGGAGCAGTAGAGGCACAGTAACGAGAGGCACTAAGGGATTGCACAAGGGTGAATAGTTAATATATTTGTTGTAAATATGTGTTCACTGATTTTTGATCAATTTATTAATTCAGTTTGGATTCTTTTGTGGTGTGTCTCATTTCAGCTTTGTGCTGTGATATGGCCTGTGAGAGGGATGGAATGATGGGGATGTGGTGAGCAACAGGGATCTGGGCTTTAATTCATTCGAACTGCAGTCTGATGATGCGATCACGGACCACCCTTCCAGAAGGCCAATTGAGTGGCTGCCTCCTCCCTCGCTCCTGTTCCTCCTCCTCCTCGTCTTGCTCTTCATCCTCGTCCTCTTTCTCCTCTCCCTCTTCGTCCACCTGAGATGGTCCCGCAATACCTGGTGGCAAGGGCTGGGCCCTCATGATGGCCAAGTTGTGGAGCATGCAGCAGACTGCCAGTACAGCCCCCATTAATGTAACCAAGTGTAGCAGTTTGACTTTTTTTTAAGAATAAATGTAGCTACTTTTTAGTTGCCACAACACTCCTGATACTAAATAAAGTTGAAATTATGGAATGAGACTGTTGCACTATGTGAAGCTGACAAGTAAGCACTGAAATTCCACTAACCTACAACTGCGACTCATTACTGATGATCCCTTTAAATAATGTCCCTGGAGCCGGCTTCCTGTTGCTTCACACCAGCTCTCCCTGTCGCTGCTTCCTCTAGGCGCTAAGGTAGGTGGCGACAATCAATTTTGCAGATCAGGCGGTCAGTGAGCATTGCACACTCACTGATGTCACAATCCACCTGCCGTTGAGGCTCCCGGCGATAACTGTTAGCGGCGGCGCTGCGAGGGGGTGGGATTTGGCGTGTGCCATTCGACTCGTCATCTGCTGGCGCTAACGGGAGGCACTAAGGTACAGAATTTTCCCCCTAAGAATCTATTGGCCCAGAAATTCGGGTCCCAATGCGTGAGTACGCACCGGGTACTCATGTGTAGGCCCAGCGAAAGTGCCGGTTTTGTGTATGCACTGCGCATGCGCGGGAAACCGGAACTTCCGTTCCCCTGAAAGAAGGGGTTAAGAGCTGGAACGCGTGCGCGGGAGAGGCAGCGCATGCGCATTGAATTTACGTTTTATTTCCAAGTTTCTCCGGGAAGGTAAGTCTCCAAAAGTTAGACATGTAAAAAGCAGGCGCAAGGCCTGCTTTTAACAAGGTAAGTGGTGAATTAATTAAAATTTAAAAAAAATTTCCACAGGTTTATTATTTTTAAATACTTTAAAGAAAGGTAAGTTTATTTTTAGCCCCATTAGAGAATGTAATTAATTTTTTCAAAAATTTAAATTATTGTTTAAAATAGTTATTTCATGTAATTTATAGTTATTTTAAAAATGTGATTTAAAAAAAAAATTATTTGAAGTTTTAATGATGTTTTGGAGCTTATAGTATTTATAGGTTTGACAGCTCTTCCTGTCAAACTTATGAATGAAGCATTCCCTGCTACCATTGGCTCTCCATGGCCCACGTGATCCCAGGGGACGTGTCGAACTAACTGTGCCCCTGGGATACGCAAGCACTGCGCGCCGGCAGTTGGAGGAGGCCCAGGATCGGAATCCCACGGGGGCCCACAGCTCAACTGCCGGCGCGCTAGGTAAGTGCAGGTCGGAGGCTTGCACCCGTGGGAAGCCTCCGACCCGAATTTCTGGGCCAATGTCTAAGTTACATAAAAGTTCTAAATCCCTCTGCGTTTGGTTGTATAATTTGACCTATTTCCTATTTTGTTAGCATCTGAAAAACCTGGAGATTTTACTTACTGCACCCTCAAGTAAGTCATCAATCCATTTTTGTAATTATAAAATCCTTTTATCTAAAATGCATCCATAGACTGCACAAATATTGTCTGTCACTAGTCAAACTGCCACAGGCACCTAACTTGCTCAAACAACCACAATCGGTTAAGTTAATCCCGCTAATTCACTCAAATATGGATAATTAGTAAAGCTACCAGTTTTGTACAAGCAATCCATGCAAAATTGATTAATGGAGACATTCCAATGTTTTGAAAGCTACCAATCAGGAAATAGCAACTGCTACAACATAAATTAATCAGAATGCTCAAACATTTTTTCCAACTTCCTTTTGATTCCTCAGCTAGCTATATACTATACACAATTCATAACCTACAAAACACATAAAAACTTAAGCGATGCACACAAAATCTTCAAAATGGTCTGACCCTGCCCAGTTTGATCCCCTGGTCATCCCAACCCAGCACTCACGACTTTCTGGCCCAGTACAACGCACCCTGACTTTGTCCAAGTCTAACCCAATCCTCCCATTCCTTTCAGCTCAACCCAGCCCTGCCTCAAGTACTGCAGCTCCACTCCTACTCTCGCCATCATATCTGACCAGTCGACCTTTCAGTCCCTCTGCTGTACCCCTCCTTCACAGTACTGACTCCCGGGTGCAGCTTTCCTCTCTCCCTGACCAGTTATCCCTGCCTCCGGACATTCCAGCCCAAGAGCTGCGGCACAAGGATCCTCTAGTTTTGTGCTGCTGTCCCCCTTCCTCTCAAGAAAATTGTGATTGTAACAGAGAAAAAAAATCTTAACCGTTATTGCACTTTAGAACATAAGAAAGAAAGAGGAGCAGGAGTAGGCCATTCGGCCCTTCGAGCCTGCTCTGCCATTCAATAAGATCATGGCTGATCTTCTACCTCATCTCCACCTTCCTGCACTATCCCCATATCCCTTGATTCCCTTAATATCCAAAAATCTATCTTCATTGGCTCTAAAAACGCTTTGGGATGTCCTGAGGTTGTGAAAGGCCCTGTATAAATTAAGTCCTTTCTTTAATTTACTCTCTAACCGTTCCCAGTAATCTGTTTCTCAGTAATGGAATTCATCTGTGCAAATCTTATTTTCATACTGCAAAATTAATGAAAGCAAACAGATGTGCAGTATCTGTTTAAACTTCATTAAACATTAGTAAGGAGCTTCAATGATTCATTGTATAATACTTTAATCAGAATTGCAATCTGCGTATCTCATGAATCAACATTCAGATCACAATGACTGCCTCCAGATGGTATCGGCACAATCTTTCTGTCAACATATTCATTCTCTTAGCACAGACATATAGGCAAACTAACCTACTTCTTCATAGTCAATGAACACCAAATTAGCAGATCGCTTATTTGAGAACAAGTATGGGGAGCAGGCATTCTCTTGTGATATCAGAATTGTCCAGCGTCTAAATTTATAGCACAAGTTTTAACAGCCAGTTTTAAAATTTGAAATACTAACTAATTTCCTTGTAGACTAAAATAATTTGATGGCTGGACTTCTCTATTTGTTTGCAATGTCTGCAGGGAAAATTATACCCAGGATTGTGAGCTTAAATTTATTGACCAGATTACGAATTCTATCATCTCATCAACCTTTATGTTATTTCTTCCAGCTACAGTTGCACAAACTGGATAGCTTGACTACTTCCAACACCTGTGTTGCTCGTGTGCTAATCAGCAGATTATCGAGAAAATCGTCTCATAGAAACATAGAAACATAGAAGATAGGAGCAGGAGTAGGCCATTCGGCCCCTCAAGCCTGCTCCGCCATTCAATGCGATCATGGCTGATCATCCAAATTCAGTACCCCATCCCTGCTTTCTCCCCATATCCCATGACCCCTAGCCTCAAGAAATATATCTAACTCCTTCTTAAATATATTTAATGAATTGGTCTCAACTGCCTTCTGTGGTAGAGAATTCCACAGGTTCACCACTCTCTGGGTG
The DNA here is from genome assembly GCF_052327205.1 of Somniosus microcephalus. Classification (NCBI taxonomy): domain Eukaryota; kingdom Metazoa; phylum Chordata; class Chondrichthyes; order Squaliformes; family Somniosidae; genus Somniosus; species Somniosus microcephalus. Next base: position 173,442,573 of record NC_140999.1, on the reverse strand, counting down.
AAGAAATTCCTCCTCATCTCAGTCCTAAATGGCTTACCCCTTATCCTTAGACTGTGACCCCTGGTTCTGGATTCCCCCGCCATCGGGAATATCCTTCCTGCATCTAGTCTGTCTAGTCCTGTTAGAATTTTCTAAGTTTCAATGAGATCCCCTCTCATTCTTCCAAACTCCAGCAAGTATAAGCCCAATCGACCCAATCTCTCCTCATACGTCATTCCTGCCATCCCAGGTATCAGTCTGGTGAATCTTCGCTGCACTCCCTCCATGGCAAAGATTCATCTCGGGTGGTGGCGCGGAACGGGCCGCCCGTGACACGCAGCACCTGATATTCCATTCCATTGACAGTGTCCGATCCGATACCGTCTGTTTAGCACCACCGCCCAAGGCGAACTTCTAGGCCAAAGTAATTTCACAAGGAGTTTTTATTATGGCAAAATGCCTCAATTATCTTATCCCAGATTTTCTTTATCTCCTCTTTAAAGATTGATTCAGTAAGCACACTAATATAATATTAAGAGTAAGAGTTAAAAGTTCTTGGTTTTTTTTTCCCTGCAGGGGCTGTGGTCATTGCCTTTGTGGTCTGCTGGCTTCCATATCACATACGCCGACTGATGTTCTGTTATGTCCCCAAACATCTCTGGACAGAGTGAGTACTTCGCAAATGACTAGAGTTCTAGTTTGATGACAATATTCACGTTTAATATTGTATGAGGAAACCATAAGAGTGATGACATAAATCGTGCCATTCATGTAGAAAGGACTTATGAAATATACTGGGCGGCCTGCTGGTGGTGCTGTCCAGGGAGAGTATAAATACTCGGGCACGGGCCCAGCTTGCTCAGGGACATTTTGTAAACAGGAACTAGTGAAGGATAACTAGACTTCCATGTTGTGAAACAATCGATTAAAGCCTTGTTTAATACTCTGACCAAGTGCCTAGTAGTTTTCTTACGTCAAGTGACATTTCTATTATTTTTATATGTATTTTGTTATGGTTTATATAGCTTATAACTCAGATTATGAATGAACGTACTGAGCAAACCGTGGTTTCAGTATTGAGTTTATTGATCCAAACTGAGTTAAACTTCTCAAACCCAAATCTAGAACGAATTCACTTAAGTCTCATTTTCCTTTATGAAACTCAATGTTCAAAATTAGAAATATGTCAGGTAGCAGAACTGCGTAGCAAATAGCCAACACAGACATGATGCGCCAAATAGTCTCCTTCTGTGCTAAACAGTCTACGGAACCGGATTTATGAATGATTCTCCACCCCAAACCATTTACTACACCCATTTCATTATGATTGTCACTTGTTTTGGCTTTCTTTTCAAGCAAAACAGGAAAATTTAGTTTCAAAATAATTATATATATATATATATATATATATATATATATACATGCATAAGATGTGTGCACCAATTTAAAATATTGTACCTAATGGATCATCACAAAACATAGCCAATAAATAAAGTTTTATTAAGCAGTACTCAGAAATTAAAACCCCAATTATAGCACTGGTTCCCATCATAGTCGATGCATGTAAAAGACTTTGGCCATGAAATTCGGCTCCTTTGCGCCTGCCGTTAGCGCCTATGACGTTAACGGGGGCGCAAAGGGCTTATCACCCGGATGGTGTCGTCGCCGTGCATCACGACCCCTTACCGCCCCGTGGCAGAAATTCAGCTGTGCCCTGCGAGGCTGCCATGGGTGGTGTCAGTGTCAGCTTCGCGGGTCGCGAGCCAGGCTGACCTCTGCTCACAGGGCACTATTTAAAGGGTGTTGCGGCCCACAACACCATTTTATTTCTTTTGGCCGACCTCCAGGTCGGCCCTCCGTGGCAGCCCTCGACGTGGTCCATGGCCGCCATCGCACAGCCCGGCAATGCGTCTTGGTGCCGGGCTGCAGCCACGGCACCACGCCACCCTGGTGGGCTAGTGTGGGCCATCGGAGGCCCTGCAGAGCTCGCAGCTTTTAACGGAAGGGGAGGGGCGCTGAAACGCGTCAGCACTACATGGAGCGGCGGCGTAGCGCTACCGTGCTTTGCACCCCCGACACCACCCCGAGAGGAAGTGGAGCACCCGGGATAGCGCTCTGCTTCCTCGCTGGGGCAGTAAGCCGAATTTAGCGGCCGGGGCGGTACTTCGACGCTGGGCGCCTAATCTCCGGCGATAATTCGGTTACCGTCCCCAAAGATTTACTAATTTAGTCTGGTGTCTGTGATTTTGATGGCATTTGTAGATTTGCAAATTTGTAGATTTGCAAAAATTACATCTCCTTGCTTGGTGCCTTCACTTTAACTCACTTTGTACATTTATACAACTTACAGTAGATAATGAATTGTTACAATTCAACTCTTCCCAGCAACTGGGTGCAAGACTGTCCTTTCATACTTGGCATCTAGGTGCGACTGATAAAGAAAGCCTATATGAAATCAGCTCAGGCCATCTGAAGATAGTTATTAGTGAATAGGAATCCACAGCAAAAATCTGCACTGTGCCTGCCTAGAAATGTTTGTGAAGTGAAAATGTGTTCTATTCTTTCGCACTCACCAAATTAGGACCAAAAAAAAACAAAGGCCCATAAATTCCGTTCCCTACGGGTGTGTATGCGCTGTGTACTCACCTGTAGGGCCAACGGAAGTGCTGGTTTTAGGCATGCACTGCGCATGTGCTGGAAACCGAAACTTCCGTTATTTGAAGAAAGGGCCTCACAAGTCAAACGCCTGTGCCGGAGAGGCTGGAACTTCTGATTTTTTCCACAGTTGCTTCAGTCCAGGTAAGTCTGAAACAGCTGTGCCTGGAAAAGCAGGCGCAAGGCCTGCTTTTACCAGGCTAAGAGGTGAAGTAAGTAAAAAAAAAAAAAAAATTTTTTCCACTGATTTATCATTTTAAAATACTTTAAAGAAAGGTAAGTTTATTTTTAGCCCTGTTAAAAACTTTAATTATTTTTTTCAAAAATTAAAATTTTGTTTAAAATAGTTAATTTATGTAATTTATAGTCATTTTAAAAATGTGAAGTTTTTAAAAAATGTATTTGAAGTTTTACTTATGTTTTGGGGCTGATCGCTATTCATAGATTTGACAGGTCCGCCTGTCAAATCTATGAATGGAGATTCCCTGCTCTGATTGGCTCCCCATGGCCCACGTGATCCCAGGGACACTGCGAACCGCCTGCGCCCCTGGGATACTTGTGCCCTGCACACCGGCAGTTTGAAGAGGCACAGCAACGGAATTCTGTGCGTCCCGAGAGCCCTCCGGTCCAGGCGGAGATTTTTTCCAAATCGCAGCCCTCCGCCCGCGGGAGGCCTGCGAACGGAATTCCTGGGCCAATTTCTCCTCTACTCAATGGGGATGAAATTGCTCTTCGTCAAAAGCGCGAAACAGTAAATCGGGAGCCCCTTTTACACCGCGCCCGATTTTCTTTTCTTTTCCATTGAAGTCAATGGCTTCAGTTGGTTTCACTGTTCACCAACACAATGGGCCAGAAATTCCCGCGGGTGCAAGCCTCCGACCTGCACTTACATAGCGCGCCTGCCGTTGTGTTGTGGGCCCACGTGGGATTCCGATCCTGGGCCTCCTCCAGCTGCCGGCGAGCAGTGCTCGCGTATCCCAGGGGCGCAGTTAGTTCGAAGCGTGGAATCACGTGGGTCATGGAGAGCCAATCGTAGCAGGGAATCTCCATTCATAAATTTGACAGGAAGACCTGTCAAATCTATGAATAGAGATTGGCCCCAAAACCTAACTAAAACTTCAAATAAATTAAAAAAAAAAACATTTTTAAAATAACTAAATTACATAAAATAACTATTTTAAACAATAATTTTAATTTTTGAAAAAATTAATTACAGTTTTTAACAAGGCTAATAATAAACTTACCTTTCTTTAAAGTATTTAAAAATAATAAACCTGTGGAAAAAATGTCTTAATTTTACTTAATTCACCACTTACCTTGTTAAAAGCAGGCCTTGCGACTGCTTTTTAAACGCGCAGCTGCTAGAGGCTTACCCTCCCGGGAAAACCTGTTAAAAAAACGGAAGCTCAAGGTCTACACGCTGCCTCTCCTGTGCACGCGATTGACCTGTGAACCCCTTCCTTCAAGGGAACGGAAGTTCCGGTTTCCAGCGCATGTGCAGTGCATGCACGAAACCGGCACTTTCATTGGCTCTATGCGTGAGTACACAGTGCGTACTCACCCATGGGGACCCGAATTTCTGACCCATTATAGTCAGTGCTGTGATGAAATATGCCATTCATCAGGCACTCTTTATTCTCTGTGTTTGATTGTGCCTGTGACTGTGACAAGCAGGGGAGTTTAGTTTCAGTTTCATTTCCTTACCTGTATTGTATTGTGTGTAGGGCTCCGCCCATACCTGGCCCCTACTTAAGCAGGCCCCAGCGTGTCTCACAGGCAGTACAGCAGATCTCTGGATGAGAGACACTTCTCCACTGTGTATTACTTTCTGAGTTAATAAAAGCCTTGCTTTGCTCCGTTAACGTTGAGTCTCGGATTCATTGAGGCACATCAATTTTATTAACTCAATTTTCAACGCAATGGATCAACTCTTGAAACCCGAACGTTTGGATTTGGACCCGCATGCTTCGGACGCATCGGCACGATTCGGACACTGGTTTAAGTGTATGGAATTCTTCCTGGACAATTCCGCAGCCATCACAGACGCTACGGACGCTGAAAGTATGAAACTCGGAATCCTGCGGAATTGGGTAAGCCACCGGGTTTCCCCCTCATCCAAGACGCCGACACGTACCCAGCCGCCTGCGACATCCTAAAGGCGCATTACCAGCAGCCTACGAACGAGGTGTACGCTAGGCATCTGCTCGCTACTCGCACACAGCGACCTGGGGAATCGCTGGATGAGTTCCTAGTCACCCTGAAAACGCTTGGCAAAGACTGCAAGTGCCAAGATGTAAAAGCCACAGTGTACACTGACGAGCTTGTTCGTGATGCCTTTATCACAGGCCTCAGCTCCACTTACATCCGGCAGAGACTACTGGAAAAACGGGATTGGACCTGAAACAGGCCGTGGACACAGCGCGATCCCTGGATGTGGCCCAGAGAAACTCGGACGCCTACTCTTCAGCCCGCGCCGCCCACGCCGCCACGTGTGCACCAAGGGCGCCGCCATCTTGGAAGGCATCTTCCCCGCCCGGCAGCCCGACACCGTCGGGGCCCCGCTCTCCCCCCAGAAGCCCTACGACAGCCGCGACGCATCGGGGCCCCAACTGCTACTTCTGCGGGCAGCCGAAGCACACCAGAAACCTGTGCCCAGCGAAAGGTTCCACCTGCTTTAAGTGCGGTAAGAAGGGGCACTTCGGGAAGGTGTGCAGAGGGAACCCCGCTGGAAAACCCGCCACCGCCGCGTGTGCGTCGTGGGAGCGGCCATCTTGGACGCCATCTTGCCCGACCTCGCGGGGTCCGCCATCTTGTGAGCAGACAGCGTGGACGCCATCTTGTCTCGATCAGGGCCCTACAGTGGCATCGGTCACAGTGGACCAGACCAGACCGCACCCGCTATCCAAATCAATGGTGGACATCGAGGTAAACGGGTGCGGGGTTAAATGTTTAATTGACAGTGGAAGCACGGAGAGTTTTATCCACCCTGAACTAGCACAACAACTCTCTCTAACGGTGGTCCCTGCTCGGGGCACCATCTCTATGGCTGATAAAACCCAGACATCGACCATTATGGGTTACTGCGCGGTACAATTGTCCGTTAACGGAACTGTATACGATAATTTTAAATTACTAATCATGAAGAGTCTATGTGCGAGCGTGATCTTGGGCCTGGATTTCCAGTGCCACCACCAAAGCATCACACTCAATTACGGTGGGTCCCAGCCGCCCCTCACAGTGTGCAGTCTGGCTACCCTGAAGGTAAAGCCGCCTTCGCTATTCGCGAACCTTACTCCCAACTGCCGGCCAATAGCGACCAAAAGCAGGAGGTACAGCTGGGAGGACAGGCGGTTTATCGCGACCGAGGTGGACAGGCTGCTGAGGGAGCGCGTTATTGAACGCAGCAACAGCCCGTGGCGCGCCCAAGTGGTGGTGGTGAGGGGTAGCGAGAAGAAACGGATGGTGATCGACTATAGCCAAACGATCAACATGTACACCCAACTAGACGCCTACCCGCTACCCCGCATATCAGAAATGGTGAACCAAATTGCCCAATACCGGGTGTTCTCCACCATCGACCTCAAGTCAGCGTACCACCAGCTCCCTATCAGACCAGAGGACCGCCCGTACACCGCCTTCGAGGCGAACGGACGCCTCTACCAATTCCTCAGAGTCCCCTTTGGGGTGACGAATGGGGTCTCGGTCTTCCAGAGGGAGATGGACCGCATGGTCGATGACCACCACTTGCAGGCAACCTTCCCCTACCTCGACAACGTCACCATCTGCGGTCACAACCAGCAGGATCACGACTCGAACCTCGAGAGGTTCCTGAAAACCGCACAAAAACTCAACCTCACTTACAACGAGGACAAGTGCGTTTTCAACACCACGCGCCTCTGCATACTAGGCAGCGTGGTGGAGAATGGGGAAATCGGACCAGACCCCGACCGATTGCGCCCCCTACGGGAGCTGCCCCTGCCCAACACTCCCAAAGCCCTGAAAAGGTGCCTGGGGTTATTTTCTTATTATGCCCAATGGGTCCCCAACTACTCCGACAAAGCCCGCCCCCTCTTGAAAACAGCCTCTTTTCCGCTCTCTGCTGAGGCCCACGCCGCCTTCAAAAGCATTAAGCGGGATATTGAACGGGCCACGCTACAGGCAGTGGACGAGAACACTCCCTTTCAAGTGGAAAGTGATGCGTCTGACTTTGCCTTGGCGGCCACCCTCAACCAGGCGGGGCGGCCCGTAGCTTTCTTCTCGAGGACCCTCCAAGGGCCCGAGATCAGACACTCCTCCGTGGAAAAGGTGGCCCAAGCCATCGTGGAGGCAGTGCGCCACTGGCGCCACTACCTAGCCGGCAAACGCTTCACCCTACTTACCGACCAGCGGTCGGTAGCGTTTATGTTTAATAATAAACAGAAGGGGAAGATTAAAAATGACAAGATTCTCAGGTGGCGGATCGAGCTCTCCACCTTCGAGTATGACATCATTTACCGGCCAGGGGCCCTTAACGAATCCCCCAACGCCCTCTCACGAGGGATGTGTGCCAGCGCCACCGGGGATCGGCTACAGACCCTCCACAACGACCTCTGCCACCCAGGGGTCACACGGCTGTTCCACTTCATAAAGTCCCGCAACTTACCCTACTCGATTGAGGAAGTTCGGTCTCTGACCAGGAACTGCCGCACTTGCGCTGAGTGCAAGCCTCGGTTCTACCGCCCAGATAGAGCCCACTTAATCAAAGCTACACGGCCCTTTGAGCGGCTCAGCTTAGATTTCAAGGGCCCCCTCCCGTCAGTCGACCGCAATGTTTACTTCCTGAACATTGTGGACGAATACTCCCGTTTCCCATTCGCCTTCCCCTGCCCAGACATGACCAGCGCCACGGTCATTAAATGCCTCAACAGCCTGTTCTGCCTGTTCGGTACGCCGAGCTACATCCATACGGATAGGGGGGCGTCCTTCATGAGTGAAGAGCTACGCCAGTACCTGCTGTCCAGGGGGATCACCACAAGCCGTACCACCAGCTACAACCCCCAGGGTAACGGCCAGGTGGAGCGAGAGAACGGGACAGTATGGAAAGCAGTCACTCTAGCTCTAAGGACCAAGGGCCTCCCTATCTCCCGCTGGCAGGAAGTCCTCCCAGATGTGCTCCATTCGATACGGTCGCTATTGTGTACTGCCACTAATGCCACGCCTCATGAACGAATGTTTGTCTTTCCCCGGAAATCCACCTCAGGCGTATCCATGCCGTCATGGCTCTCCACCCCAGGTCCGGTATTTGTACGAAGGCATGTGAGGGGCCACAAGACGGACCCTCTCGTGGAGTCAGTGCACCTACTCCACGCCAACCCCCAATACGCGTATGTCCGGCACGCCGACGGAAGGGAGGACACCGTGTCCATAAAAGACGTCGCCCCAGCCGGTAACGACAACAACCACGACAACAACAGCAACAACGATCACAGCAACTCTTACCCACCCACTATCCTTTCATCACCCCCGGAAGAACATCGACCAACGGTGCCCCCACCAACTACCCCTTCAACAACCCTGGCGGCGCCCCCGGCAGAGACCCAGGAGGCCACCGGGGACACCCAGCCGACACCCACGGCACCACAACAGCTACGTCGGTCACAGAGGACTATCAAACCCCCGAACAGACTAAATCTGTAGAAGGGGTGAATGTGATGAAATATGCCATTCATCAGGCACTCTGTATTCTCTGTGTTTGATTGTGCCTGTGACTGTGACAAGCAGGGGAGTTTAGTTTCAGTTTCATTTCCTTACCTGTATTGTATTGTGTGTAGGGCTCCACCCATACCTGGCCCCTGCTTAAGCAGGCCCCAGCGTGTCTCACAGGCAGTACAGCAGATCTCTGGATGAGAGACACTTCTCCACTGTGTATTACTTTCTGAGTTAATAAAAGCCTTGCTTTGCTCCGTTAACGTTGAGTCTCGGATTCATTGAGGCACATCAAGTGCAACGCCTCAAATTTAAAATTCTCATCCTTGTGTTCAAATTCCTCCGTGGTCTCGCCCCTTCCAATCTCTGTAACCTCCGCCAGCCCTAAGCTCTGAAATTCCTTCCCTAAACCTCTCTGCTTCTCTCCCTTCCTTCAAGGCGCTCCTTAAAACCTACCTCTTCGACCAAGCTATTGGTCGCTTGTTCTAATATCTCCTCATGTAGCTCGGTGTCAAATTTTGTCTGATTTACGCTCCTGTGAAATACCTTGGGACATTTTACTATATTAAAGGTGATATGTAAGTGCAAGTTATATGGGCTGGGCGGGTTGGTGTGCTAAAGAGATGAGCTTCAATGGAACAAATGTTCTCCTCCTTGACTGTTCTTATGTGAAACTGTTTTTGTGAAGTGAGTTGTATATTGCCAGCACAATCTGATTTGTTATGATTGAAGAGTTATTCCAATTTTGATCACTGTGGGCTCTATCCTGTAAAACCGTTTTAGAAGGCCCAGTGCCCCAGTGGCAATTTAAATGAAGTATTTATTCAGATAATTAGACACATTTGTCAATATTCTGGTGAACTGGCTAGCTGCAAGCTGTGAATTATTGCAGCACAAACTTGGGAATCTAAATTTCCCACTTTATAACAGCTGAAAAATCTCACTGAATCTCTAAGTGACGGCTGACTGCCGAGATTGATGCATCCTTTCGCTTGCACTGGCAGTTATGAAAAATACTTTTTTTCTTGTGATTAAGTGATCATGTTCAGATTTTGTAACTGGGGAATTAAAGATGAGGGAATCCAAATGAAACACAACACATGCATCACATTTTTATGAGGTTGTTGTATGGTGGAACTGAGTACTGCATTTGGGAAAGGTAACAAGTCAAAAGATAGAGTAAGATTACTAAAATGTTAAACCATGCCATGTTCCAACTATTCTTGAATCCGGTTATACTTTTAATTTTGAATCAGAGATAAATGACATTTCAGGCTACAAATTACTGTTGGCTCTGATAGCAAATGAACACAATGCACATATTTGATTTTCCTCTGTCATCTGTTTTAACCTGGGCGTTAACTCATTTATCATAAGCGGATTAATACCTCTGCTAAAATAGCAGCAGAATGTCATTTGTGTTTATTCACCGATATTGTTGACAGTAATTTCTAAAATAATCAGTCATTTCAGACCATAGCGATATCCTCCATTTTCTTTACTGCTGGTGCTGGGAGGTGGAGGAACTCTTTGAGTCCTGGGAAAGCAGGTTAACGTTCTAGGTATAGTCCCTTCATCGGCACTCAATATGTACTTCCAACATTTCCTTTTCCATTTCCATTTAGGTTATCTTTAATTCACTTACCTTTTTCCTTGGGTAGGCCTCTCAGTGTATTAGTTATTTGCATGTTCTTTTGGATCTTTAGGCCTTGAATTTCATTGGGCCGTGAGGCAGGCTTTTAGGCATGCGGGGGGTTAAAATCGCAAAACCTAGGGGTCGCGACCCCCCCGCCTGGTTCCCGCCTCCACGCCATTTTAACCTAGGTGTGTCTGATTGAGCCGAATCAGTCCCGCCTGCAAAAGGCGGGACTGGTCTTTAGGGCCCTTAAGCAGCACTGACTGGCCTTTATAATCCCATTTTAACAGGCCCTTGCCTGTTTAACCCTTTTCCCACGCAAAACACGCCTGGTGGGGATGACGCCTGTGAAACCTGGCGTGAGCACTATTGGCTTGCTGACTGTCAGCTGCAGGTCCAACATTAAAGAGGATATTTGATCAGTCATCATTTGCAGGTGGCAGGAATTTGTTGTCTCAGGCCTGGGGGAACTTTTAGAAGGCATTGTAAGAGCCATAAAAGCTTAAGAAAATACTTTAAAATATTGGTTAAATAGCATAATACAGTTAATTTACCTGATTGACTTATTGTATTAAGAAACCCCCTATTTTCTTGCTCCAGTAGTATAGTCCGAGACACCCCCTTCATTCTTGCCACAATGGTACAGTCCCTAAGCCACACATGGTATGCAGCCATTTTACAGTTTAAACTCCACGTGGCTGAAGGAGGCAGAAGTTGTGAGGTTTGGAGCAATACAGTTTTTGACCGTATTCGTTTATACGTGTTTGCTTTGTAATTCTGTTCGTAAAGTGTTATAGTAAACAGTTTAAAAGACAAAGCTACGTTTGGGAACGTTTTATTTCGACACGCGTCTACTCGTTGTTAACAGCCCCACAGCTCAGTGGCTGCCTGTTTGGAAACTAAGAAGCGCCACTACATTAGTCAAAAACTTGCTCCCTAAGAAGGAAAGGACGGAATCGTCGGCGAACGTATACATGAATGGTCACGGAGCCAGACGACAATATAAGAAAGCGAAGGTACAGTGACTGTTACTTGCTTTGTTCATTCTATTGAGAAGCTAAATAAGAGCTGCGGGTAAAATGGCCGAGGCCTTACGGAGCCAGGAGCTTCCCCCAGCCAGAAGGATTGCTGGCCAAAAGAGGGAAATAAAGCTCCCCCCAAAGGCAATGGAAGAGAAGTTACATAGAAGCATAGGTGCAAGGAAGGCTAAATTAGCTCAGATAACTGGAAAAATGAAGATAATTGATCGTCTCATGGAAGATAATGCTAATATTAAGAAAGCTGAAGACATAATGTATTACGATTTCTCCAAGCTGCATGAAGAATTTAATGTACTCAATGAAGATGTATTAGCACTTCTGTCTGAAGAAGAGGGAAACGCTGATCAGAACAACTGGTTTGATCTTAAATCAACCAGCATTAAGGACTATATCAAGGCCACAGAACAGTGGATGTTAAAGATTCATCAAGATGCTGATACAGCAGAGAAAGATAAAGTTGACGATGAAGTCGGACCAGACGATAGCATTTCAGAGACTTCCGCCAGACCGAGCAAAAATCGAAAAGAAGGTAGCTCTGTTTCTGGACGCAGGTCAGTCGCTTCTACCACAAGCTCGTCACGACGCATGAGAGAGGAGGTTGAACGGGCGGCGTTGATGGCGCGCGCAGCATCTTTAGCGGAGAAGCAAGCTCTTGAACGGGAAGAGGCCCAACTGCAGGCCCAAGAGGCCCAACTGCAGGCCCAACAGGCCCAACTGCAGGCCCAAGTGCAGGCCCAACAGGCCCAACAGGCCCAGGTGCAGGCAAAGAAAGAACAGCTGGAGATAAAAACAGCTATCGCGGTCTCAGACGCCAGGTTGAGTGTGTATGAAGATTATGAAGGCTCACGGGATGGCGGGAGCGAATACTGCCAGTCAATGTTGTCACATAGAGTTGGATCCAGGGCACCTTCAAGAGTTACAAGAGAGTCCGAAGGCAATCCCCTGGCATTACAGCGTGGAAGAGTGGCCTCTCCACTAACAGGAGCATGTGATGCTACCCCAGACGTCAGACGGTCTAGACTAGACCCTGCTGATGACCACCAGAGGCCTGAAGACACAGGGAGAAGCCTATACCGAGTGATGCAACATCAGAACGAAATTGCAGAGATGCTTGTAAAACAACAGAATCTGTTTCAACTCCCTCAAAGAGACATACCAGTGTTCCAAGGCGACCCACTCAAGTATAAGCCCTTCATCAGATCCTTTGAACAAGCCATTGACTCCAAAACAGAGAGCAGCAGTGATAAGTTGTACTACCTGGGACAGTACACCAGTGGTAAACCACAAGACCTGGTCAGAAGCTGTGAACACATGAGACCGGACCGGGGATACATAGAAGCCAGGAAGTTGCTGCAGGAGCACTATGGTAACGAGCTGAAGATAGCCACTGCATATATTGAAAAGGCTACCAAGTGGCCACAGATCAGATCGGAGGACGGAGAGGCATTGAACGCATATGTTCTTTTCCTCATAGGATGTCGCAACACCATGGAGGATGTTGAATTCATGGAAGAGATGGACAATCCTACGACTATGAGAATCATCATCTCTAAGCTTCCTTACAGGATGAGAGAACAATGGAGAAGAACAGCCTTTGAGATAATGGAGAGACGGAAAAGTAGAGCCAGGTTTGCAGACTTAGTGAATTTCATAGACAAACAGGCTAAAATTGCTAGGGACCCATTGTTTGGAAACATCCAGGACGCCAGCCCGACCACCGATGGAAGAGTGAAAGCCAAGCCTGTTGAATCAAAGACTCTCAGGAAAGGTGGTTCCAGGGGAAGCAGCTTTGCAACTATCGTCACTCAGGCCGAGGAAGAAAGGCCCCAGAACTCATCTCCCAAAAAGAGCAGCACAGTGACGCCTGCTAGTGCCTTTCAGAAGCCATGCTTATTCTGCCAGAAGAATCATACATTGGATTTCTGCAGCGACATCAAAGCACAGCCACATAAGGACAGAATCGAATTCCTGAAGTACAACGGCCTATGTTTTGGATGTCTCTCTCAGGGGCACCTGAGTAGAAACTGTAAGCAAAGAACAACATGCAGAGAGTGCACTTGGAAACATCCCAGTCTGCTGCATATCCATAAAGAAGAACAAGTCTCTAAGAAGAGTGAAGAAAACAATACCGACGAGAAGGTTGTTTCAAGTGCTCTGGTGTCGCTAGAACCAGAGACTTGTGGACTCACTGGGGCCGGTGACAGTGATTGTATTCTTGCCATCGTACCAGTAAAGATCAAGTCTAAGAGGAGCGAGAAGCTTGTGGAGACTTACGCCTTCATGGATCCAGGTAGTTCAGCAACGTTCTGCACAGAATCACTCATGCGACAGCTGAACGTTAGAGGCAGAAGAACAGAAATCCTATTACGCACCATGGGTCATGAGAAGTCAATGCAAAGTTATATCCTGTCAGACCTAGAAGTGTGTGGACTTGAAGAGAAGGACTTCATAGACCTGCCTAATGTTTTCACACAGAGGGAGATTCCTGTTAGAATAGGGAACTTAGCCCTGCAGAAGGATGTGGATAGATGGCCTTACCTAGAAAAGGTGCATCTCCCATACATTGACGCAGAAATTGGCCTATTAATTGGAACCAATGCCTACAAAACTATGGAGCCATGGCAGGTGATAAACAGCAAGGATGACGGACCCTACGCCGTCAGGACAGCCCTTGGATGGGTAGTCAATGGACCGGTAAGGAGAGATGATGGCAACAAGTCGAACAAGGAGGAACGACAAAATGTCACAGTTAATCGCATCTCTATCGCAAGCATTGAAGAGCTGTTGATACAGCAGTTCCACGCAGACTTTTCAGAACGCAGCTGTGAGGAAAAGACAGAGATGTCACAAGAAGACCATCAGTTCATGGATTTGATGACAAGGTCTCCACAGTTCATTGATGGCCACTATCACATTGGTTTGCCACTGAGAAGACAGACCGCGAAGATGCCGAACAATCGCTGCATAGCAGAGCAACGCGCCATCAGTCTAAAGAGAAAGCTGAACAAGAACCCCGACTTTCACGAAGACTACAAAGGCTTCATGAGAAACATCATAGCGAAAGGCTATGCTGTAAAAGTGCCCGAGGAACAGTTGAACAGAGACGATGGAAGGGTCTGGTACATTCCTCATCACGGTGTGCATCACCCAAAGAAGAAAAAGATCCGTGTAGTGTTTGACTGCGCCGCCTCATTCAGAGGAACTTCACTGAATGACCAGCTGCTTCAAGGTCCTGATCTTACTAATACCCTCATTGGCGTCTTGACTAGGTTTAGACAAGAGCTCGTTGCCATGATGGCAGACATAGAATCAATGTTCTACCAAGTCAGAATCCCTGATGAAGATGCTGATCTTCTGCGTTTCCTTTGGTGGCCAGATGGCGACGTTAGTCAAGCGATGGTGGAATGTAGAATGGCCGTACACTTGTTCGGAGCCACATCATCTCCCAGCTGTGCAAGCTACGCTCTCAGAAAAACTGCAGAAGATGGCAAAGGCAAAGCACCATCAGAGGCTGTGGAGACAATCTTCAGAAACTTTTATGTCGATGACTGTCTGAAGTCCGTGCCAACAGAAGACGATGCCATCGCACTGTCAAGAGACCTTAGAACTCTGTGTTCGAATGGAGGATTCCATCTGACTAAGTGGATAAGCAACAGCAGAGCAGTTCCAGCTTCTATCCCAGAAAAGGAAAGAGCCACTGAAGTCAAAGATCTGGACCTGAGCCACGATGTCCTTCCTATCGAGAGAGCTCTTGGTGTACAACGGTGCATTGAGTCAGACACGTTCAACTTCAGGATAATGGTGAACGAAAGACCATCCACAAGACGAGGGATTCTCTCCGTGGTCAGTTCCATCTACGACCCTCTTGGATTCCTGGCACCACTCATTCTGCCGGTGAAGCTGATGCTACGAGAGCTGTGTAGAGACAAGAGAGGATGGGATGAAGATATCCCAGAAGGTCGAGCTCAGAGGTGGCACAGATGGTTGACAGATTTGCAACAACTTTCTAGCTTCAACGTCAGTAGATGCATCAAGCCCGTGAGTTTTGGAGTTACAAAGACGGCTCAACTACATCATTTCTCGGACGCCAGTGAGGACGGCTATGGCACGGCTACTTACCTCTTGCTGACAAATCAACAGGGCCAGAAACATTGTGCCTTCCTCATGGGGAAATCCAGGGTGGCTCCGCTGAAGCAGGTCACCATCCCGAGACTGGAGTTGACGGCAGCGGTTGTTGCAGTTAAAGTTGACCAGGCGATGCGGAAAGAGTTACAGCTCCCACTAGAAGAATCCGTCTTCTGGACGGATAGCACGACGGTGCTGAAGTATATAGAGAATGAGAAGATACGCTTCAAGACCTTCGTAGCAAACAGAATCTCATCCATTAGAGAAGCTACACAACCATCTCAATGGAGGTATGTAAACACCTCATTAAACCCAGCAGATCAAGCCTCACGGGGATTGAAGGCTGAAAACTTCATGAGGAGTGAAACTTGGATACAAGGCCCAAGTTATCTGCTGGAAACAGAGAGATCATGGCCAGAAAGACCAGATATGCCAAGTCAGATTGCTGAAGACGACGTCGAAGTCAAGAGATCAGTCACAGTAAATCTCATAACTACGAAAGAGAACTTTGACACAGTGAACAAGCTTGTTAACCATTTCTCAGGATGGCACCAGTTGAGGAAAGCAGTTGCATGGTTTCTAAGGTTGAAAGAGTTGCTGCTACACCTGAGCGGTAAGAGAAAAGAGTACCGAGCCACTATCAGTCAGTCTGAAAGTAACCCCGATAAGCAGAGAATGCTTCTACAGCAGTATATGCATCAGCACAAGACCACATTGGGTAAGAATTCATTGACCGTGGAGGATTTGGCCAAGGCTGAGATGGAGATAGTTTGCTTCAGTCAAAGACAAAGATACCCAGAAGAAATCGAAGCTTTACAGCGAAATACTCCAATCAAGAAAGGTAGTCATATCTACAAGCTGGACCCTACACTGCAAGATGGAGTACTGAGGGTGGGAGGGAGACTAAACAAATCTGCTATGCCAGAGGAGGCCAAGCATCCTGCTATCCTTTCTAAGGACCTCCGGGTTGCTACTCTCATTCTTCAGCATATACACCAGAGTATTGGACACAGTGGGAGGAATCACGTGCTTGCGAAGCTAAGACAAAGATACTGGATTCCAGGAGCTAATTCTGTAATAAGAAAAATACTCTCTGAATGCATTGTTTGCAGACGGTTACACGCTAGAGCTGGGGAGCAGAAAATGGCAGACCTGCCTGAAGACCGTTTGTTACCAGACAAGCCCCCATTTACAAACGTAGGGGTGGACTATTTCGGGCCTTTCGAGGTAAAGCGAGGACGGAGCCTTGTCAAGGGATATGGTGTGCTTTTCACTTGTTTGACCATCAGAGCAGTTCATATTGAGGTGGCACACACGCTTGACACTGATTCCTGTATTAACGCCTTGCGGCGCTTTGTCTGTAGAAGAGGACAGGTGTCCATTATGCGTTCTGATAACGGCACTAATTTCGTCGGAGCGGAGAGAGAACTACGGGAAGCTATTGAAGGTTGGAATCAGCTTAAAATACAGGAAGCCATGATGCAAACAGGAATTAAGTGGATCTTCAATCCTCCGGCTGCATCCCACCATGGAGGTGTCTGGGAAAGACAGATACGCACCGTAAGAAAACTACTCAGTTCTGTACTGAAGCAGCAAGCGCTTGATGACGAGGGACTCCAAACCGTTCTGTGTGAGGTCGAAGCCATCATTAATGACCGACCGATAACTAAGACATCAGATGATCCCAATGACCTCGAAGCCCTGACTCCGAACCACCTGTTGTTGTTGAAAACACAGCCAGCCATGCCCCCGGGAGTCTTCAAAAAGGAAGATCTGTATGCCCGTCGGAAGTGGAGGCAAGTTCAGTATATGTCGGACCTTTTCTGGACCAGATGGACAAGAGAATACTTACCTCTGCTACAGGAGCGTCAAAAATGGTCCAAAATAAAGAGGAACTTCATTGTCGGAGACATTGTCTTAATCGTGGATGATTCAGCCCCTAGGAATTCTTGGTTGATGGGAAAAATAATTAAGACCATGCCAGACTCCAGAAGCGTCGTTCGTCGCGTTTGTTTGCAAACCAAGACCAGTACCCTGGAAAGACCGATCACAAAGCTCTGCCTGCTACAAGAAGCAGCGTGAAAAGTTCCTGAACGAAAAAAGTGGACACTTATATTGTAAATATGTTGAACTCATTAGTTTATGACTCTTAATGTTTGAGTAATTGATACGCTTCATGTGCCTAGTCAATTAGGGGCCGGAATGTAAGAGCCATAAAAGCTTAAGAAAATACTTTAAAATATTGGTTAAATAGCATAATACAGTTAATTTACCTGATTGACTTATTGTATTAAGAAACCCCCTATTTTCTTGCTCCAGTAGTATAGTCCGAGACACCCCCTTCATTCTTGCCACAATGGTACAGTCCCTAAGCCACACATGGTATGCAGCCATTTTACAGTTTAAACTCCACGTGGCTGAAGGAGGCAGAAGTTGTGAGGTTTGGAGCAATACAGTTTTTGACCGTATTCGTTTATACGTGTTTGCTTTGTAATTCTGTTCGTAAAGTGTTATAGTAAACAGTTTAAAAGACAAAGCTACGTTTGGGAACGTTTTATTTCGACACGCGTCTACTCGTTGTTAACAGCCCCACAGCTCAGTGGCTGCCTGTTTGGAAACTAAGAAGCGCCACTACATTAGTCAAAAACTTGCTCCCTAAGAAGGAAAGGACGGAATCGTCGGCGAACGTATACATGAATGGTCACGGAGCCAGACGACAATATAAGAAAGCGAAGGTACAGTGACTGTTACTTGCTTTGTTCATTCTATTGAGAAGCTAAATAAGAGCTGCGGGTAAAATGGCCGAGGCCTTACGGAGCCAGGAGCTTCCCCCAGCCAGAAGGATTGCTGGCCAAAAGAGGGAAATAAAGCTCCCCCCAAAGGCAATGGAAGAGAAGTTACATAGAAGCATAGGTGCAAGGAAGGCTAAATTAGCTCAGATAACTGGAAAAATGAAGATAATTGATCGTCTCATGGAAGATAATGCTAATATTAAGAAAGCTGAAGACATAATGTATTACGATTTCTCCAAGCTGCATGAAGAATTTAATGTACTCAATGAAGATGTATTAGCACTTCTGTCTGAAGAAGAGGGAAACGCTGATCAGAACAACTGGTTTGATCTTAAATCAACCAGCATTAAGGACTATATCAAGGCCACAGAACAGTGGATGTTAAAGATTCATCAAGATGCTGATACAGCAGAGAAAGATAAAGTTGACGATGAAGTCGGACCAGACGATAGCATTTCAGAGACTTCCGCCAGACCGAGCAAAAATCGAAAAGAAGGTAGCTCTGTTTCTGGACGCAGGTCAGTCGCTTCTACCACAAGCTCGTCACGACGCATGAGAGAGGAGGTTGAACGGGCGGCGTTGATGGCGCGCGCAGCATCTTTAGCGGAGAAGCAAGCTCTTGAACGGGAAGAGGCCCAACTGCAGGCCCAAGAGGCCCAACTGCAGGCCCAACAGGCCCAACTGCAGGCCCAAGTGCAGGCCCAACAGGCCCAACAGGCCCAGGTGCAGGCAAAGAAAGAACAGCTGGAGATAAAAACAGCTATCGCGGTCTCAGACGCCAGGTTGAGTGTGTATGAAGATTATGAAGGCTCACGGGATGGCGGGAGCGAATACTGCCAGTCAATGTTGTCACATAGAGTTGGATCCAGGGCACCTTCAAGAGTTACAAGAGAGTCCGAAGGCAATCCCCTGGCATTACAGCGTGGAAGAGTGGCCTCTCCACTAACAGGAGCATGTGATGCTACCCCAGACGTCAGACGGTCTAGACTAGACCCTGCTGATGACCACCAGAGGCCTGAAGACACAGGGAGAAGCCTATACCGAGTGATGCAACATCAGAACGAAATTGCAGAGATGCTTGTAAAACAACAGAATCTGTTTCAACTCCCTCAAAGAGACATACCAGTGTTCCAAGGCGACCCACTCAAGTATAAGCCCTTCATCAGATCCTTTGAACAAGCCATTGACTCCAAAACAGAGAGCAGCAGTGATAAGTTGTACTACCTGGGACAGTACACCAGTGGTAAACCACAAGACCTGGTCAGAAGCTGTGAACACATGAGACCGGACCGGGGATACATAGAAGCCAGGAAGTTGCTGCAGGAGCACTATGGTAACGAGCTGAAGATAGCCACTGCATATATTGAAAAGGCTACCAAGTGGCCACAGATCAGATCGGAGGACGGAGAGGCATTGAACGCATATGTTCTTTTCCTCATAGGATGTCGCAACACCATGGAGGATGTTGAATTCATGGAAGAGATGGACAATCCTACGACTATGAGAATCATCATCTCTAAGCTTCCTTACAGGATGAGAGAACAATGGAGAAGAACAGCCTTTGAGATAATGGAGAGACGGAAAAGTAGAGCCAGGTTTGCAGACTTAGTGAATTTCATAGACAAACAGGCTAAAATTGCTAGGGACCCATTGTTTGGAAACATCCAGGACGCCAGCCCGACCACCGATGGAAGAGTGAAAGCCAAGCCTGTTGAATCAAAGACTCTCAGGAAAGGTGGTTCCAGGGGAAGCAGCTTTGCAACTATCGTCACTCAGGCCGAGGAAGAAAGGCCCCAGAACTCATCTCCCAAAAAGAGCAGCACAGTGACGCCTGCTAGTGCCTTTCAGAAGCCATGCTTATTCTGCCAGAAGAATCATACATTGGATTTCTGCAGCGACATCAAAGCACAGCCACATAAGGACAGAATCGAATTCCTGAAGTACAACGGCCTATGTTTTGGATGTCTCTCTCAGGGGCACCTGAGTAGAAACTGTAAGCAAAGAACAACATGCAGAGAGTGCACTTGGAAACATCCCAGTCTGCTGCATATCCATAAAGAAGAACAAGTCTCTAAGAAGAGTGAAGAAAACAATACCGACGAGAAGGTTGTTTCAAGTGCTCTGGTGTCGCTAGAACCAGAGACTTGTGGACTCACTGGGGCCGGTGACAGTGATTGTATTCTTGCCATCGTACCAGTAAAGATCAAGTCTAAGAGGAGCGAGAAGCTTGTGGAGACTTACGCCTTCATGGATCCAGGTAGTTCAGCAACGTTCTGCACAGAATCACTCATGCGACAGCTGAACGTTAGAGGCAGAAGAACAGAAATCCTATTACGCACCATGGGTCATGAGAAGTCAATGCAAAGTTATATCCTGTCAGACCTAGAAGTGTGTGGACTTGAAGAGAAGGACTTCATAGACCTGCCTAATGTTTTCACACAGAGGGAGATTCCTGTTAGAATAGGGAACTTAGCCCTGCAGAAGGATGTGGATAGATGGCCTTACCTAGAAAAGGTGCATCTCCCATACATTGACGCAGAAATTGGCCTATTAATTGGAACCAATGCCTACAAAACTATGGAGCCATGGCAGGTGATAAACAGCAAGGATGACGGACCCTACGCCGTCAGGACAGCCCTTGGATGGGTAGTCAATGGACCGGTAAGGAGAGATGATGGCAACAAGTCGAACAAGGAGGAACGACAAAATGTCACAGTTAATCGCATCTCTATCGCAAGCATTGAAGAGCTGTTGATACAGCAGTTCCACGCAGACTTTTCAGAACGCAGCTGTGAGGAAAAGACAGAGATGTCACAAGAAGACCATCAGTTCATGGATTTGATGACAAGGTCTCCACAGTTCATTGATGGCCACTATCACATTGGTTTGCCACTGAGAAGACAGACCGCGAAGATGCCGAACAATCGCTGCATAGCAGAGCAACGCGCCATCAGTCTAAAGAGAAAGCTGAACAAGAACCCCGACTTTCACGAAGACTACAAAGGCTTCATGAGAAACATCATAGCGAAAGGCTATGCTGTAAAAGTGCCCGAGGAACAGTTGAACAGAGACGATGGAAGGGTCTGGTACATTCCTCATCACGGTGTGCATCACCCAAAGAAGAAAAAGATCCGTGTAGTGTTTGACTGCGCCGCCTCATTCAGAGGAACTTCACTGAATGACCAGCTGCTTCAAGGTCCTGATCTTACTAATACCCTCATTGGCGTCTTGACTAGGTTTAGACAAGAGCTCGTTGCCATGATGGCAGACATAGAATCAATGTTCTACCAAGTCAGAATCCCTGATGAAGATGCTGATCTTCTGCGTTTCCTTTGGTGGCCAGATGGCGACGTTAGTCAAGCGATGGTGGAATGTAGAATGGCCGTACACTTGTTCGGAGCCACATCATCTCCCAGCTGTGCAAGCTACGCTCTCAGAAAAACTGCAGAAGATGGCAAAGGCAAAGCACCATCAGAGGCTGTGGAGACAATCTTCAGAAACTTTTATGTCGATGACTGTCTGAAGTCCGTGCCAACAGAAGACGATGCCATCGCACTGTCAAGAGACCTTAGAACTCTGTGTTCGAATGGAGGATTCCATCTGACTAAGTGGATAAGCAACAGCAGAGCAGTTCCAGCTTCTATCCCAGAAAAGGAAAGAGCCACTGAAGTCAAAGATCTGGACCTGAGCCACGATGTCCTTCCTATCGAGAGAGCTCTTGGTGTACAACGGTGCATTGAGTCAGACACGTTCAACTTCAGGATAATGGTGAACGAAAGACCATCCACAAGACGAGGGATTCTCTCCGTGGTCAGTTCCATCTACGACCCTCTTGGATTCCTGGCACCACTCATTCTGCCGGTGAAGCTGATGCTACGAGAGCTGTGTAGAGACAAGAGAGGATGGGATGAAGATATCCCAGAAGGTCGAGCTCAGAGGTGGCACAGATGGTTGACAGATTTGCAACAACTTTCTAGCTTCAACGTCAGTAGATGCATCAAGCCCGTGAGTTTTGGAGTTACAAAGACGGCTCAACTACATCATTTCTCGGACGCCAGTGAGGACGGCTATGGCACGGCTACTTACCTCTTGCTGACAAATCAACAGGGCCAGAAACATTGTGCCTTCCTCATGGGGAAATCCAGGGTGGCTCCGCTGAAGCAGGTCACCATCCCGAGACTGGAGTTGACGGCAGCGGTTGTTGCAGTTAAAGTTGACCAGGCGATGCGGAAAGAGTTACAGCTCCCACTAGAAGAATCCGTCTTCTGGACGGATAGCACGACGGTGCTGAAGTATATAGAGAATGAGAAGATACGCTTCAAGACCTTCGTAGCAAACAGAATCTCATCCATTAGAGAAGCTACACAACCATCTCAATGGAGGTATGTAAACACCTCATTAAACCCAGCAGATCAAGCCTCACGGGGATTGAAGGCTGAAAACTTCATGAGGAGTGAAACTTGGATACAAGGCCCAAGTTATCTGCTGGAAACAGAGAGATCATGGCCAGAAAGACCAGATATGCCAAGTCAGATTGCTGAAGACGACGTCGAAGTCAAGAGATCAGTCACAGTAAATCTCATAACTACGAAAGAGAACTTTGACACAGTGAACAAGCTTGTTAACCATTTCTCAGGATGGCACCAGTTGAGGAAAGCAGTTGCATGGTTTCTAAGGTTGAAAGAGTTGCTGCTACACCTGAGCGGTAAGAGAAAAGAGTACCGAGCCACTATCAGTCAGTCTGAAAGTAACCCCGATAAGCAGAGAATGCTTCTACAGCAGTATATGCATCAGCACAAGACCACATTGGGTAAGAATTCATTGACCGTGGAGGATTTGGCCAAGGCTGAGATGGAGATAGTTTGCTTCAGTCAAAGACAAAGATACCCAGAAGAAATCGAAGCTTTACAGCGAAATACTCCAATCAAGAAAGGTAGTCATATCTACAAGCTGGACCCTACACTGCAAGATGGAGTACTGAGGGTGGGAGGGAGACTAAACAAATCTGCTATGCCAGAGGAGGCCAAGCATCCTGCTATCCTTTCTAAGGACCTCCGGGTTGCTACTCTCATTCTTCAGCATATACACCAGAGTATTGGACACAGTGGGAGGAATCACGTGCTTGCGAAGCTAAGACAAAGATACTGGATTCCAGGAGCTAATTCTGTAATAAGAAAAATACTCTCTGAATGCATTGTTTGCAGACGGTTACACGCTAGAGCTGGGGAGCAGAAAATGGCAGACCTGCCTGAAGACCGTTTGTTACCAGACAAGCCCCCATTTACAAACGTAGGGGTGGACTATTTCGGGCCTTTCGAGGTAAAGCGAGGACGGAGCCTTGTCAAGGGATATGGTGTGCTTTTCACTTGTTTGACCATCAGAGCAGTTCATATTGAGGTGGCACACACGCTTGACACTGATTCCTGTATTAACGCCTTGCGGCGCTTTGTCTGTAGAAGAGGACAGGTGTCCATTATGCGTTCTGATAACGGCACTAATTTCGTCGGAGCGGAGAGAGAACTACGGGAAGCTATTGAAGGTTGGAATCAGCTTAAAATACAGGAAGCCATGATGCAAACAGGAATTAAGTGGATCTTCAATCCTCCGGCTGCATCCCACCATGGAGGTGTCTGGGAAAGACAGATACGCACCGTAAGAAAACTACTCAGTTCTGTACTGAAGCAGCAAGCGCTTGATGACGAGGGACTCCAAACCGTTCTGTGTGAGGTCGAAGCCATCATTAATGACCGACCGATAACTAAGACATCAGATGATCCCAATGACCTCGAAGCCCTGACTCCGAACCACCTGTTGTTGTTGAAAACACAGCCAGCCATGCCCCCGGGAGTCTTCAAAAAGGAAGATCTGTATGCCCGTCGGAAGTGGAGGCAAGTTCAGTATATGTCGGACCTTTTCTGGACCAGATGGACAAGAGAATACTTACCTCTGCTACAGGAGCGTCAAAAATGGTCCAAAATAAAGAGGAACTTCATTGTCGGAGACATTGTCTTAATCGTGGATGATTCAGCCCCTAGGAATTCTTGGTTGATGGGAAAAATAATTAAGACCATGCCAGACTCCAGAAGCGTCGTTCGTCGCGTTTGTTTGCAAACCAAGACCAGTACCCTGGAAAGACCGATCACAAAGCTCTGCCTGCTACAAGAAGCAGCGTGAAAAGTTCCTGAACGAAAAAAGTGGACACTTATATTGTAAATATGTTGAACTCATTAGTTTATGACTCTTAATGTTTGAGTAATTGATACGCTTCATGTGCCTAGTCAATTAGGGGCCGGAATGTAAGAGCCATAAAAGCTTAAGAAAATACTTTAAAATATTGGTTAAATAGCATAATACAGTTAATTTACCTGATTGACTTATTGTATTAAGAAACCCCCTATTTTCTTGCTCCAGTAGTATAGTCCGAGACACCCCCTTCATTCTTGCCACAATGGTACAGTCCCTAAGCCACACATGGTATGCAGCCATTTTACAGTTTAAACTCCACGTGGCTGAAGGAGGCAGAAGTTGTGAGGTTTGGAGCAATACAGTTTTTGACCGTATTCGTTTATACGTGTTTGCTTTGTAATTCTGTTCGTAAAGTGTTATAGTAAACAGTTTAAAAGACAAAGCTACGTTTGGGAACGTTTTATTTCGACACGCGTCTACTCGTTGTTAACAGCCCCACAGCTCAGTGGCTGCCTGTTTGGAAACTAAGATGCGCCACTACAGGCATAACCACAGCTGTGGAAGTTTGGAGCCTCACACACTTCTCCAGTGTGACCTCCTGCGAGACCCCTCTCTCCACCCTCACTCACCGCTTCCTCAATTGAGGCACCTACCAGAAGCATGGGAGGCCTTTTTTTCCTTCCCCTCTTGGCAATAGAGGACCTCCAGCCCCATTCGCAAAATGACACACGCCACAACTGTGGAAGTTGCCATCAGAAATTTTATTTACAATAACCAACTGATGGCATTTTTAAAATAAACACATTTCACCCAAGTGACTACCCTTGTGACTATTTGTGCTTTATTTTCCTCTTACGCGTGCTCCTACGTAGTGGTTCCCCTGTGGCTTCAGCAGATGTGGAGGCCCCCTTGCTCACTTTCCTGCTGCTCCTGTCTCGACATCTTTGGCGGGCGTCCTCTGGGATGGCGAGCCTGTGAGGGCTCGCCAGCAGTCTGCTGTTCCTGCGGCTGTGCAGGGGTTGAGACCTCTATCTCCGTTGGGTGTGGATTCTGGCAGGGCTCTGACCGAGGGCTCTGCAGTGGCATGGAAGTGTGAGCGCTTGGAGAGGAGCCCCCACTTCCTTGAGGTCTGCCACCAAGCTCCCTCTCATGGGTCAGGTCTCCCTCAGTGCCTGCAAGTGGCTTGAGAGCAGTTTGCTGCACATCAGGGGGGCCATGGGACCCGTTTCTACAATGGCAGTCCTACTCAGAGGGCCTGCCATGAAGGTCTGGTTTCTCTGTTCAATAGCTGACCATCGCTCCTCCAGAGATGTCAGTCTAGTCTGAACACTCACCATGTTTTCATCACTCTGGCGACTTAGCTCCTCCATGGCCGTAGCCATCCTCTCCTCTACTGTAGCCATCCTTTCCATGGTGATGCGTTCATGCGCCAATGACTGCACAAAGGCTCTGCTCATGTTTGCTATGGACTCCTCCATTCGCTCCGTACTCGCAGCGACCCTAGAGACAAAACCTGCCAGAGACTCCTGCATCTGTGCCTGGAGTTCCATCACCTCTGATCTTACGGATGGACCCAGAGGCAGAGGGTCGACATGCAGCTGAGCCAAGCTGGCAGAGTCCTGTGCCCTCTGACGAGGACTCTCCACTGCTGTCCCTGTCTCCACAATCTGCTGATACTCACTTGTGAGCTGTGATACACCAGGTGACAACTCTACTCTATGTCCCGAAGGTCCCACCGAGGTGTGAGTGTCTGCGCTGGTGCTGGGTGCAATTATTTCTGATGACGCTGCGCCCTCAGATGTTGCAGATTCCTCTGAGGAGTTTGGCTGCTCAGGCTCTTCCTCCTGCAGAGTGGGGACGGGGGCTCTCGATGGTCCTGTGGGAGAGTCAAGGAAAAAGTTAGAGATGTGATGCTAAGGTTACATGCACATTGCATTCTGCAAATGATCATAAGTCCATATGATGTAGCTTCAGAATCATTATCAGCGACTCATGCAATGCCAATGAGAGAGATGGAAAACTATTCTGTCACCAGCTTGCAGGGATGCTCCTGCCTGTCCTTTCCCAACGTCCACATCTCGGTCAGCCCCGGCAATCTCCAGGACGCCTTCCTCCCAGGGGGTGAGCTGGGCTAATGAGGGCGGCCCTCCTCCTGTCCTGGCTCGCTCTCTCCTGTTGTGAGCTCTCTTTTCCTGCAATGAGGGAGACAAGTGGAGGTTGAGTGAGAATGAAGGAGTGAGTGCAGAGATTGCATAGCATAGATACTTAGAAGGAGACAAAGATGGAGTGAGGTTGCAATACCAAGGGCCCTCCCTGTGTGTTGTCAGTTGTGTTCAAAGCATCAGAGTGAGAGGGAGTGTTAGGGCTGCATGGTGGCATAGTTCTGTGAATGTGAGCATAGAGAGAGAGGGAATGGGTAAGGGTGCATGGATGTGAGTGTCTAGTGGGATGTGCAGGAAGAGATTGCTAAAGCTGAGTGCTGGTGAGGAAAGGCAATGGGGATCAGATTGAGGGTGATGGACACATCATACAGTACTTTTCCAGTGCCAAGAAGGTCATGGAATCTTTTCCTGCACTGCATCCACGTTCTTTGTGTTAGCCCCAAGGAGTTGACTTGACCTGCCACCTCTAGCCACACATCCTTGGTCTGGCTGGGAGGCCTCTTCCTCCCTGAAGAAGGGAAGAGGACCTCCCTGTAGGCCCTAGCACCATCCAATAATGCCTGTAGTGAAGCTTCATCAAATTTGGGCGCAGATCTGGCCCTCCCGCTGGCCGTTCCTCCTGCAGGCTCCTGTGCCATCTTAATGTGGAAGGTTGGAAGCCTACAGAGGAAGCAAAGCTTGCTGTGGACCTTAAAAGCAGCAGCAATGATGACGTCGTATTCTGCGACATTCTGACTGGAAATACTCAATTGCCAAGGCTTCCCACACGCTGGAAATCAATTGGCCAATTGTGTTAAATTTGCATCAATCTCACAGACCCATTTACAATTGTGTCGGAATCACTAAATTCGGGGAAACCGCCAATTCCCCGCACCTGAACGAAAATCGACCCCTTAATGTCTTCCTTACTGAAATTACCTTTTATATCGTCTAACTTACTCCTGCTTTTCTTTTACGTAATCTGCAGGTCAACCTTAAATTCCTGTGATTGATGTATCTGTTTTTTTCCTTCCTCTCCCCTTTTCTCTGGTTCTATTAATATGATTGTTTATCTTTCATTTTTCACTTCTAATGAAAGTTTCTGCTGAAATGTTGATCTGTCTTGTCTCTTACAAATGCTGGCTGATGTGCTTTGTTTTTCCACTTACCTAACTCATTTTCTATCTGTCAATTAACTTTCTTTCCAAGCTGCTACATTTCTTTTTATACCAACTGCCTAAATTTTTCTCATGAGTCTATTGTGAGACATCATTTCAAACACCTTCTGGAAATCCATATACATCATATCTACTGTAAGCCCTTTATCTATCCAATCGATCATTTCTTCAAAACCTGTTATATTTGTCAAACATATTTGTCTTTAACAAATTCATGCTGGCTGTCTTTGATTAACCCATACATTTCTAAATGCTCACTAATTTTATCTCAAATGGAAAGGATTATAAGGTAATTATTTAGATAATTTTAAAGCGACTAAAACTAACAGAAAGGGAGTACTTAAGCAAATAAGTGCTTGGGGGTGATTTTAACCCTGATCGCTCAGCAGAAACCCGGCGGGTGGGCAGTTAAAATCGCCCTGGCTCTTACCTGTCCGAAAGCTGCCATGATCGCAACATCTACAATTTTAACCGGCTCTCCTGAGCAGGCAGCAAGGACACACACCTAGAGCCAACAGGGTCCTTCTTTAAACATAGAAGATAGGAGCAGGAGTAGGCCATTCGGCCCCTCGAGCCTGTTCCACCATTTAATGAGATCATGGCTGATCATCCAAATACAGTACCCTGTCCCTGCTTTCTCTCCATAGCCCTTGATCCCTTTAGCCTTAAGAAATATATCTAACTCCTTCTTGAATATATTTAATGAATTGGCCTCAACTGCCTTGTGTGGTAGAGAATTCCACAGGTTCACCACTCTCTGGATGAAGAAATTCCTTCTCATCCCAGTTCTAAATGGCTTACCCCTTATCCTTAGACTGTGACCCCTGGTGCTGGACTCCCCCGCCATCGGGAACATCCTTCCTGCATCTAGTCTGTCTAGTCCTGTTAGAATTTTCTAAGTTTCAATGAGATCCCCTCTCATTCTTCTAAACTCTAGCGAATATAAGCCTAATCGACCCAATCTCTCCTCATACGTTATTCCTGCCATCCCAGGTATCAGTCTGGTGAATCTTCACTGCACTCTCTCCATGGCAAGAACATCCTTCCTCAGATAAGGTGACCAAAACTGCACACAATACTCAAGGTGTGGTCTCACCAAGGCCCTGTACAACTGCAGCAAGACATCCTTGTTTCTGTACTTGAATCCTCTCGCTATGAAGGCCAACATACCATTTGCCTTCTTAACCGCCTGCTGCACCTGCATGCTTACCTTCAGCGACTGGTGCACAAGGACACCCAGGTCTCATTGCACTTCCCCTTTTCCCAATCTATTGCCATTCAGATAATAATCTGCCTTCCTGTTTTTGCCACCGAAGTGGATAAATTCGCATTTATCCACATTATACTGCATTTGCCATGCATTTGCCCAATCATCCAACCTGTCCAAATCATACTGGAGTTTCTCTGCATCCTCCTCACAGCACACATGCCCACCCAGCTTTGTGTCGTCTGCAAACTTGGAGATATTACATCTAGTTCCCTCATCTAGATCATTTATATATATTGTGAATAGCTGGGGTCCTAGCACTGATCCCTGCGGTACCCCACTAGTCACTGCCTGCCACTCGGAAAAAGACACGTTCATTCCAACTCTTTGCTTCCTGTCTGCCAACCAGTTCTCTATCCAAGTCAGTACCTTACCCCCAATCCCATGTGCTTTAACTTTACGCGCTAATCTCTTATGCGGGACCTTATTGAAAGCCTTCTGAAAGTCCAAATACACCACGACGTAAGAAACTACTAGGCACTTGGTCTAAGGCTTTAATCAACTGTTTTTCAACATAGAGATCTAGTTGTGTCCTTCACTAGTTCCCGTTAAAGAATGTCCTGTGCAAGCGGGGCCCATGCCCGAGTATTTATACTCTCCCTGGACAGCACCACCAGCAGGCCGCCCAGTATCATTTCATAAGTCACTTCCACATGAATGACAAGATTCATGTCACACCACATCCACTGGTTCTCCCTTATCTATTCTACCAGTTACATCCTCAAAAAATTCCAGTAGATTAGTCAAGCATGATTTACCTTTTGTAAATCCATGTTGTCTTTGTCCGATCCTGTCACTGTTTTCCAAGTGCTCTGCTATTACATCTTTTATAATGGACTCTAGCATTTTCCCCACTACCGATGTCAGACTTACCAGTCTATAATTCCCCATTTTCTCTCTACCACTTTTTTTAAATAGTGGGGTTACATTAGCTATCCTCCAATCCATGGGAACTGTTCCAGAGTCTATCGAATTTTGGAAGATGACCAGCAATGCATCTACTATTTCTAGGGCCACTTCCTTTAGTACCCTAGTATGTAGATTATCAGGCCCTGGGGATTTATCGGCCTTCAATCCCGTCAATTTCCCTAACACCATTTCCCTACAAATACTGATTTCATTCAATTCCTCCCTCTCATTAGACCCTATGTTCCCCGACATCTCTGGGAGGTTACTTGTGTCCTCCTTTGTGAAGACAGAACCAAAGTATGTATTTAATTGGTCTGTCATTTCATTGTTCCCCATTATAAATTCCCCATATTCTGACTGCAAGGGACCTATGCTTGACTTCACCAATCTTTTTCTCTTCACATATCTATAGAAGCTTTTACAGTCAGTTTTTATGTTCCCTGCAAGCTTACTCTCATAATCTATTTTCCCCCTCTTAATTAATCCCTTTGCCCTCCTTTGCTGAATCCTAAACTGCTCCGAATCCTCAGGTTTGCTGCTTTTTCTGGCCAAATTATATGTCCTCTCCTTAGATCTTATGCTATCCTTAATTTCCTTTGTTAGCCATGGTTGAGTCACCTTCTTTGTTTTATTTTTATGCCAAATGGGGATGAACAAATTCTGTAGTTCATCCATGCGATCTTTAAATGTTTGCCATTGCCTATCCACCGTCAACCCTTTAAGTAACGTTTCCCAATCCATCCTAGCCAACTCGTGCCTCATACCATCGTAGTTTCCTTTATTTAAATTCAGGACCCTAGTCTCTGAGTCAACTACTTCACTCTCCATTTTAATGAAGAATTCTATCATATTATGATCGCTCCGACCCAAGGGGCCTCGCTTAACAAGATTGCTAATTAATCCTTTCTCATTACATAATACCCAGTCTAAGATGGCCTGATCTCAAGTTGGCTCCTCGACATATTGGTTCAGGAAACCATCCCGTATACACTCTAGGAATTCCTCCTCCACAGTATTGTTACTAATTTGGTTAGCCCAATCTATATGTAGATTAAAGTCACCCATGATAACTGCGGTGCCCTTACTGCACGTGTCTCAAATTTCCCGTTTAATGCCATCCCCAACCTCAGCATTACTGTTTGGCGGTCTGTATACAACTCCCACTAACATTTTCTAACCTTTGGTATTTCTCAGCTTTGCCCATACAGATTCCACATCATCAGAGCTAATATCCTTCCTTACGATTGTGTTAATCTCCTCTTTAACTAGCAATGCTACCCCACCTCCTTTTCCTTTTTTCCTGTCCTTCCTGAATATTGAATACCCCTGGATGTTGAATTCCCAGACTTGGTCATCCTGGAGCCATGTCTCCATAATCCCAATTATATCATATCCGTTTACATATGCATGTTGCGGCCCGATGACATCATTGAGACCCGACTAATTTTAACCTAGGCCTGAGCGGGGAATCCACCTGGAGTTAAAATTGGGGCCAAGCTTGTTTTCTACACTTACATTCAAATATAAACTAGATAGATTTATTTCAAAAAATAATATTGTGGGATGCAGTATGTGAGTAATTTGAGACATGACATGTGGTAAGTATAGCATGATTGGGAGGAACAAGTGACTTTGGACCTATAGGCCTAGAAATTCACTATGGCCCCGCCAGCTGCCTAGCGCCCAAAAGTTAGCGCTGGGCGGGAAGCCTATAGCGATCGTCAGATATTCATTGTTAGCGCCCCAAATCAGAAGCGGGCGCTATACCAGGGTGTGCCCGCCTCCGCTTGGTGCGCTGACACTGAATATCAGCGCTCTTGGCGCCGCTGCGCCAGGCGCTGCGCAGCGGCAGGCTGCGGTACTGCAGGCCTCCTCCTTCCCTTAAGGGGGAGCTGCCTGCAACGGGAAGATCGCCGCTGGATAGTGCCGGCAAATGAGCCCGGCACCACGGAGAAGTGCTGGGCTCACGGAAAGCAGCCGGCAATGCTGCGGGGGGGGGGGGGGTGGAGGAGGCCGGGGAAGGAGGTGCGGGCAGGCGGCCGCCGCAAAAACGTCCGGCCACACCTTCCGCTTTAAAGCGCCCCACTAAGGCAGCAGGACGGCTCCGTTTTCTGGTCGCTGTTTGCGGCCGCTTCGGAGGAGGCGGCCGTAACTAAATATGGGGATCGGCGCGGTTTCGGGGCGGAACCGGGGCACTGCGCACACCGATGACGTCATCGGTGCCGGCCCAGCGCTAACGGCTACCGCCGCCAATACCGCTGTGCTGAATATCTGCGCAAACTCATTTTTGGCGCAAAATCACCCTTTAGGCGTTTACTGGGCGCAAAGCTGGCAGCGCCTTAATGAATTTCTAGGCCATAGTTCCCAAAGCTTTTCACTACTGGGAGTTTTCCTCATCCCCTTGTCTAATTGATAGTGATTGATTGCCATGAGTAGTCAACAATTCCATTAGTGTTGTATCATGCGATTACCAGGATGGTCGATGGTGAATTCGATGGATCTTGGTCTTTTTTTTGTCTAGCAATTCCTGTGTTCCTTCCACTTTAAATTATGAAGAGACTCACAGAATGAAACTTCTCTTCAATATAGAGAAAAAAAGATTAAGAACAGCCTCGATGCAAGTCTTTAAATGCTGAAAGGTGTTAATAATGTACATGTAAGCAAGTTACTTATATTAAACAGTGGTTGTAGAACTAGAACATGAACAGAATTAGTAAGCTTCGGCTGAGACGTTTGCCAGTGTGGAGGACAAACTCTATTTTATCATTTCTATGAAGATTTTTTTTTAAATCCCCTCCCCTGACTAGTAGTATGAATAATAAAGTATCAAAAACTAGTTAATACACATCAATTAAGTCTATTAGAAAAGAGCTAGACAAATATTTGGATAAAAATAGGAATTTTGGCTCCAAAGATAAGCAGAGATAATCAAATACTCTATAGTTGAAGTAGTTGTAGATCTATGAAGATGTAATCTTTCTGGGTTGACTAATGATAGATTGGAATCCTGCCATATTTTGTATCTTTGAAGGGCCATGAAGAAATTTGACAAGAGTTTTCTGTTCTTTGAGGGAGAAATTAGGTGGAGCCCACTTCGGGGTGCTAACTTCGCCAGGGCGCTACTTTTAGCCTCCCGAACAAGTTAGCGCCTCAGCGCCGTAAATTCAGTAGTAGCGCCCCCAAGCAGTATTGGGAGGTAGCACCTCCTTCTTGGGGCGCTACCAGTCAATTTTGCGGTGCTACGTGCAACAGCGCCACGGGTGTCAACAAGTAGCGCCGCGTCATTGCAGGCCTCCCTCCCCTGATTAAAGGTGAGGGACCTAGCACAGCGTGCACCAGGGCTCTGCTGGACCACCGGGGAGCGGGGTGCCGGGTAAACAGCCCGGCACTCAAGAGGAGTGCCGGGCTGACCGATCGCAGCCGGCACCCTGAAGAAAAAAGAGGAAGTGGGCAGGTGATGGCAGTCAGCCAAAATAATATGGCTGCCCGACACCTGCCATTTAACTAGCGCCGCCACGGCTACAAAAACGCCACCCTGACCCTGTCGGACATATCGTCCGGCGATAGGTTGGGGGCGCAATCCAAGTTTGCAGCCGAGGCGCGAGGGGGGCACTGCGCATGGCGATTACATCATCGCCGGCAGCGCAGCACCGCGGGGTGCTACCGGCTACCGCCGCCGCTAACATCCTGCTGAATTTCACGTGAGGTGTTAGCGGCACCGCGCCCGGGTGCTAGGAGCTTTGCGCCCCGTTAACACCCCCCATGGGGCAAAGCAACCGAATTTCGCCCCCTTGATGTTTTACCTGTGGTTATTCCCCTTACCCACGAGTTAAGTTTCGAGAAGGGAATCACCAGACCCATTGATTTCTTTTATATTTCTACCCTTAATAAGAGGATCCTACAATGTTCAGACAGTTTGACAGTATGCAGTTGACATGTTATGGATAACTGCAATTTCAGATGGATTCTGTATATTATGAATTTGTCAAATTCTCTTGCAACTCTCCTTTAATAAGAATGATTCTTGCATCCACAAGATTCTTAATCTATGTTTATTATTAATTTTGCTGCATTTTGTAATCTTAATCCCTATATTATTTCTTCCAGATTTCTCTACGATTTCTATCATTACTTCTACATGGTGACAAATATCCTCTTCTATGTCAGCTCCACTATCAACCCTATCCTGTACAACTTGGTCTCTGCAAACTTCAGACAGAACTTCCTGTCAACGCTCAGCGCCTTCTGTTTTCTCAGGCAGCAAAAGGCAAAGACTCCTGCACTCAGCAGAAAGTCAAACAGCATTTCCAGCAATCATAATTACTCCAGTAACGTCACCAGGGAAACCATATACTAGCAGATTCTAATTGGGGTCAAATAGTTGAAGAAGAAAGTAATGAGATTAATAATTACCACCATGATTTTTGGAGACAATCACACTGGTGAGAAGTTTTTCTGCCTCAATGAGTGTTTAAAAAAAATAATTTCACCAGGGAGCTTTGCAAAAATTGAAAAAAATAGCATCTTCTGTGTGACCTCCATTGTTATGTTGTTAGGATGAAAATACTCAGTGTGACAAAAAATTGGCCCAGCACTGGTGCCTATATTTGTTTCATTCTGCACATTCACAGTAAATTCCTAGTGAACTTCAAATAATTCCCTAGTCACGAATCAAATATTACCCGTTGGCTGAGGTTTTTTGCTTGTGTCACACAGGATGCCCAAGAATCCAAAAGAAAATCACTGTTGTATTTTTTATTAAACAAAAGTGAACATCATTTCTCATGAAGTTCATGTAGGAGATAATGAAAGGCAGTGTGTGGAAATATTACAGTACTCTCCTTGCAATGCACACATATCTTTAAAATTCCTCTTTGTTGACTGTGAAAGGGTTAATTTTTTAAATAGCAGCATTTATATCATTTAAAACTATTTGGTAAAAACCATGATGAGAAGAATGACAGAAGTTTCAAAAACAGAAAGTGCAACTGTAGTACTGCAGCATTTCCTTAAATAATATTACTTGGTAGAATCCTGAACTTTCACTTTTATTACATATGTTTTCATTGAGAGTCAGCCAGTGGCTCAGTGGGAAGCATCCTTGCCTCTGAGTCAGAAGGTTGTGGGTTCACAGTCCCACTCCAGAGACTTGAGCACAGAAATCCAGGCTGACACTCCAGTGCAGTACTGAGGGAGTGGGAGGTGACTAAAGTAGTAGACAGGAGAATGTCTATGGATGTTATTTATATGGACTTCCAGAAGGCATTTGATAAAGTCCCACATAAGAGATTGTTATCTAAGGTAGAAGCCCACAGAATTGAGGGCAAATTATTGACCTGGTTAGGAAATTGTCTGAGCGGCAGGAGACAGAGAGTAGGGATAATGGGTGGGTACTCAAATTGGCAGAATGTGACTAGTGGTGTCCTACAGGGATCTGTGTTGGGGCCTCAACTATTCACAGTATGTATTAACAACTTAGATGATGGTATAGAAAGTCATATATCCAAATTTGCCAATGTCTCAAAGATGGGCGGCAGTGTAGATGAAAGCATAAAATTACAGAAGGATATTGATAGATTAAGTGAATGGGCAAAACTGTGGCAAATGGATTTCAATGTAAGTAAATGTGAGGTCATCCACTTTGGACCTAAAAAGGATAGAACAGGGTACTTTCTAAATGGGGAAAGGCTAAAAACAGCGGAGGTCCAAAGAGACTTGGGGATCCAGGTACATAGATCATTAAAGTGTAATGAACAGGTACAGAAAATAATCAAAAAGGATAATAGAATGCTGGCCTTTATATCTAGAGGACTAGAATACAAGGGGGTAGAAGTTATGCTGCAGTTATACAAAACCCTGGTTAGATCACACCTGGAGTATTTGAGCAGTTCTGGGCACCACACCTTAGGAAGGGGAGTGGGCCTTTGGCGTAGCGGTAGCATCCCCGCCGCTGGGCCAGAAGGTGTAGGGTTTCGAACCCCGCTCCAGACAGTCCCGGCAAGTGGAGTCGGAGCTCCGGCTCTAAATTCTGGGTTGACATCCAGCGGGATACTTGCGTCCATGGGTGTGGGTGCCCCCCCCCCCCCCCGTAAGGGTTGTGGGAGCCCGTAAAACCCTCCCACCATAGGACTAACCACCCTAATGGCTGGTATGTAGATGGTTACGGTCACGGAAAGAGCGTTAATGCGGCCAGAAATACTTCCACCACTTCATACAGTTCCCCAAAGGGAACAGTGTGAAGACACGTACGACGACCTTAGGAAGGATATATTGGCCTTGGAGGGAGTGCAATGTAGGTTTACCAGAATGATACCCAGACCTCAAGGGTTAAGTTATGAGGAGAGATTACACAAATTAGGGTTGTATTTCCTAGAATTTAGAAGGTTAAGGGGCGATCTGATCGAAGTTTTCAAGATATTAAGGGGAACAGATAGGGCAGATAGAGAGAAACTATTTCCGCTGGTTGGGGAGTCTAGGACTAGGGAGCATAGTCTAAAAATTAGAGCCAGACCTTTCAGGAGTGAAATTAGAAAACACTTCTACACACAAAGGGTGGTAGAAGTTTAGAACTCTCTTCCGCAAATGGCAATTGGTGCTAGATTAATTATTAATTTTAAATCTGAGATTGATAGCTTTTTGTTAACCATATCCCTCACTCTACCATTACCATCAAGCCGGGAGATCAACCCTGGTTTAACGAAGAGTGCAGGAGAGCATGCCGGGAACAGCACCAGGCATACCGAAAAATGAGGTGTCAACCTGGTGAGGCTACAACACAGGACTACTTGCATGCCAAACAACGGAAGCAACATGCGATAGACAGAGCTAAGCGATCTCACAACCATCGGATCAAATCAAAGCTCTGCAGTCCTGCCACATCCAGTCGTGAGTGGTGGTGGACAATTAAACAGTTAACAGGAGGAGGAGGCTCCAAAAATATCCCCATCCTCAATGATGGTGCAGCCCAGCACGTGAGTGCAAAAGACAAGGCTGAAGCATTTGCAACTATCTTCAGCCAGAAGTGCCGAGTGGATGATCCATCTCGGCCTCCTCCTGAGGTCCCCAGCATCACAGATGCCAGACTTCAGCCCATTCAATTCGCTCCACGTGATGTCAAGAAACGGCTGAAGACACTGGATACTGCAAAGGCTATGGGCCCTGACAACATTCTGGCAATAGTACTGAAGACTTGTGCTCCAGAACTAGCTGCGCCCCTAGCCAAGCTGTTCCAGTACAGCTACAACACTGGCATCTACCCGGCAATGTGGAAAATTGCCCAAGTATGTCCTGTCTACAAAAAGCAGGACAAATCCGACCCGGCCAATTACCGTCCCATCAGTCTACTCTCAATCATCAGCAAAGTGATGGAAGGTGTCGTCGACAGTGCTATCAAGCGGCACTTACTCAGCAATAACCTGCTAACTGACGCCCAGTTTGGGTTCCGCCAGGGCCACTCAGCTCCTGACCTCATTACAGTCTTGGTCCAAACATGGACAAAAGAGCTGAACTCAAGAGGTGAGGTGAGAGTGACTGCCCTTGACATCAAGGCAGCATTTGATCGAGTGTGGCATCAAGGAGCCCTAGCAAAACTGAAGTCAATGGGAATCAAGGGGAAAACTCTCCATTGGTTGGAATCATACCTAGCACAAAGGAAGTTGGCTGTGGTTGTTGGAGGTCATTCATCTCAATCACATGACATCACTGCATGAGTTCCTCAGGGCAGTGTCCTAGGCCCAACCATCTTCAGCTGTTTCATCAATGACCTTCCCTCCATCATAAGGTCAGAAGTGGGGATGTTCGCTGATGATTGCACACTGTT
This sequence comes from Somniosus microcephalus, assembly GCF_052327205.1. Lineage (NCBI taxonomy): Eukaryota > Metazoa > Chordata > Chondrichthyes > Squaliformes > Somniosidae > Somniosus > Somniosus microcephalus. Next base: position 173,405,161 of record NC_140999.1, on the reverse strand, counting down.
CAGCACCATTCGAGACTCGTCAGATACTGACGCAGTCCGTGTCCATATGCAGCAAGACCTGGACAACATTCAGACTTGGGCTGACAAGTGGCAAGTAACATTCGCACCACACAAGTGCCAGGCAATGACCATCTCCAACAAGCGAGACTCTAACCATCTCCCCTTGACATTCAATGGCATTACCATTGCTGAATCCCCCACTATCAACATCCTGGGGGTTACCATTGATCAGAAACTGAACTGGACCAGCCATATAAATACTGTGGCTACAAGAGCAGGCCAGAGGCTGGGAATTCTGCGGCGAGTGTCTCACCTCCTGACTCCCCAAAGCATTTCCACCATCTACAAGGCACAAGTCAGGAGTGTGATGGAATACTCTCCACTTGCCTGGATGAGTGCAGCTCCAACAACACTCAAGAAGCTTAACACCATTCAGGATAAAGCAGCCCGCTTGATTGGCACTCCATCCACCACCTTCAAAATTCACTCCCTCCACCACCGGCGCACTATGGCTGCAGTGTGTACCATCTACAAGATGCACTGCAGTAACTCGCCAAAGCTCTTTCATCTGCACCTTCCAAACCCGCGACCTCTACCACTTAGAAGGACAAGGGCAGCAGACGCATGGGAACATCACCACCTACAAGTTCCCCTCCAAGCCACACACCATCCTGACTTAGACCTGTATCGCCGTTTCTTCACTGTCGCTGGGCCAAAATCCTGGAACACCCTTCCTAACAGCATTGTGGGTGTACCTACACCATATGGACTGCAGCGGTTCAAGAAGGCGGCTCACCACCATCTTCTCAAGGGCAATTAGGGATGGGCACTAAATGCAGGCCTAGCCAGCGACGCCCACATCCCATCAATGAATAAAAAAAATTTTTTTAAAAGGTATTAAGAGATATGAGCCAAAGGCAGGTATATGGAGTTAGGTTGAAGATCAGCCATGATCTCATTGAATGGCGGAACAGGCTCGAGGGCTGAATGGCCTACTCCTGTTCCTATGTTCCTATTCTGTACTGTTGAAGATGCTGTCTTTTGGATGAGACGTTAAACCGACATCTGCTCTCTCAAGTGGACACAAAAGATCCCATGGCACTATTTTGAAAAAGAGCACGGGAGTTATCCCCAGTGTCCTGGCCAATGTTTATCCCTCATTTAACATCACTAAAACAGATTATCTGGTCATTACCACAGTGCTGTTTGTGGGAGCTTGCTGTGTGCAAATTGGCTGCCGTGACTCCTATATTACAACAGTGACTACACTTCAAAAAGTACTTCATTGGCTGTAAAGCGCTTTGAGACAACCGGTGGTTGTGAAAGGCGCTATATAAATGCAAGACTTTCTTTTGATAGGGTCCATAATTATCACATTAAGGCACAACCTTTATTAACACCCTAATATAGTACAGTACTTAGAAAAACAACTACAAACAGGTTTTAAAAAAATAAAGGTGTGATGTGAAATTGTTTCCAGGATGCAAATTACACTCTTTGAGCATTATTCCAGTTTGATTGGGATTTGTCTAAGGACTGAAAACAATCAAAATTGTTATTGACATAAGCTCTATTTGTTCTTACACAGTTGAAAAGGATAATGCCAGAGCTGGTAAGAAAAATGTTTAAATGAAAAGATGGACCAGAGTGTATTTTCCCCTTTTTTTGCAGAAACGCTATTTTTTGTAAAAGACTGCACATCAAAATGGCAGCTGGGCTCAATTTTTCTGTGACCGATTTTGTGAAATATTTTTTTGTTAGCGGTAACAGCTGAATGCAGGCAATCAGAACACAGCTCGAATAACATCCCTTTTACGCTTCTCAAATTGCTAAGCAGCCATTTACTTGGTAAAATTGAAGAAGCGTCTAGTAATCCAGCCAAGGTACTTGTTTGTAATGGCTGTATGGGCATCCTAGGATTTATGACAGAAAGCAACTTGAAAACATAAAAACTGTAACCTAGGGGAAAATTACTTAGCAAAAATTTACATTTACACATTACCAGGAATAAATAAAGTAGCCTAAAGGAGACAAATTCTAACATTTACCCATAAATATATCTCTAAAATGAATAATATAACTTCTCCATATGTATGGTTTTTGAGGGGCTGTGATTCTTATATATCCAGGATTTACCTTTTAAAAGAAAACATATTGCCATTTTGTTTTGCAAGAAGAATATTTAAACATTGGTAATATAAATAACTTGCATCAAGATTCATAGCTGTTGTGAATTCCACTCTCTCAGAATTAGCACAAGGTTGGTCTCCCTCAAATATTTTGATCTGATGGACCATCCTTCCTCATAAGTCAGTTATGACCCGATTTGAACTGGGGGCCAGTTTACGGTGGCTGAATTTTGCTTTCAGTTCAAAACTCACTCACTCGTGGAAGGAAAGAGGCCTTTTGTTTAAAGGCCGGGCGGGGAGTTCGAGCGAAGTTGCACGACTGGAGGCTGCCTTCCCGAGTAGTTAGGGGTCCGTGGGATTGGCTGCCAGGCCATGCAGCTGGGGTATGTACAATCAGGAGGGTGAGATCGCCATAGTGGAGGCCTCTAATTTCCTGTAGGGCACAGTGGAGAACTTCTGCTCCTCCTGGCCCCTCAAGGAAACAAAGACATTTTTTACAAACTTACCTTTATGGGCCTCTCCTGGGCCCAATCTATGCCCGTGCTGGGTTGGCCTGGCAGGACACTGGCTGCCATGTTCAAGTCTCTGAGCAAATATTACAGTTGGGTCTCAATTGCCATCATCAGGGCCCCAACATGCATGTGCTAAAAAGGACCCAGCCAGCTTTGGTCTGGTGTCCATGCAGACTGCTCAGGAGAGCAGGTTAAAATTGAAGCCTGTCCTGATGGCTTCAGAATGGGTAAGTAACTTGGGGGAATTTAACTGCCCACCTGCCCAGTTTCCACTGGGTGGGTAGGGTTAAAATCACCCCCTTAGTCTCAGATGCAATATATACAATGTGCACTTCTAATGAGGACTAGAATTATATATTAATATTGTAACAAATCTGTAGCTGTGCTTCATGCTATTCATTACGTATGATAAATGGGCAACCTCAGAGCTGGACATTGCTATGGTGATATTATGAAACCTTGTGCTTAGTGTTTACTGCACTAACTCCAGGTCTGACCTGAAGTTCAGAACTTACTTTTTGTTTTTAATTCCTTCACCACTCACTCCCAGCTCATAATTAGCCTTGAACCTCATTAACAAAAATTAGCAAAACATTGCTTGCTAACACATATTACAAAGGGAGACAGACTCAGGGTAGTGGCACAGTCTAGCAAAAAGGCCACTACCACCTTGTCGGGGTTTGTTTCTTGTTTACTCACATCTGTTTTTATGTTCAATTTATCACATGGAATAAAATATGCCATAGGATCTCAAATTTTGAACTAAAATGCATAAGTGCTAACTTAAGGGGTGTCAGGTGGGCATCTACTGTACCTCACTGGATCTTACGTGATCTCATTGTGTGTTGGTGCAAATAAAGATGAAAATTGATGACTCAAACTGTGGTGAAAAATAGAGATGTCATCAAAACATTGCTCAAAAAATGAAATATTAAAAAAATCAAATGAGGCCAGAAAATGATGGGCCGTATTTTGCATCCCTTACGGATGCGTTTGAGGTGTGTACGCGCCAGTAGGGGCCGCGCAAGTTCCGGGTTTAGGCATGCGGAGCGCATGCGCTTAAAACCCGGAACTTGTGATCTGTCAAGAATCTACAGATCCTCCGCATCCCCTGGAGACGGGCCTCTGTGGGTGGAGAGTTGCGCTATTTGCCAAACTTTCGCCTGCTAAATGCCTGTGAAATTCTTAGGCCTGGTATAAGCAGGTGTAACGCTTGCTTTTACCAACATAAGAGTTTAAAAAAATAGAAAAATAAAATGTTATCACTCATTTATACATTAAAAACCCTGTCCAATAAGGTAAGTTTATTTCTTAGCCCCATTAAAAAACATTTTTTGTTCAAAAAATTAAATTTTCATTTAAAATATTTAATTAAATGGCATTTTAATTAATTTTAAATATGTAATTTTTTTATTTCATGTGTTTGTGTATTTTTTAAGTGATCCCTGACGTAAAAAGACTACTGAGCACTTGGTTTGAGTATAAAACAAGGCTTTAATCAACTGTTTCACAACCATGAGATTGTAGTTACATCACTAGTTCCTGGTTTCGAAATCGTCCTGGGCAAGCTGGGCCCACGCCCGAGTATTTGTACTCCTTGGACGGAGCCACCAGCTGGCCACCCAGTGTTACTTCATGAGTCATTTCTTCATGAATGATAAGATTCATGACAATCCCCATTCAAAGTTATGGGAGTTCCATATGCAACTCCCATAAGTATGAATGGGGATTCCCTTCTTTTATTGGTTGGGCTGGCCCATGTGATCCCAGGGGCGCTTGCGAACCGCATGCACCCTTGGAATATGTGAGCCTCTGCCCGCGCATACCCAGCAAGGCCCAGGATCGCAAGCCTCCGTACCTCGCGGGCCAGCAGGTAAATACGTAGATTTTTAGCTGGTCAGAGGCATCCGCCCGCAGGAAGCCTCTGGTCGCAAATTTTGGGCCCATAAATGAGAACAAAATCTGGAACCTCCTCTCTGTCGCCAGGGTGCACGTATGCACACACATACATGTACACACACACACATGTGCACATACACACATGTACAACACACATGGTCACACACGCGATTATACATGCGCATATGTGTACACATACATGCACATACACACATGCAGGTACAGACACGTACACACGCATACACACACATACATGTATATACACGCACACACACCAATAGGGGTGAGTCCACGATCCGGAGCTACCAGGCAAAGTTTATTAGGAAATCACAGTTATGCAGCCAGTAATTAAAATAAATAGAAGGAAAATCTCCAGCTGCGTGCCAGTGATTTCCTAAGATTAATTTGCTGCATTCACTGCTGCCCACTGGGAGTGTCGGATTGCCAGATTCACCCCTAATCTGTGAAAAGAATATAGGTAGATAGCACTGGGTCCAAAAAGCAAAGGCAATTATTGGTATGTGATAAATGTTACAGTCTGTACTGTAATCCCGCTCCGACATAAATTTTTTGAACTCTTTCGTATTCCAACATTATAACATAAACTCAAAAAGGTATAACATTGTACGTCTATTCTCTGAATGTAATTTTCAGTGTTTCTATAATGAGGAGAGTCCCGCCTGCTCCGTTACTGACATTAATATTTAACCAGTCAGGGAGAGGAGCACGTGCAGAGTTCCTGCATTGTTGAGCAAACTGTAACACTCAGCCAACGGTATAACTCAGTTCTGCTGGCTGTACATTGCACCTAACAAATAGCAGTCTGAGAGTGGTACCTGTATTAATTGACACCCTGTGTAAAGGGGGAAAGTGATATAGAACATAATAGAGCATATTATTTAATAATTTTTACAAATGTTGCAGTGACATTCCTGAGGCACTTTCTGAAAATACTGGAAATGATGTCATTGTATTGCTTTGCTGACTAACATTGATGAAAAGTTATCCCTGTGATTTTGCTGCATTGGAGGAACCCCCTTCAAATCTGTATGATAAATATAGATCAACTACCCATTGAAAGTATAGCAGATCCTCTCCATAAATCTGCTTTTTGGGACCATTCAAAAATCATTTTGTAAAGAGGGTGTTTGACTTTACCAGTTACATATATTTTTTATTATGTGCACAAAGAGATTTTCAGGTTTTGATTGGCTAAAGGTTAAAATTAGTTTTCTAATGCAGAGAGTTCTCTAAACTGTGTCTGTTACATTAGGATTCATGTTAATATATCAGAGCGCTATATATTGTGCATTATAAGTAAAACATAAGTCTACCTTTATCATTAAAAAAATCTGCATTCAGATAGCATCCAGTACACTGAATGTCTTATAGTATAGGTGTTGTTCAATCTAAGAAATTACTTTATGTCTGTATTTTTCAGATTGGTATTTATCTGATTATATCTAATGTTGGTATTAACTTATAACAGCAGGCATTATTCAACTTGTAATGTTGTGCAAATATTTCTATTAGTGGGTTAACGACTATCCAAATCTATTATATGGTGAATTTCCGCGCTCTCTCTATACACTGACATTTTCATTTTGACCCTTTAAATTCACCGGATCTTCTGACCAGTTATTAAGAACTATCTATACACAATCTTGACTGATTATTTGTAATATTGGCTGCCAATAATGTGAGCTTAAAGTTTGTAGTAAATTTTAAAGAAAAGAATTAAAGATGCAAATTCTGAAATTAGTTTAGTTCAATTCAGAGGCCAAAGATCTCTGGTATTTATTTTCTGTCAAATGGTGTGAAGCTTGGGGGATTAAAGGGTTCAATTTACGCACAACCGATGTAATTGCTGCTGATACATCAGTATCTGTTCTCAAGTGCTTTGTTCTTGTCTGAATATTTCTATTAATCCTTTGGGTACTGAAATACAATTTTAGCTTTCAAAATATGCAACTGTGTCTCTCATACTTCTGAAAAGTGACGTTTTTATTGCTCAAGGTGAATGATGAGTACAATTAGAGAAAGCACATTGCTGAACGCACAGTTTTCACGGAATAAACATTGTTTTCATCATTACTTTGCTGTTATTATTCAATTTGATGCCGAAATTATACTCAAAAGAATTGATTAACAGGCAATATTACAATTGGTACTGCTGTGTGACATGACCTATTATTTTGGGAGGCATTTTGTTGAGAACAGGAATTTAGATTTTAGATTTTGCACGTACTAAATGCATCAGCAAAAAGACAACTATATAGTCTCGAAGGAACTAACTTTACCTTCAGTATGAAACTGTTGGTACAGATTAATATTTGCAAGCTTACCTGCAGTGACTAACCAATGAGTTGAGCATACCATGCGGAAAATTTAATCTTGGCTAAATTGGACTAGATCAGTGTGGCAAACTGACATCAGAATCTTGTAGCTTCGTTTAAAAAGGCAGCTGTCGGGCTCCTACATAATATTAGCGTTGCTAAAGATATGCTAACAAAGGTTTTGTTCTAATATGTAATTGTTCAGATCCAGGTTAGCCTGTTCTCAGATTGGGTCAAACCATCCTAAAATTTCCAAACCTTACGAAATGTTATGATCTTAACCAGTTATTTGGACAGAAGTTGCAATAAATTAATGCGCTAACACCTTGGGTTTAGAGTGAAAGTACATCTTTTCCTTTGCAGTAACTCATGTGTTTCTAAGATTCAAAAATAAAACCAAGTTTGGTTCATGTTTTGATTTATTTTTCTGAGTAATTTCTATGATCTTGAGAAAGCACAAAATGGGAAAAGGTCATTTAGTCCATTCCAAGCCCATGTCTTCATTCAGACAATGTACAATTGACTCTACCAGTTCTATTTAATCTGGGAGAAAATCAAGTGCGATTCCAACATAACTATCTATCCACATATCTCCGCAGGCTAACCACTGCTGACAACACTATCCTATTGGGAGCAGATTATTGACAGAGTAAATGCTACGTGCAGGATACAGCAAATCTGGGTACAGATTAGGAAGAAGCTACCTCGCCTGAAGAAAACAGCTAAACTACCTGCCCCAAGTTTGCATTCCACACAGTGTACCCTCATAATTCATACCTCTGCTACAGTGTCTAAAGATTCTGATCTCATAAGGCCTGTTTATAAAAGATGACTACTATCTCAATAGAATCATCTCCAAGAGTCACTTGAAACCATGCAAAACACCCTGCAATGTCTGGCAAGGAGTGTGAAAGAGTTCTTAAAAAAAAATAATCCTGGGGATGTAAGTGCCACTAGCAAGGCTGGCATTTATTGCCCATCATTTATTGTCCAGTAGCTGGGTCTGTGCAGTGGTAAATGAAAGATTGTCTGCCCTGCATGTAACAGCTCCCGTAGCTTTTTGCAGCAGACCTATCTGTGTCACCCATCCTGTGTCAGGTTGCAAGGGTCTTATGTGAAATGAGTTTGGCATTTTCAATCCAGTTCCCAGTAGACATGGGGCTACAGCACAAAACTGCCCTTAATTTGGCTCTAATTGGCAAGGACGATAACACTGCTGACAATAATTCCTATCCTTGTAAATTTTGGTAAACTTTGACAATTTAACTTTTTTTTGTCACTTAGGTTTTCATGAGCCATTGTGCCTATTGCTCTAAAAACATTTTCATCCCAGCAAGTCCCCCTATCTGAGATGCTTGGAGGAAGATGAGGAGGGACATTGAAAAGATGTTAACATGTCAGGCTGCATGGGAGGTGCTCTATGCCCACCTGCCAACACCTGCTTACTCGTCGCTGCAGAGAGGTGGCCAGATCTCACTTTGGCTGACAATTAGCATCAGTGAAATTTAAAGGGATGTGGAAATTTTGAACATTGGTTGTGACTGCCAGCCCGATGGCAAAAGTATGTCTGAAGACCTGACGAACCATTATGCTGCTGCAGAAGCACATCAATCCTGCTTTGCATGAAAGATGGTATGCCAGCCCATATTTGCAGGCAATGTTACATCTGCCTGGCAAAGACAGTAGGTAAGTTGACAAGATCAGGGTCAGCAGAAAGCCAGAAGTAGAGCTGTGTCATCTTCTGCAAGGATGATTGCGGTTAACATCCACCAGTTACTGTATCGATTAGCAACAGCCTAGAGCATGTCTCCACCTCCTGCCAGGCATGCTGTAATGCAGTCTTATGGGAATGGTGCTGTGGAATGACACAGAAGTAACCCTCCTTGCAACCAGTGCATGCAACATCACCTTGCTGTTGTCAAGGTGTCAGCCATGGCTCAGTTGGTAGCACTTTCCCCTCTGAGTCAGAAGATTGCCAGTTCACATTCCCACTCCAGAGACTTGAGCACAAAAAATCTAGGCTGACACTCCAGTGCAGGACTGAGGAATGCGGCACTGTTGGAGGTGCTGCCTTTTGGATGAGACGTTAAACTGAGGCCCCATTTGCACTTTTAGGTGGATGTAAACGATCCCCATGGCACTATTTCGAAGAAGAGCAGGGGAGTTATCCCTGGTGTCCTGGCCAATATTTATCTCTCAATCAACAACACTAAAAAACAGATTATCTGGTCATTATCAGATTGCTGTTTGTGGGACCTTGGCTGCTGCATTTCCTACATTACAACAGTGGCTGTAAATTGCTTTGGGACGTCCTGAGGTTGTGAAAGGCTCTATATAAATTAAAGTCTTTCTTTCTTGACTCTAGCATCTATCAAATGGGGAGCAGGTGTTGGGCTGCTCCATCACTCGCCTGTAAACTCATGTCTGCATGCATATGGGATTTCTTTTGCCTTCGGTTTTGTCACTTCTTAATATATTACTCTTTAAGCCCTGGTAAAGACTGATAATAGATTCACAGAATCACAGAAACCCCACAGTGCAGATAGAGGCTATTTCGGCCCATCGAGCCTGCACCGACACATATCCCACCCGATCCCTGTAACCCCTACACCAACACATATCCCACCCTATCCCTGTAACCCCATGTATTTAACCCCCTAACACTAAGGGTCAATTTATCATAGCCAATCAACCTAACCCGCACATCTTTGGACTGTGGGAGGAAACCGGAGCACCCGGAGAAAACCCACGCAAACACGGGGAGAATGTGCAAACTCCACACAGACAGTCGCCCGAGGCCGGATTCGAACCCGGGTCTCTGGCGCTGTGAGACAACAGTGCTAACCACTATGCCACCGTGCTGCCCTGAGATGTCCTTTGAGTTTTTTGAATTTTTGTCACCCTATTATGGCACTTCCCTTTAATTGCCCCATCCTTTTAAATTTCATTGGCACACCAACTTTTCACTTCCCACCATTGGTGTGCTCTCTACACCTGCCCAAATCTGCACCTTAATAGGTGAATCATTATGCAAATGATCTCACAAGAGGAATTTGAGTGCTATTAGCACTTTATGGCTGGGTGAAGTTCAAATTCAAACCCAGTATACACCCTGCCTGATTAACGGGAGGCCAATCCGCTACCACCTATTTTGTGCCCCCCAACCATTCCAGATTAGCACCAGTTCTTAACTATTTAGAACTGAATTACACCAGTAGGCAAAATATCAGGCCCATGGTGTGGGTAAATGGAAGTGAAACTGTTAAACTCAAAGGTATGGGGGTGAAGTTGGGGGGGGGTGGGTGTGGCTGTCAAAAGGGCTTTGATAGCTCGGGCTAAGGATGTTCATTTTTGGCTGCTGCTTTCACTCTCCTGAACACTCACACAGTAAACAGGGAAGTTTTGCCAGCAGTAGCGTGACCCCTGACAGTAGAGTCTGTTTTGAACGCAGTTCTGTACTGAAGATTGCATACAGACCTGTTATTAGCACATTTTTTGCTTAGGCACTAAGTCCAAGCAATTACAGACAGTCTAACTCAGTAATGTTTTGTGTTTTTTTTGCCAGTTCTTAAGTGGGTAGATCAACGAGGAATAATGGTCACATTACATTGTTTCCAGCATGAATTTTAAAAAGTCAGTTTTTCTTCAGCAAAATGTATCTTTACAGATATAAGGATGGAGCAATGTTAATATTAAAAAGGCATGGACTATTGGGGGTAATTTTGGCTTCGAGTGACGATGTAAAACGGACGATATTGGATTAGCCGTCCATTATACAACGCTCCCAATTTTTATTTCCATCGAAGTCTGGAAATGAAAATTGGGAGAGATGCACAACACGCGGCTGATCCGATGTTCCCTGGTTCATACTATCACCCCAAAAAATCAGTCCAGCTTCAGCTAACTGAAAGGCCAATGCTTGGGAGAAATACTGCTAAAGTGGAGAGATGAAGAGATGTAACTGCTAGTGCGTTTGTTTTGGGTTTTTTAGAGTTTGAAACATTCTTTTCAATGACATTTAAACACCAAATTGTTCTCACTGCTGCTCAAAAGGTAAGAGGGTTATTCCTCAGGGATTAGTTGGAGTGAGATCAAAAGGAGTGGAGCAGCAAAAACAATATCCACCGTATCATATTAGTCCCAAGTCTATGGACATGAGTTTAATCATTAAAGGCTTTAATTAAGCATGAAATTGAGTGAATAGACCTCTCCTAGTCAAAGGGCCTTTAGATGAATATTGTCAAACAATAAACAAAACAATAGAAAAGATAAATCCTTCCATTAAACAAACATGGCTATTTTTGCATCTATTGATGTACTTCAAACCCAGACCCCACAGAGAAGGTTGTTGCGCTCACCCATTGCGTCATCTAGTTTCCCAAAGTACCAAACCTTTAAACTTCAGATTTCAAAAGATTGGTATTTATGTACTGGGACAAGGCTTGAGAATAAGAAGTTGCATGTTAATGTGAAAGTAACAAAGATATTCTAATGATCATACTATAACAAGAGACAAATATGCAAGAATCAATAGCCAACCACCAATCTTTTAAAATCTGAAGTTTTGGGTCTGTCTGTGGGGTTTGGGTTTGAATCAAACCTAGAAAAATGGAATAAACCTTCATTTTCTGTCCGCTATAGGCCCTTGGGGCATTTTCTGTTTTAAAGGAGCTATATAAATGCAAGTTGTTGTTATAAGGTTGCAGTCTGTAATGAATTTTAGTAATCTCAAACCATTTCCTGTTGGCCACAGGTCCTCGGCACAAGATTGACCACAATGTGATGTCAATTGTCATTGGATTGACGGTTTCATCAGATGGATCATAATGATGGCTCTTGTGGAAAACAGAAAAACTCACATTGATGGAGGAAAAAAGTGGAGTCAAGGCACAGAATTTTTTTTTGCCTTTAGCACTTCTAGCACAGTGGTTTGTGTGTTAGAAGCACATAATGGGAATTGAGACACATCCTCAATTAAAATGAATAGAAGAGAAATCATGGGCCGACAAATCTGGCATGTGCCTGGATTCCCTGGATTTAATGTCTGTTAGGGATTTTCCTCACTTCAATGAGTACAAGAGCTCACCTAAAACATGAATGACCTTTTGCAGCATTCAGCATACTTTGCAATATTAATATTTAGGATGAATGATTTAGAGAATAAAACTATAACATATCTGAATGCCTTGCTCTTCAGTAAGAGACTGTGTCGAAACAAAATCTATTTGGTCTGCAGTGTAAAAGATTGAGTAGATTTCTACAAATCCATCTGATAGCATTTGTCCCTTTTCTAGAAAGCGACTCTATCATTAGAGTACAAGTAACATTAGCATCAAAAAGGAAACTAAAAGCAGGCTATCTGAAATCAAACTATTAAATGCTGGACGTGCACAGCAAGTTGATTATCATATGATAGAGACAATAGGTTCATCAAAACATTGCCATTCTCTTCAGATAATTTAGCCATTTTCAATTGATAGGGGGCTATCATAGAATGATACAGCACAGAAGGAGGCCATTTGGCACATTGTGCCTGTGCCGGCTCTTCCAAAGAGCTATCCAATTAATCCCACTCCCCTGCTCTTTCCCTATAGCCCTGCGATTTTTTTCCTTTTTAAGTATATATCCAATTCCCTTTTGAAAGTCACTAGTGAATCTGTTTCCACCACCCTATCAGGCAGTGCATTTCAAATCATAATAACTCACTGCGTAAAATAAAATCTCATCTCCCTTCTGCTTTTTTTTGCCAACTTACCGTAAAAGCTTTTCTTTGGAAATGTTCTTTAAATTATTGATTCTCCAAATTGAACAGTTGTTACCTATTTTACAAACTGCTTTTATAAATCATTACTAGCAGAAGTCTAGTAAATGTCAATAATACATGGTGCCTATAGCGTTTCTCCATAATTTAATGCATATTCGTGAAATACTATACTTTCACTACAAACATTAATCATTCCGTGTGAACATCCTCTTACATCAATAGCACAGAGTGCACCTGCGGCCATTGTTTACTGTTGGCATTCAAATCTGCCCCACAATGAATAAAATAACCTAATAAAATTCACACAGGATATATAATAAGTACACTGGAGTGGCTGTAGACTAACCTTGAGTTCAAATGGCAATTATACGGTTCAAAAATTAACTATCACAGTTCCTGATGTCACCTTAACACTAAGGTTAGAATACAGCCTTGGAATCACTTTCGCTTTTATTTTCTCTGCTTTTTCCATGATGTTATTCATGGTATGTCAGAAGATACAGTTTTATGAGGAGAGGAGTTTTACACCATGAGCCATATTTTGCTGTAGCAGGGCATCTAACGGCATCTGTTAGACTTGCCTTTGCATGTTTAGGTTTTCAAATTGTTTGCATGGCAAGTGCGAGCTGATGACGGCGCAGTGAGGGAAACTAGGCTTCTGGGAACTGAGTGAACAGGGGAACCAGCTGGGTAGCTCCTTAACCAATCAGATTGAAGAATTGGGAAAGAAACAAAGCAGGGACTGAGAAAGAAACGTAAATTAGAGTGCATGAATTCAACGTCAAATCAGGTACAGAAAGAGATATAAAGTGAGTATTAGAAAGATTGGATTACAATTTTTTAAATCTCCAACAACAATTAAAACCTGACGGAATGAGACTCCACACTTGTGATAGTTAATTTTCAGTGCTAGAGAGGTTGTTTAGCAGTAATTAACACTCATTTCGTCATTAAAAGGATGCTTAGACTGGAATGGACAAGACTTAACTTTCCGTGGCGAGTTTAGTTCATATCTTCCACACAAATACAGCAATGCATTTCAATGCCGTTTCCACGAAGCTAATGGCGGAGCGGCGCAACCTGGACAGTAACCTTTAGGTATTTAAGTTTAACCGCGCATCTGCCCCTAACCTGAAGTTGCTGTACCATTTGAACATAAATAAAGGCGAACGCCATTAGCCTCACCATTATTTTGACAGGAAAATCTGGGCCATTGTAATGTGTAATTTATTATACTAATGCTAAAGTGTAGCTGTGTTAAGTGAACACAGGCTCAGGTCAATCCGAGTTGAATTGCTGTTGGTCAGAGAACTTTTCAAATTGGACAGTGCTTGTCATTTTCAGGCTCCAGGCCAATGATTAGCTTTTTTTTTAGATGTTTTTGCATCTGGGCAGTTTTCCGCATTGTCGGATAGATGCCAGTGTTGTAGCTGTACTGGAACAGCTTGGCTAGAGGCGCGGCTAGTTCTGGAGCACAAGACCTGGACGACGTTCAGGCTTGGGCTGATAAGTGGCAGGTAACATTCAAGCCACAAAAGTGCCAGGCAATGACCATCTCCAACAAGCGAGAGTCTAACCACCTTCCTTTGACATTCAATGGCGTTACCATCGCCAAATCCCCCACCATCAACATCCTGGGGGTCACCATTGACCAGAAAATTTATTGGACCAGCCACATAAATACTGTGGCAACAAGAGCAGGTCAGAGGCTGGGTATTCTGCGGTGAGTGTCTCACCTCCTGACTCCTCAAAGCCTTTCCAACATCTACAAGGCACAAGTAAGGAGTGTGATAGAATACTCTCCACTTGCCTGGATGAGTGCAGCTCCAACAACACTCATGAAGCTCGACACCATCCAGGACAAAGCAGCCCGTTTGATTGGCACCCCATCCACCACCTTAAACATTCATTCCCTCCACCACTGGCGTACTGTGGCTGCAGTGTGTACCATCTACAAGATGCACTGCAGCAGCTCACCAAGGCTTCTTCGGCAGCACCTCCCAAACCCGTGACCTCTTCCACCTAGAAGGACAAGGGCAGCAGGCACATGGGAACAACACCACCTCCAAGTTCCCCTCCAAGTCACACACCACCCTGACTGTGATAAATCCAGAAAGTGGAACAAGGAACTCAAGAGGCTAGATGTTAGAATTAACATGAGTACTTTATTAACAACTGGGAAACACGTTTACAGACAGCCTGCATCAGCATCCTGGCATTCCACCTTGTGCTGACCTATACAGGAAGCAAACCTCTGACCTTAACAGGAAGCAAACCTCTGACCTTAGTAGCAGCATTGGCTACAGCACCACCTGGTGGACAACCTTAATCATAACATCCCAGACTACTATATCCCTCCCCCCTTAAGATTTCAGTATGAATTTCTTAACAACAACCATTCCTGAGGGTCACATAAGGAGTCTCCATTCATCATGTTCCATACTTGATGAATCTAACAGTTCAGTAGCAATCTCTCTGGTGGCTTGCGAGACCTTTGTGAACGTCTAACAGTAAAGTCCCTGCTTGTTTGTGGTGAAGCCACCAGCTGCTCCTGAGCAGTGCTCAGAGTATCTGACTCTGCAACGATGGTTTCCTCTTGATGGATAGGTCCCTGTGGAATTATCTCTGTCCCTGGTGGTGGCACCACAGATGCACTTGGATAACTGGGGGCAACCCTGTCTTCAGTCATTGCATCTGGAACCTTCATTTCAATTTCCCCTTGTCTGGGAAGTATCTGATCTACATGTCTGCGTACTACCCTACCATCTCCCAACATGACCTTGTATGATACTGGACCTGTCATTGAGTCTATGAAGCCAGGAATCCACTTTGGTCCATAACTGAAATCCCTGGTAAGGATTGCATCTCCTTCTCCAAAACTGCGGCTCTTTGTTCTTTTGTCATGGTTCTCTTTTTGTTTGTTTTGTCTGTTTTCCATTTTCCTTTTTAGGTCTGGGTGGACAAGGTCAAGAGTGGAGCGTAGTCTACGGCCTAATAACATCTCAGCAGGAGAGAGTCCTGTGGTGGATTGAGGTGTTATTCTGTAGCTGAACAGAACCCGTGACACTTTGGCTGCTAAACTCCCTTCTGCACTTTTTTTCATCATCTCCTTAAATGTTTGTATGGCTCTCTCCGCAAGTCCATTCGAGGACGGATGATATGGAGCCGAGGTCACCTGCACTATGCCATTTTTTCTCAAGAATTCTTTTGGCTCTGTACTCAAAAAACAAGTGGCATTGTCACTCACCACGATCTCCGGTAGCCCTTGATTACTGAAGCTCCGACGCAGGCAGTCTATAGTAGTAGTGGCGGAAGCAGAATTTACAGGATAAACATCCATCCATTTGGAATGTGCATCAATGATTATGAGGAACATCTTCCCCATGAATGGACCCGCATAATCTAAGTGCAATCTTCTCCATGGTTTATCCGGCCACTCCCAGGGGTGGAGAGGAGCCGCTGCTGGTGCCTTCTGGTGTTCCTGACAAGTGCTGCATGTCTTGACTAGATTTTCTATCTCCTCATCTAGCTTTCCCCACCACAAGTAACTCCTAGCCAAGGCTTTCATACGCGAGACCCCAGGATGACACTGATGTAGTTGCTCTAGGATAGACTGTCGTGCTGGCTGTGGAATAATCACTCGTGCTCCCCACAACACGCAACCATCCTGCACACTCAGCTCTGTTTTCCTGACACTGTAGGGTGTGAAGTCAGCCCCTTCCGGATGCTGTGGCCATCCCCTCACCACATATTCTTGAACTCTAGACAGTACTGGATCTTTACCTGTCCATGTTCTTACTTGCTCTGCAGTCACAAGTGCCGTGTCAGTGTCCTCCAACATCAAAACTCTGTCCTCTGGAGCTGCACGGATAGGTGTGCCTGGCAGTGGAAGACAGCTCAAGGCATCTGCGTTCCCATGGTACTTGCCCGCCTTGTAGACAATGGCATACTCATATGCCCTCAATGTCACTGCCCACCTCTGGATCTGGGGTGACACCATCTGTGGAACTGCTTTCATTTCATTGAAAAGAGAGAGAAGAGGTTTATGATTGGTGCATATGGTGAACTTCCTGCCATATATGTACTGTGGAACCTCTGTAACCCAAACATTACTGCTAACCCCTCTTTGTCTAACTGGGAATAGTTTTTTTCCGCTGGTCTTAGAGTTCGGGACATAAACCCTATTGGTCTTTCAGTTCCATCTTCCATGCAGTGTGAAAGAACTGCCCCCACCCCGTAAGGTGAAGCGTCACAAGAGAGAATGATGTCTTTCTCTGCATTGTAGTGAACCAGCACATCCGACGACAGCGTCAGTTTCTTGGACTGTTCAAATGAAACCCCCTGCTCCTCTCCCCACTGCCACTGTGTCTCCTTGTGCAGTAGTTTGTGAAGGGGTGCTAACACAGTTGACAAGTTTGGTAAAAACCTGTTATAATAGTTCAGCAGTCCCAGGTAAGCTTTTAACTCAGCCACATTTGTAGGAGCAGGGGCGTCCTGCAGTGCTTGTACCTTCTCCTTGAGTGGATGGAGCCCAGTGGTGTCCACTCTGTGTCCCAGGAACACTGCCTCATTCCCCAGGAAAGTGCACTTACTCCTCTTGAGCCGTAACCCTGCCCTCTCCAATCTCTGTAGTACCTCTCTCAGAGTGCTCAGATGCTCCTGGTCGGTTCTTCCCGTCACCAGAATGTCATCCAGATAGATGGAAACATGTGGAATCCCTTGCAGTACACCTTCGATTGTCCTCTGGAAGATAGCTAGACTAGATGAGACACCAAACGGTAAGCGGTTATATGTAAACAAGCCCTTGTGTGTATTTATGGTGACATACTTCTTTGATTCGTCATCCAGTGTAATCTGCAAGTAGGCATGACTCATATTCAACTTTGTGAATTTCTTTCCTCCAGCCAGGTTTGCAAAGAGATCCTTTGTTTTGGGAATAGGATACAGCTCTAGTTTGGACACCCGATTGACAGTCAATTTATAGTCTCCACAGAGTCTTACCGAATTGTCCGGTTTTAAAACAGGTACTATGGGAGCTGCCCATTCCAAACATTTCACCGGCTCCAGTATGTTCTCTCTCAATAGACGGTCAAGCTCAACCTCTACCTTTGGCTTCATGGCATAAGGCACAGGTCGTTGTTTAAAAAACCTTGGCGGTGCCTCCTTGTCTACATAAATCTTAGCTGGGAGGCCATTAAATGTGCCAAGTTCCTCCTTGAACACACTCTCATGTTCACTCAACACTTCTTGCAAAGTCAACTGTTTGCCCGCATCTATTTGATGTACTGCTCCCCAGCCTAATTTAAGTTCTTTTATCCAGCCCCGACCTAACAGGTTTGATCCGGTACCCGATACTATAACTACAGGTAGCTGTTCCATTGTGTCCCTGTGTTGCACAGCTACCTTAGCTGTACCTAATGTTGCTACTCGTTCACCTGTATATGCTTTAAGATGCAGGGAGCAAGGCTTTAACTCTGGAACTTTTGCACGGTTCCACAATTTTGAGTACTCTGCCTTGTTCATTATGGTCACGCCGCACCCTGTATCCACTTCAAAGTTCACCTTAGAGTCATTTACTGTCAGTTGCAATGTGATAGGAGCCACATTTGGAATGTTCTCTAACATGCTATACATTATGAACATGTCCTCTTCTTCCTCAGCTTCCCCGCTGATGTGGTGTGCTCCATGTTTTTTCACTTCTCTCCCTTGGTTTTGCTGTCCTCCCCCTTTTGGTTTGGATTCCTCCACAGGTGATTTTGCCCTGCAAGCTCGTTTTATGTGTCCTTGTTTCCCACACTTGTAGCTCTTTTCCTCCAGAAACCGGCATTCACTCGCCAGGTGATCGCCCTTGCATCTATAACATGCCTTCACATGCTCACGTTGTGGTTTCTGACGCATGTTCAACTTGTGCACAACAACCTGACCTGCAACTTGCGTAGCATTAGCCCTGTCTGAACCCTGTATTTCTTTTACATCTCGGTTCGCTGTCTCTATGGCTTGAGCAAGTTCCAATGCTTTTTCATAAGTAAGCCCAGCCTCGGATAATAATTTACGCTGCATTCGGTTGTCCATAATTCCGCAAACTAGCCTATCTCGCAGCATTTCCTTCAGGTTGTTCCCATAACTGCAATCTTGTGCTAATTTACGCAACACCGCTACATAGTCCATTACGCTCTCTTCCTCTTTCCTGTTCCTTGAATTAAACTTGAACCGCTGTACAATCTCACTAGGCTTAGGGTTGAAATGTTCTTTTAGCAAAGCCACTAATTCAACAAATGATTTGTCTCCAGGCTTTTCAGGACTGAGCAGATTTTTCATCAAACTGTAGGTTTGGCTTCCCACTGAACTAAGCAGAATGGCTTTCCTTTTTCCAGCATCATTTATTTCATTTGCTTCGAAAAAATAACCCAACACTTCACAGTATTCTTCCCAGGTTTGTGCTTGAATATCAAAAGCGGAAACCGTTCCTATCGTGGCAGCCATACTCTCTTCCAGCTTGTAGCTAACTTTAGCTCGTGATTTTGTTGTTTAAATGTCCCGGCAGACTTTTCTTCTTTATGCAGGGTCCTTTAGTTGCCTTGTCACCAAATGTGATAAATCCAGAAAGTGGAACAAGGAACTCAAGAGGCTAGATGTTAGAATTAACACGAGTACTTTATTAACAACTGGGAAACATGTTTACAGACAGCCTGCATCAGCATCCTGGCATTCCACCTTGTGCTGACCTATACAGGAAGCAAACCTCTGACCTTAACAGGAAGCACACCTCTGACCTTAGTAGCAGCATTGGCTACAGCACCACCTGGTGGATAACATTAATCATAACATCCCAGATTACTATATTGACTTAGGAGTATATAGCCGATTCTTCATTGTCGCTGGGTCAAAATCCTGGAATTCCCTACCTAACAGCACTGTGGGAGTACCATCACCACACGGACTGCAGTGGTTCAAGAAGGCGGCGCACCATCACCTTCTCAAGGGCAACTAGGGATGGGCAATAAATGCTGGCATTGCCAGCGATGCCCTGATTCCATAAATGAATTTTTAAAAATTAAAAATCTGTAATGTTGCCCCAGGATTTTCAGGGACTCTCCGACAGGGCAGAGCTGTAGGCAGAGACCCATCACAGCTATGGTAATGAGGCAGGAGGGAGATCTGGGCAGGTGTCCTTGCCACCTGCTCAGGAGAGCAAGGAACAATTGGGGCTCGATTTTAATTCCCGAGGCGGGTTGGAGTCGGGTTGTGTGGTGGGCGGGTTTGGGAGCCGCTTCCGGCGGGAACAGCTGCAGAGTTGTGATTTTTATTCAAGTACCTTGTTAGTTTCATGGAGGCGCGCTGGCCGGTCCAATGAACGGGATCGGGTCGGCTGGCCACCTCTGATGATGTCACAATAGCAGCTGCTTTTAAAGCTGCCATCCAGCCTGAGCCTTTCTATTGTGGTTTCCTGCACTTCTTTTAAAAGCTATGACTTCTTCCAGAGGCAAGGCAGCTCCTCGGTTTAATGACGAGTCCCTCCAAGTTCTTGTCAGAGGGCGCAGGGAGATTCTCTTCCCTCCTGATGGCCGGAGGAAGCCTCCTCAGCAGACCAATGCAGCTTGGCTGCGCATTGCTCAGGAGGTGAGCGCAAGGTGCATTTATGTACAGTCATGGATCCAGTCCCGCAAAAGGTTTAATGATCTTGTGAGAACATCAAAACTGAGTACCATCTGACTTGCCTTCACTCTGCTTCCCTTCTCTTCTCATCACCAGTACTCTTTCCTATCCATCTCTGTCTCTGCACTGAATCACTTCAGCATCCTGCCTATGCACCCCTTAGACTCGCACTCCCTGCCATGCAGTGACAACAACTAACAACGCACAGGGAGCTACGTTCCTCTTGGCACCTTACCCCATCTTCGTCTCACTCAAATCTTCTGTGGTAGGGATTAATCAAACTCACTCCACCATTGTGGCTGAAACACCGCTTGTGTCCCTCCTTGCAGGAAAAGATAGCCCACAATAAGAGGGAGAGAGCAAAGACTGGAGGAGGAACACCTACCCTTGCAACATTGACCAGCACTGAAGAGGCAGCAAACGAGATTGTTGGAGGTGGTGAGGACCTGGAAGTGGGCGATGGAGAGATGGGCGCACTAGAGGAAGCTGGTGACATAATAGAGTTTCATCCCTCTCAGAAAGCAATGGAATATGATGTTCATAGATGTTCATAATCGCTTTATATCATCTGCTTAAAAGGATGTGTCTGCTACATCAATATCAGATGTCTAAGTCAGGGTTAGTGCGAGTGTGGAGAGAATGGAGGAGTCCATTTCTAACATCAGCACTGCCATGGTGGCGCATGAATGCACCGCCATGGATAGGATGGCAACCTCCATGGAAAGGATGGCTACCTCAGTGGAAAGGATGGCTATGGCCATGGAGGAAATAAGTCGCCAAAGTCAGGAAAACATGGTGACTGTTCAGAATAGAATGACATCTCTGGAGGAGCAACGGACAGCAATTGAGCAGAGTTACCAGAGCTTCATGGATGTCCTTTTGAGGAGGACTGCCAGTGCAGATACGGGTCATCAGGGCCCTCCTGAAGTGCAGCAAGATGCTCTCCTGCCACTTGCCAGCACTGAGGTGCGGCTGACCCATGAGAGGGATGTTGTTGAAAGGACAGAAGGAAGTGTGGGCTCCACTCAAAGCGCTCGCATGACCATGCCACTGCGGAGCCCTCGGACAGAGACCCACTTTGCAGAGACAACTGAGCTGGCTGTTTCAGACTCTGCACAGCTGCAGGAAGAGCAGACTGTTGAAGAGCCTTCCCAGGCTCCCAAACCCAGAGGACGCTTGCCAAAGGTATCTAAGCAGGTGCGGCATCCTAGTCAGCAAGGTGCCTCTACATCTGCTGAAGCCATAGGGGAAGCACCACGTAGAAGCACACGTAAGAGAAAGATTAAGCACCTATAGTCACAAGGGGACTCACTTGGGTGATGTTTCTTTTTTCCTGACTCTTGCTAGTATATTATCCTTTTGTCATGTGTTAAAGATAAATTATGTCAAACAGTTGATTGTGTGGCCTATGTGTTATGGAAAATGGCAAAAGCGCATTGAGGGCTCATGGCGACTTGCATTTGTAATGCTGATGGTAAAAGTGTTAGGAAATAAGAGGGTCCAGCAGAGATGAAGTATGACATTGGACAAGTGTCACCTGCAATTACAGAGCCATATGGTGGCCACCTATGGTCGAAGAGTAAGCTTATGGTAGTATGGCATGGCAGTGTGCATACCCTGGTTGACGGGCAGCAGTGAACTGGAGGGATGCTGCATTGTCACAACAGAGCATGCAAGGCTTCCCTCATCCTCCTCCTACTCCTCTTCCCAGGAAGATCTGTGCTGAGTCACGTGGCTGCTACTCCCCCGATTATGAGGACCAGGATGAGAGGGCATAACTGTTTCCCATCCCCTTGCTATAGATTTCATTTGAGGTAACAATCTTGCAAGCGCAAGGTCGAAGTGGCCTGAAATAATTCCATTCATGACACACTGCAGATGGGTGTCAGCTTGAACAGTCAGAAGGTCAGTAGATGTGCAAAATATTATCCCATACCTACAACAGCAAAGTTGTTGCATTTGAATGTCAGCCATGTTTCAGGGGCGCTTTTAAAGTGTTCCACCAATGCATACAAATCATGTCCTCCAGCAACTCGTCTCCTTGAACCTGGCCTGTTTCTGACTAGTCGAGAAACAAGAGCCAGAAGCAGGAAAATGGGAAACCACTATGAAAATAGGATTAGCAAGGCAGTTAACAGGCTGTTAACTGCCTTAACCACCTGTCCCACCAGTTGGAGACGGGTCAGTTTGGGAGCAGCTAAACAGACACTCAGGAAAATCGGGTGGGGGCGGGATGGAGGCTGGTTGGGTGTCTGAAGGCATTTTTCCCGAATTTCCCAACAGACCCGCCTCCAAAGGGCTATTAAAATCGAGCCCTTGGAATCTGTCAGCTCATGGTAGGTCCAGAAGCAGATAAGTAACTTGTGCAATTTTAACTGCTCACCCACCCCATTTCCACTGGGCAGGTCGACCCCATAAAAAGTAGCTTCAGCTCGAGACAGCACTATTTTAATAGCATACATAACAATGTTTATGCTGCAGCACATTAACCAACAATATAAATGTTGTACTCCCTTGTAACTTAGTTCCAATATACAGCACTGCTACTAAATATTATGAATTGAATAGTGCTCCATTTTACCAACTTGCATAGAGGTATTATTTTTCATGTTGTGGCAAAATAATCATTTTAATTTTGTTCTGAACCTATCCACTTCGAATATAATGGAATCTCAAGTATTTAATTTCAAATGGTATGAATTACTCAAAAGGGACAAAGAGTCTCGAAGGAACCATTTTATCCAATGCATTAGATTTATTAAAATACAGCAAAATCAGATGAGTTAATTCAATTCAATATGGATCAATGACTCACTGCAATTGTTTGAGGAAAGCCCTGTTTTGCCAGTGGAAGCTCGAGTTACTAGATACCAGCTGTGTCTACAGTAGATGCCATATTAATTACATTCCACTGTACGTGCAGTATAGATATCAACAGTTGGCTTTTTAGCCAGTTTAATTTTCCTGCTTTGCAATATGTTCTGGACTTATCACATGCAGATAGCACCCTCTGGTGGTGGTTATTGTGTTAGCAGTGTTAGTATACAGCAGAGGTCAGTTGACCTTTCTTCTTGTTTGACCCCGGAAGTAGTTTCCCAGAAAGAATCTGGCAGAGTAATGGAGAATCTTCCATGAGGGATTCCATTCTCAATCCAGTTCCATCTCATCTCATATGATAGGCCAGACGCAATATCTGTGAGTATCTTTGTTTGTTAACGTGATAGCAACTTTGTCAGTGTAGTATTTGACAATACTTTGTTTATAAGAAGTTAATAGTTGGTAGTTACAGAAGTCCAGCTCAAATGTTAGTTAGTTATACAATTAGTCTATTCTATTGTTATAAATATGTATATATCTTATGTAATATCTAATGTATAGTACTCAGTTCTATGTACAAAACATACTTTGTCTTTGTTTACAGTTTCACAAATTTGTTCAAGTAAAGCTTCAAAACAGCAAACCGGCTTCTCGAGGAATTATTTGAATAAGTGTTTAACTTGCTGGATAACTAGATAGGAGCACGTCTAGCGAGATCAGTACACAATATGTTTATAGTATTGATTAGTGTTATTCATTTCTTATACCACTTCTATGAAATCTGTTGTTATCTGGGGATTTTTGTGTAGCTCAATGTAACAATTCATAAAAACCTATCTCTGTACACAGTGTGAGGAACAGTACCTGATTACTGGATAAAATCCGAATTAATTTTGTTCATTTGAGATTCTGGGATGGAATTTTCTTTCTGGTTATAGCCAGGAGCAGAGTTACTGTCGGTAGTCATGAGAATTTATGTCTAATATTATCAGTAAATCCATCTGTTTGATTTTCTCCCTGTTCTAATTAGGGAGCTATTGTTGGGCTTGAAAAATCTGGCTGGCCAGTGGTCCAGGTGAGTGGGTCAGCAGTTGTATTGTTCCAGTGTTACCAAGAGAGGAGAAAAGGTCCGAGGGGAATCTGGCCCTATCCCTGGCACTGTGTATGACTTCAGGATAAACGCAGACCTAGCAATGCACTGAAGGATCTGCTTCATTTATCTTCAGCTAAACAGGATAACCAGTATAAAAGCAGAAAATGCTGGAAATACTCAGCAGGTCAGGCAACATCTGTGGAGAGAGAAACAGAGTTAACGTTTCAGGTCGATGACCTTTCGTCAGAACTGCCGAATGGCTATCAACCTGAAACGTTAACTCTGTTTCTCTCGCCACAGATGCTGCCTGACCTGCTGAGTATTTTCAGCATTTTCTGTTTTTATTTCAGATTTCCAGAATCCAGAGTATTTTGCTTTAGGATAACCAGTACGGTGGCTGGATGCCATCCTATCACCATCCTTGTTCTATGCCTATATAGTTTAATTAAAATGTCTGAGGATGGCATTCATGGAAGCTGTCAATCAGGATGTATAAGTTTGAATTATTCTAGTTATGAATTCAAGCAAGGCAACTATTGAAAAGGAAATTACAGTTAAAAATCAGGAGGGAGAGTGATTCCAAAGGGAGATCAGCATTCTTAAACAAGGACTCCCGACAATATTATTGATTTTTAGGACTATGGCATATTTTTGCAATTCCTGACAGTGTGGAGGTCAATTTCATGATGCACCTTAGTAATAATAGCTGGAAGCATTTGCTTCTGTTAGTAAGGCCTTTGGTTTGACAACAATGAAACTACAATGATTTATTATTAAAGAAACACAAGCCCGCCAGTGCCAGCAACAATAGTTTATTCTGGACAAATTTTACCTTCTATAGAATATATATCAAAAAAAAATTCAAAGATGACATGAAAAGGCAAAATGGAAATAAACACATCTTTTTATTCATGATTTTAGAATCTTATTTTATCTATTATGAATGTGCCCAAATCCTGACATTATTGCTGAACTGATGCAATGTCCAAAATCATTTATTTAGAGTCAGAGTACAGACACTGAAATCCGCCAGTGATATATTTTAATGTTCAAGATGGAGCAGGATAGAAATTCAATTCCTTCGTGGGGCAGAATTGTGGGTAGGGTTGATACTGGAACCATAATTTTGTGTGGATCCCAGATCCACTAGATCTCTGCCCAATTAACAACTGCAGGGCATTGCGACAGAGAAGAGGCAAGAGCATTGTGGCAGCAGTTTGGGGGTGTCCTACGGCTACCCGGGGAATCCCACCAGATAAGCCTCTGATAGGCCGGGTGAGAGCTAGGTCTGCTGAGAGTAGGCATAGGTTCAGTCCAGGGCCGATTGTAGGTGTCAGCATTGAAGAATCCCAAGAGGGATTGATTACCTTTACTGACTGAGGCTTTCTACCATTGTTAATTAAAGTTTAAAACGGTCGGCCTACCTAATACTTCAGCTCAATCCAGCCTCTGCTCCCCCCTCCATCATGGAGCGGCATTGGATTGATCCAAGAGTACAATGTGGCTGCAGGGTTGATACCGCAGAATTTATCCCCTTGCCCTCACTGCAAATAATGCTTCAATATATTTTTATGAAGTTCAAGTGAAGCCAGGAACGTCATATGGGAGCATCATGAAGAAGAATTATCAACTGCTTATTACTTCATTGTTTAAATGAAATGAATGAGATATAGGTTCCTTTGACACCGTCCCTCCATATGGGGTGAATTCAGCTGTTCTAAATCTCCCCTAGTTGGCCTCACTGTGACAACTCATATTTTTGTGCTAAAGAAAGAAAGACTTGCATTTATATAATGTCTTTCACGACCTCAGGACGTCACAAAGCACTTTACAGCCAATGAAGGACTTTTGAAGTGTAGTCACTGTTGTAATGTAGGAAACGCGGCAACCAATTTGCGCACAGCAAGCTCCCTCAAACAGCAACATGGTAATGACCACCTCATCTATTTTTAGTGATGTTGATTGAGGGATAAATATTGGCCAGAATACCGGGGATAACTCCCCTGCTCTTCTTTGAAATAATGCCATGGGATCTTTTACATTCACCTGAGAGAGCAGACTGGGCCTTGGTTTAACGTCTCATTCGAAAGACGGCACCTCTGACAGTGCAGCACTCCCTCAGTACTACACTGGGGTGTCAGCCTAGGTTTTTGTGCACAGGATAATATTTCTGTGGAGGTTCTCCCAATTGTTTATGGTAATTTCAATGTATTTGCGGTTTCCTCTGATGTTCCACCACAATTACAGTGGACGATTAGAAGAACCCCTGTAGGAATTCCAGGCACACCTCGTTGAGGTATTCCCATTATTTTTGGTCTTCTGGGTCCTGTGTGATGGTCTGGATTTTGCGGTAAAAAATAACGGTGAGGCTATCAGCGCTCACCTTTATTAAAGAGTAAATCGGACAGCAAAATCCAGCGATCGCACATGCGCAATTAAATGTGGAAATCAGGAAGTTGCTGTCCGAGTTGCCCCACTTCGCTACACCAGTATGTCGCTGAGAGACTTGCCATTGAAACACAGGGAAGGACATGAAGTTGCTGTACTTACATGATAGATACCCAGTAAACCCTGGATGATGAAAGAGATAGACAGTAAGATGAAGCAGAAAAAGGGGGGCGTATGACAGATGTCAGGTTGAGAATACATCTGAGAATCAGGCTGAATGTAGAAAGTTCAGAGGAGGAGTGAAAAAGAAAATGAGGGACAAAGAGAGAGTATGAGAATAGAATGACAGCTAACATAAACGGTAATCCAAAAGTCTTCTATAGGCATATAAACAGTAAACAGGTAGTAAGAGGAGGGGTGGGGCTGATTGCGGACCAAAAAGGAGACTCAAGCATGGAGGCAGAGGGTATGGCTGAGGTGCTAAATGAGAACTTTGCATCTGCCTTCACCAAGGAAGAAGATTCTACCATAGACATAATGAAGGAGGAGGTAGAGGAGATACTGGATGGGATAAAAATTGATAAAGAGGTACTAGAAAGGCTGGCTGTACTTAAAGTAGTTAAGTCACCAGGAACGGATGGGATGCATCCTATGACACTGAGGGAAGTGAAGGAAGAAATCGCGGAGGTACTGGCCATAATCTTCCAATCCTCCTTAAAAATGGGGGTGGTGCCAGAGGACTGGAGAATTGCAAATGTTACACCCTTGTTCAAAAAAGGGTGTAAAGTTAAACCCAGCAACTATAGGCCAGTCAGTTTAACCTTGGTAGTGGGTTAGAAACAATAACCAGGGACAAAATTAACAGTCAATTGGACAAGTGTGACATCACCAGAAAGTGGGTAAGTGATTGGTTGGTAAGTATTTACTCTTTCTCCTTCTTTACAAAACTTAAATTCTGTGGTTTATAGTTTCTAGGGTCTCTGTGGTGTAGCGGGGACTGCTGGCAGGCAAGCGCCCTTGAGTATATCATTAAATTGGTGGTATTGATTTAATTTAAATTAATTAAAGGGTAAGTCATATCAGGACAGCCCAGCCCCGTGTTATGCTCCTCTTGCTCTATGTGGGAATTCAGGGACACTGCCGGTGTCCCTGATGACCATGTGTGCCAGAAATGCATCCAGCTGCAGCTACTAGCAGACCGCATTGCGGCGCTGGAGCTGCAGATGGATGGGCTTTGGAGCATTCACGATGCTGAGAGGGTCATGGACAACACATTTAGTGAGTTGGTCACACCGCAGGTAAAGGCTGCACAGGCAGAAGGGAAATGGGTGACCATCAGGCAGAGCAGTAGAGGCAGGCAGGTAGTGCAGGGGACCCCTGTGGCCATCCCCCTCTCAAACAGGTATACCGATTTGGATACTGTTGAGGGGGATGACTTACCAGAGGAAGGCAGCAGCAGCCAACTTCCTGGCACCAGGGGTGCTTCTGCTGCTCAGGAAGGGAGGAAAAAGAGTGGGAGAGCAATAGTGGTAGGGGATTCCATCGTAAGGGGAACAGATAGGCATTTCTGTGGCCATAGACATGACTCCAGGATGGTTTGTTGCCTCCCTGGTGCCAGGGTCAAGGATGTCACTGAACGGCTGCAGGGCATTCTGAAGGGGGAGGGTGAACAGTCAGAGGTCGTGGTTCACATTGGGGCCAATGACATGGGTAGGAAGAGGGATGAGGTCCTGCAGCAAGAATTTAGGGAACTAGGTAGCAGATTAAAGAGCAGGACCTCAAAGGTTGTAATCTCTGGATTACTCCCGGTGCCACGTGCTAGTGAGTATAGGAATAGGAGGATAGAGCAGATAAATGCCTGGCTAAAGAGTTGGCGCAGGAGGGAGGGCTTTAGTTTCCTGGATCACTGGGCCTGCTTCTGGGGAAGGTGGGACTTGTACAAGTCGGACGGGTTGCACCTGAACCAGAACGGGACAAATATCCTTGCGGGGAGGTTTGCTAGCACTGTTCGGGGGGGTTTAAACTAAAATGGCAGGGGGTTGGGAACCTGAGCAGGGAGACAGAGGAAAGGGAAACAGGGATAAAAGCAAAAGATAGGAAGGAGAAAAACAAAAGTGGCAGTCAGAGAAATCAACGGTTTAAATCAAATGTGGCCACAGTAAATAATAATTCTAATAGGTCTAAGAGCGTTAAAAAAACAAGCCTGAAGGCTTTGTGTCTTAATGCGAGGAGCATTTGTAATAAGGTGGATGAATTGGCTGCGCAAATAGAGGTAAACGAATATGATTTGGTTGGGATTACGGAAACGTGGCTCAAGGATGGCCAAGACTGGGAACTCAACATCAAGGGGTATTCGATATTCAGGATAGATAGGCAAAAAGGAAAGGGAGGTGGGGTAGCATTACTGGTTAAAGAAGGGATTAATAGAATTGTAATGAAGGATATTAGCTCTGATGATGTGGAATCTGTATGGGTAGAATTGAGAAATACTAAGGGGAAAAAAACATCAGCGGGAGTGGTATATAGACCTCCCAACAGTAAGGCGGAGGTTGGGGATGGCATTAAAAGGGAAATTAAAGAAGCGTGCAATAAGGACACTGCAGTCATCATGGGTGACTTTAATCTACATATAGATTGGGCCAACCAAATTAGTAACAATACTGTGGAGGAGGAATTCCTGGAGTGTTTACGGGATGGTTTCCTGGACCAATATGTCGAGGAACCAACCAGAGATCAGGCCATCTTAGACTGGGTATTATGTAACGAGAAAGGATTAATTAGCAATCTTGTTGTACGAGGCCCCTTGGGTCGGAGCGATCAGAATATGATCGAATTCTTCATTAAGATGGAGAATGAAGTAGTTGACTCAGAGACTAGGGTCCTCAATTTAAATAAAGGAAACTACAATGGTCTGAGGAGTGAGTTGGGTAGGATTGATTGGGGAATGGCACTCAAAGGGTTGACGGTGGATAAGCAATGGCAAACATTCAAAGACCGAATGGATGAGCTACAGAATTTGTTCATCCCAGTTTGGCATAAAAATAAAACAAAAAAGGTGACTCAACCATAGCTAACAAGGGAAATTAGGGATAGCATAAGATCCAAGGAGACAACATAAAAATTGGCCAGAAAAAGCAATAATCCTGAGGATTGGGAGCAGTTTAGGATTCAACAAAGGAGGACAAAGGGATTAATTAAGAAAGGGAAAATAGAATATGAGAGTAAGCTAGCGAGGAACATAAAAACTGACTGTAAAAGCTTTTATAGATATGTGAAGAGAAAAAGATTGGTGAAGTCAAGCATAGGTCCCTTGCAGTCAGAATCAGGGAAATTTATAATGGGAAACAAAGAAATGACAGACCAACTAAATTCATACTTTGGTTCTGTCTTCACAAAGGAGGACACAAATAACCTCCCAGAGATGCCGGGGAACATAGGGTCTGATGAAAGGGTGGAACTGAAAGAAATCAGTATTTGTAGGGAAATGGTGTTAGGAAAATTGATGGGACTGAAGGCCGATAAATCCCCAGGGCCTGATAATCTACATCCCAGGGTACTTAAGGAAGTGGCCCTAGAAATGGTAGATGCATTGCTGGTCATCTTCCAGAACTCGATAGACTCTGGAACAGTACCCATGGATTGGAGGGTAGCTAATGTTACCCCACTATTCAAAAAAGGTGGTAGAGAAAAAGCGGGGAATTATAGACCGGTAAGCCTGACATCGGTAGTGGGGAAAATGCTAGTCTATTATAAAAGATGTAATAGCAGAGCACTTGGAAAGCAGTGACAGGATCGGACAAAGTCAACATGGATTTACAAAAGGTAAATCATGCTTGACTAATCTACTGGAATTTTTTGAGGATGTAACTGGTAAAATAGGTAAGGGAGAACCAGTAGATGTGGTGTATTTGGACTTTCAGAAGGCTTTCGATAAGGTCCCACATAAGAGATTAGCGTGCAAAATTAAGGCACATGGGATTGGGGGCAAGGTATTGACTTGGATAGAGAACTGGTTGGCGGACAGAAAGCAAAGAGTTGGAATAAACGGGTCGTTTTCCAAGTGGCAGGCAGTGACTAGTGGGGTACCGCAAGGATCGGTCCTAGGACCCCAGCTGTTCACAATATATATTAATGATCTGGACGAGGGAATTGGATGTAATATCTCCAAATTTGCAGACGACACAAAGCTGGGTGGGAGGGTAAGCTGTGAGGAGGATGTCGTGAAACTCCAGTACGATTTGGACAGGTTGGGTGATTGGGCAGAAACATGGCAAATGCACTATAATGTGGTTAAATGTGAGGTTATCCACTTTGGTGGCAAAAACACGAAGGCAGATTATTATTTGAATGGCAATAGATTGGGAGAAGGGGAAGTGCAACGAGACCTGGGTGTCCTTGTGCACCAGTCGCTGAAGGTAAGCATGCAGGTGCAGCAGGCGGTTAAGAAGGCAAATGGTATAACAACAGAAAATGCTGGAAATACTCAGCAGTATTGTGCAATTATAAGGCAAATGGTATGTTGGCCTTCGTAGCAAGAGGGTTCGAGTACAGGAACAAGGATGTCTTGCTACAGTTGTACAGGGCCTTGGTGAGACCGCACCTTGAGTACTGTGTGCAGTTTTGGTCGCCTTACCTGAGGA
Organism: Somniosus microcephalus; assembly: GCF_052327205.1. NCBI lineage: Eukaryota > Metazoa > Chordata > Chondrichthyes > Squaliformes > Somniosidae > Somniosus > Somniosus microcephalus. The sequence goes on along the minus strand of NC_140999.1, from coordinate 173,373,927 downwards.
AGGACGTTCTTGCCATGGAAGGAGTGCAGCGAAGATTCACCAGGCTGCTACCTGGGATGGCAGGAATGACGTATAAGGAGAGATTGTGTCGATTGGGCTTATACTCACTGGAGTTTAGAAGATTGAAAGGGGATCTCATCGAAACCTATAAAATTCTGTCAGGCCTGGACAGACTAGATGCAGGAAGGATGTTTATGATGGCCGGGGAGTCCAGAACCAGGGGTCATAGTCTAAGGATAAGGGGTAAGCCATTTAGGACTGAAATGAGGAGGAATTTCTTCACCCAGAGGTGGTGAACCTGTGGAATTCTCTGCCACAGAGGGCGGTGGAGGCCAGTTCATTAAATATATTCAAGAAAGAGTTGGATATATTTCTTAAGGCTAAAGGGATCAAGGGATATGAGGAGAAGGCAGGGACAGGGTACTGAACTTGGATGATCAGCCATGATCTCATTGAATGGCGGAGCAGGCTCGAAGGGCCGAATGGCCTACTCCTGCTCCTATCTTCTATGTTTCTAAGTGTGGATTAATTAAGGAAAGCCAGCATGGATTTGTTAAAGGCAAATCGTGTTCAACCAACTTGATCGAGTATTTTGATAAGGTAACAGAGAGGGTTGATGAGTGCAATGCGGTTGACGTGGTGTACATGGACTTCAACAAAGTGCCACATAATAGACTTGCCAGCAAAGTTGAAGCCCATGGAATAAAAGGGACAGTGGCAGCATGGATACGAAATTGGCTAAGTGACAGGAAACAGAGAGTACTGGTGAACGGTTGTTTTTCGGACTGGAGGAAGGTGTACAGTGGTGTTCCCCAGGGGTTGGTACTAGGACCACTGCTTTTCTTGATATATATTAAGGACTTGGATATGGGTGTACAGGGCATAACTACAAAATTTTCAGATGGCACAAAACTTGGAGGTATAGTGAAAAGTGAGGAGAATAGTGATAGACTTCAAGAAGAGGAAATAGACAGGCTTGTGGAATGGGCGGACACGTGGCAGATGAAATTTAATGCAGAAAAATGCGGGGATATATTTTGGTAGAAAGAATGAGAAGAGAAAATATAAACTAAAGGGTACAATCCTAAAGGGGGTGCATGAACAGAGAGACCTGGGGGTATATGTGCACAAGTTGTTGAAGGTAGCAGGGCAGGTTGAGACAGCAGGTAAAAAAAAGCTTACGGGATCCTGGGCTTCATGAATAGAGGTATAGAGTACAAAAGCGTGGAAATTATGATGAACCTGTATAAAACACTGGTTCGGCCCCAACTGGAGTATTGTGTCCAATTCTGGGCACTGCACTTTAGGAAGGATGTGAAGGCTTTAGAGAGGGTGCAGAAAAGATTTACGAGAATGATTCCAGGGATGAGGGACTTCAGTTACGTGAATAGACTGGAGAAGCTGGGGTTGTTCTCCTTAGAGCAGAGAAGATTGAGAGGAGATTTGATAGAGGTGTTCAAAATCATGAGGGGTCTGGACAGAGTAGATGGAGAGAAACTGTTCCCATTGGTGGAAGGGTCGAGAACCAGAGGACACAGATTCAAAGGTGATTGGCAAAGGAACCAAAGGCGACATGAGGAAAAACTTTTTTACGCAGCGAGTGGTTAGGATCTGGAATGCACTGCCTGAAAGGGTGGTGGAGGCAGACTCAATCACGGCTTTCAAAAGGGAATTGGATAAGTACCTAAAAGAAAAAAATTTGCAGGGCTACGGAGAAAGGGCAGGGGAGTGGGACTAGCTGAGGTGCTCTTGCAGAGAGCTGGCACGGGCTCGACGGGCCAAATGGCCTTCTTCCAAGCTGTAACCATTCTATGATTCTATGGGGGAAAAATTCGGTATTGACAATTTTGGGGTGCTAACATCGCCTGGGCCCAGCGCTAATTAGCGCCGGCGACCGCAAAATTGAGTTTTAGCGCCCCAAGAGGGAAGTGGAGCATTAAATCAAGTGCTCCACTTCCTTCTTAGGGCGCTAACGTCGGAGAGCAGGACGGAGACTTCAGCAGTGCTGCACACTGGGCCGTGCAGCGCTGCTGCGTTCAAAGGCTCCTTCCCTCCCTTAAAGGGAAGGGCCATATCTGCAGGCTCTGCAATTTAAAAAGTACCGACCTGGACCACCAAGGCAGCCGCGATCAGCCCAGCACTCAAGCAGAGTGTTGGGCTGATCGATCGCGGGCAGGAACCTGTGGAAAAAACCTGGAACAGGAAAGGTAAGGTTATTTTTACTTACGTCGGCCACCTCGCCTTTAATCATCGCCTCCTGCAGCTGTCTGTGTTTTCGACCGGCGCTGCTGCAGGGGGCGGAAGTTAATTTTGGGTCCGGGACGCTACCGGGGCGATGCGCATGGCGATGACGTCACGATCTCCGGGTGAAGGAGATCGGGGCGCAACGATGTAGCGCAGCCGCAAAACCCCCGCTGAATATGGCGGGAGTCGATGTCAGCACCGCACCTGGTCGCAGAGCCATTTGCACCCCGTTCGCGCTCTGGTGGCGCTAAGGGAAGGCGCAAAGGCACCCAATTTCACCTCCTATGATTCTAACTCGCCAGAAAAAGTTAGTGCTTGTTTATTCCAGTGTAAGTACATTTTTAACTGCATGATAAGTCTTAATTACTGCCGAACAACCTTGCTGGCATCAAAAATTAACTCATAAGTGTGGCGTCTCATTCCTTCAGATTTTAATTATTGTTGGAGATTTTTTTTTTAATTACATTTTTTTTTTTAAACGTTTTCTTTCTGTCTCTTTTATCTCTCTCTCTCTCTCTTAATCCCATCTTTCTTTCCCTCTCTTTATTTTGCTTTCTATATGATTTTGCATTGAATTTGGCATCCACCAACACCCTCTGCATCCTGTCACTGAGCCAATTCCGTATCCATACTGCCACTTTTCCCTTAATTCCATGGGCATCTTTAGAGCAGTGTCCTTAAAGGGACAGGCCAGAGTGACAGCTAAACATCACGGGATGGATTTTAATTCAGGGGCGGGCTGGGGTCGTGTAATCTGCATTTTGTGTTATCCACCCGAATCTAAATCGATGTGGGAGATTGATGCGATTTTAACTTAATTGGCCAATTGAGTTCCAACGTGTGGGAACCCATGGCGAATGAGTTTTTCCAATCTGAAAGTCGCCTCCAATGACGTCATCATTGCTGCTGCATTTAAGGTCTGCAACAAGCCTTGCTTCTTCTGCAGACTGCCAACCTTTTGGCCTTTCATGCTACAGGGACCTGGAGGCAGAATGACCAGCGAGAGACCTAGGTCTGCTCCCAGGTTTGATGACGTTGCCTTGCAGGCTTTAGTTGAGGGAGCAAGAGCTCATAAACAGGTGCTCTTCCCTTCTTCAGGGAGGAAGAAGCCTCCCCAGCAGACCAAGGCTGTGTGGATCCAGGTGGCAGAGGAGGTCAACTCATTATCAGTAACCTGCAGAATCTGGATTCAGTGCAGGAAGAGATTTCATGACCTTCTGCGCACTGGAAAAGTGAGTATGAATTTCCCATCACCCTCAATCTGATCCCCATTGCCTTTCCTCACCAGCACTCAGCTTTAGCAATCTCTTCCTTCACATCCCACTTGACACTGACATCCATGCACCCTTGCCCATTCCCTCTCTCTCTATGGTCACATTCACCTAACTATTCGACTATGCAGCCCTCACACTCCCTATCACTGTGATGCTATGAAAACAACTGACAACACACAGGGAGGGCCCTTGGCCTTGCCACCTCACTCCATCTTTGTCTCCTTCTAAGTATCTATGCCATGGAATCTCTACACTCACTCCTTCATTCTCACTCAACCTCCACTTGTCTCCCTCATTGCAGGAAAAGAGAACTCACAAGAAAGAGCGAGGACAGGAGGAGGGCCACCCTCAGTAGCCCACCTCACCCCCTGGGAGGAGGCGGTCCTGGAAATCGTAAGAGTGGAGGAAGATGCGCAAGTGGGGGACAGAGAGGGGTGCATCACAGCAAGCTGGTGACAGAATAGTTTTCCATCTCTCTTATGAGTCGCTGATAATGATTCTGAAGCTCTAACAGATGGACTTATGATCATCTGCAATATGCAATGTGCATGTAACCTTGGCATCACATCTCTGACTCTTTCCTTTACTCCCCCACAGGACCATCGCAAGCACCCGTCCCCACTAGCCAGGAGGAACAGCATGAGCCTCAAGACTCCTCAGAGGAAGCTGCAACTTCTGAGGGCGCAGCGTCAGCAGAATTCACCGCACCCAGCACCAGCGCAGACACTCACATGTCGGTGGGACCTTTGGGACATAGAGTAGTGTTGTCACCTGGTGTATCACAGCTCACAAGTGAGCATCAGCAGATTGTGGAGACTGGGACAGCAGTGGAGAGCCCTAGTCGGAGGGCGTAGGACTCTACCAACTCAGCTCAGCTGCATGTCGACCCTGTGCCTCCGGGTCCATCCATAAGAGCAGCGGGGCTGGAACTCCAGGAACAGATGCAGGAGTCTCTGGCAGGTTTTGTCTCCAGGGTCGCTGCAAGTGTGGAGCAAGTGTGAGGAGTCCATAGCGAACATGAGCAGAGCCTTTGTGGAGTCATTGGCGCATGAACGCATCACTATGGAAAGGATGGCAACCTCCATGGAGGTGATAAGTCACCAGAGTGCAGGAAACATGGTGAGTGTTCAAAATAGAATGACATTTCTGGAGGAGCGATGGTCATCTGTTGAACAGAGAAACCAGAGCTTCATGGAAGTCCTTCTAAGTAGGACTGCCAGTGCAATTACGGGTCCCCATGGCCCCCCTGATGTACAGCAAGGTGCTCTCAAGCCACTTGCAAACGCTGAGGGGGACCTGACCCATGAGAGGGAAGTGACGTAATAAAACTCACTACGCACTTGGTTAGAGTATAAAGCAAGGCTTTAATCAACTTGTTTCAAAACATGGAGGTCTAGTTATCTTTCACTAGTTCCTGTTTACACAATGTCCTGGGCAAGTTGGGCCCACGCCCGAGTATTTATACTCCTTGGACGGCGCCACCAGCTGGCTGTCCAGTGTTATTTCATGAGTCTTTCTTCATGGATCATAAGATTCATAACATTCTTCCTCCCTAAAGATTTAGAAGTCCGATGACTCCCTTTTAACGGATTAGCCGGACCACGAATAGCCGTAGTCTTTTAGCTCTTCGCTTGTGGCTGGAAGGCACGTCTCCCCGGACCGTGTCTGGGTCCCTGTGTCGCTTGATCCGTACTGGTAGGTCGACAGGGCCCGTGTTGCCTTGATCGACCTGAGGGAGTATGGGGAGATTGTGACTCCAGGTGCGGGTCTGAGTAGTTTGTCCATGATGGATTGATTTCTACGCCGGAGTTCCCTGCTGCAGTTGAAGTCATAGCTGGCTGTTCCCGAAATCACTCAGAGCGTGGAGTCGCTATCAACTTGATTAAATTGACGTCATAAAACTCACTACGCACTTGTTTCGAGTATAAAGCAAGGCTTTAATCAACTTGTTTCAAAACATGGCGGTCTAGTTATCTTTCACTAGTTCCTTTTTACACAATGTTCTGGGAAAGCTGGGCCCACGCCTGAGTATTTATACTCCTTGGACGGTGCCACCAGCTGGCCGTCCAGTGTTATTTCATGAGTCTTTCTTCATGGATCATAAGATTCATAACAGGAAGTTGGTGGCAGACATCAAGGAAGTGGGGGCTCCTCTCCAAGTGCTCACATTTCATGCCACTGCAGAGCCCTCAGTCAGAGCCCCACCAGAGTCCACACCCATCTGAGATCGGCGTCTCAACCCCTGCACAGCCGAAAGAGCAGCAGACTGTTGCCGAACCCTCACAGGTTTGCAACCCCAGAGGACGCCCGCCAAAGGTGTCGAGACAGGAGCAGCACGAAAGTGAGCAAGGGGCCGCCACATCTGCTGAAGCCACAGGGGAAGCACCACGTAGGAGCACGTGTAAGAGAAAGATACTGCACAAATAGTCACAAGGGTAGTCATTTGGGTGAAATTTGATGTTTTCTGTGAAAAAGCCATCAGATGAATAATGTAAATAAAAAATCTGATAGCTGCTGCTGTAGTTGTGTCGTGTGTCATTTCGCAAATGGGACTTTCACATTGAGGGCTTAGGATTACTTGCAATTGTCAGTATGGTGGTCAAATTGCTAGGAATCCGCTGGTCCTTGGCCATTGTCGATGCTCAGGTAAGAAGCTGCGAGGCAAAAGTGCTTGATTGGCTAGGCTAAGCAAATCTGGCCAAGATGAGTGCGTTCCTTGCATCCCGGGCAGCAATGTTCTCATGTACTGCTGCCGCTGGTTGATGGGCCTCTGCAAGATGTTCATTTTTGCTCTCCTCCTCATCCTCCTCCTCCTCATCTGAGGAGGATATGTGATGAGCCATCTGGTCCTCAGGAATCTGTAAGCCAAGACGCTGTGCCATGTTGTGACGTGCACAGCAAACCACGACGATTCTGGAGACCCTGGCTGCTGAGTACTGCAGGGCTCCACCTGATCTATCCAGGCATCTGAAGCGCATCTTCAGCAAACCGATGGTTTGCTCAATTATGGCTCTGGTGGACATGTGGCTGGAGTTGTAGCTCTCCTCAGCTTCGTTGGATGGGCTCCTCAATGGCGTCATTAGCCACGTCTTCAGGGGATAGCCCTTGTCTCCAAGTAGCCATCCGTTAAGTTGGTCTGGCAGACTGAATAGCGGAGGCACACTAGACTGGTGCAGTATGAAGATGTCATGGCAACTGCCAGGGTACTTGGCACAAACATGCAAAATTTCCTTCTTGTGGTCACACACCAGCTGAACGTTAAGGGAGTGGAAGCCCTTGCGGTTGACAAAACTACCTGGATTGCGATGGGGTGCCTTAAGGGCCACATGTGTGCAGTCAACGATGCCCTGCACCCTTGGAAAGCCTGCCAGATTAGCTAATCCAACTGCACGCACTGTGACACTTGCTTGATCCTTGATGAAATGGATGTGATTGTGCGCGATGGCAAAGAGGGCATTGGTTACCTGTGTGATGCAAATGTGTGCTTCCGCCTAGGAGATGCCGCTGATGTCTGCTGCTGATCCCTGGAATGAGCCTGAGGCAAAAATGTTGAGTACAGTGGTGACTTTGACGGCCACTGGTAAGGGTTGTCCACCTGGTCCTCTAGCCTGCAGGTCTTGTTGCAGCGTTGCGCAGATGTCACCCACTACCTCTCGCGAAAGTCGGAGCCGCCTTTGGCACTGCTGCTCAGACATGTTGAGGTAGCTGACCCTGTGTCTGTAGATTCTGCTTGGGGGGTATCTCCTGCGCTGACAGGCTTCCATGCGCTGGCCCCTTCTGGCCTGAGCTGCTTCAGGTGGATGAGTAGCAGCTTGGCGCTCCTGTTGCTGCTGCAGTTGGTGCTGCTGCTGTTGGTGCTGCTGTTGTTCCTGGTTCTGCTGGTGCTGCGGCTGGTCTTCATCCTCATCTAATGTCTAGAAGGGAAGGAAATAAATGGCTCCCATGCTTCTGGTATATGCCTCAGTTGAGGAAGCGCTCAGTCAAGGTGGCGAGAGGAGTTTCCCAGGAGGTCACACTGGAGATGGGTGTCAGGCTCCAAACTTCCACAGCTGTGGTTATGCCTTCTAAAAGTTCCCCCAGGCTTGAGACTACAAAGTCCTGCCACCTGCAAATGATGGCTGATCAAATCTCCTCTTTAATGGTTGAGCTGCAGCTGATAGTCAGCAATCCAATTGTGCTCCCGCCAGGTTTCACCATCGTGTTTCAGAACAGGCGTGTTTCAGAACAGGCGTGTTTCACGTGGGAAAAGGGTTAAAATCGCAAAGGCCTTTCAAAATGGCATTATAGAGGCAATTTAGTGCTTGTTAAGGGCCTTAACGACCTATCCCACCTCTTGGAGGCGGGACGGAGACGGGACCATTAGACACGAATTAATGAAAATTGCTTGAAGGCGGGATGGAGGCGGGGTTGGGCCCGCACGCCAGTTTTTGCAATTTTAACCCACCGCACGCCTCCAATCCCGCCTCCACGGCCCAATGAAAATCCTGCCCCACAACTCTGCTCCAAAACTCAAACTAAGGATTTACTGCAATGTATTCAACTGTTTAGAGTATCATGAGGAACATAATATATAAAGAAGGTATTTAACCTTATTGTAATATATTTATTTAGTCTGCTTTTAGTTTCTCCTACAATCACATCCTGTTTTGCATCGGAGCCTGGGGAAAGTTTATCAGGTCAAGCACAAAATGTTTGATTAAGATTGATTCCACACTACGCACAGGCATTAATTAATCTTCAATTTAGACTTAGGGCAGGATTTTTTTGTAAGGGACATTGTCCTTAAATTTTATTCAGTTATTAAGGTGTCAAATCAATCTTAGTGGAATGAAATACTTGACAATTGAAATTTCCTGAAGATGATCAAGTGGAAAGGATTCGAGTCACCTAGAGTGCTTGTCATTATTAAAATGCAATCACAGATCTGATCATCACAGTAAGGGCTGATTCTGAGGTTAGAGGTCCAGAGAAGTAAGGCAATATCACTTTGATGTAGCAGACAAAGCACAGCACATCATGTATTGAATTAACAACTAAGAATTTGATGTTCAGTTTTTTCTTAAGGAAAGTTAATGCTCACTGGGCCAGATCAATGAAAGAAATAACAGCTTCACAAAGCTGTGGTACTATTTCATGTGATTTGCATGCAGTTCGAGGATCAAATAACGCACATTTCTGTGTAACTGAAATCAACCAGGTTAGTGTAGCTGGGGAATACATTTTGGACATGTTCTACACTTTCTTGCAGACCATGATATCAAGTGAAAAAAACTTATTAACCACTAAGATCAGTTATGACACATCTCAACACCATATCTGAGCTGAAATCACACTGCAATAATAATAATGAAAGTATTAGTGCGTTTTTTGTGCAATTTCACTTTCTGCTGTTTCACTTTCTGCTATTCCTCCTGAGGTCCCCACTATCACAGAAGCCAGTCTTCAGCCAATTCGATTCACTCCACGTGATATCAAGTGACGGCTGAGCACATTGGATACAGCAAAGGCTATGGGCCCCGACAACATCCTGACTATCATGCTGAAGACTTGTGTTCCAGAACTAGCTGCACCTCTAGCCAAGCTGTTCTAGTACAGCTACAATTCTAGCTACTATCCGGCAATGTGGAAAACTGCCCAGGTATGTCCTGTCCACAAAAAGCAGGACAAATCCAATCCAGCCAACTACCGCCGCATCAGTCTACTCTCAATCATCAGCAAAGTGATGGAAGGTGTCGTCGACAGTGCTATCAAGCGGCACTTACTCACTAATAACCTGCTCACCGATGCCCAGTTTGGGTTCCGCCAAGACCACTTGCCTCCAGACCTCATTACAGCCTTGGTCCAAACATGGACAAAGGAGCTGAATTCCAGAGGTGAGGTGAGAGTGACCGAGTGTGCTATCAAGGAGCCCTAGTAAAACTGAAGTCAGTGGGAATCGGAGGGAAAACTCTCCACTGGCTGGAGTCATACCTAGCACAAAGGAAGATGGTTGTGGTGGTTGGTGATCAATCATCACAGCCCCAGTATATCGCTGCTGGAGTTCCTCAGGGCAGTGTCCTAGGCCCAACCATCTTCAGCTGCTTCATCAATGACCTTCCCTCCAACATAAGGTTAGAAATGGGAATGTTTGCTGATGACTGCACAGTGTTCAGTGCCATTCGCAACACCTCAGATAATGAAGCAGGCCATGCCTGCATGCAACAAGACCTGGACGAGTGTCTCACCTCCTGACTCCCCAAAGCCTTTCCACCATCTACAAGGCACAAGTAAGGAGTGTGATGGAATACTCTCCACTTGCCTGGATGAGTGCAGCTCCAACAACACTCAAGAAGCTCGACACCATCCAGGACAAAGCAGCCCGCTTGATTGGCACCCCATCCACCACCTTAAACATTCACTCCCTCCACCACTGGCGTACCGTGTCTGCAGTGTGCACTATCTACAAGTCGCACTGCAGCAACTTGCCAAGGCTTCTTCGGCAGCCCCTCCAAAACCCGCGACCTCTACCACCTAGAAGGACAAGGGCAGCAGGCGCATGGGAACACCATCACTTGCAATTTCCCCTCCAAGTCACACACCATCCTGACTTAGAAGTATATCACCGTTCCTTAATCGTTGCTGGGTCAAAATCCTGGAACTCCCTCCCTAACAGCACTGTGGGAGTACCTTCACCACACGGAATGCAGAGGTTCAAGAAGGCGGCTCACCACCACCTTCTCAAGGGCAATTAGGGATGGGCAATAAATGCTGGCCTTGCCAGCGACGCCCAGATTTCATGAATGAATTTTAAAAAATAACCGTGTCTGTAAAATTTGTATTTTGAGATTGTTCTATGGTTCTTTGCAATGCAAGATTGAATGAAGAGGAATCAATTTATTAAGATTTCAAACAGCATTATATGCAGCAACATTCAGCACTTGAGCCTTTGCGTAATAGCATTCCATCTTGCACTCTTCTGGCTCCAGTCTTGATCAAGCCAGTTGCCTGATTACATTGTCAGATACAGAATGTTAAGGGAATATATTACGTACACAAACTGATTCCTTAACCAGTGGGCACTCAACCTGATTTGAGAATTGTAATTTAAATTACCATTCACTTATTTGATTTTGGACAGGACGCCTGTCACTGTTAATGATGTCCTCCTCCTTGTTGAAGATGAACTTGTGGATGCTTTGGACAAACACAAAGTCACTATATCTCACCAATCGCCAGTCTGTGTTAAATATGACATTCAGTAAGGGAACACCTATAAATGTTCATACTATTGCAAGGTTAGCTCTTTTGTTAAAATAGTGGACAGAGACATTTCACACAAGCTCGTTAAAGCATATGAAACTAATAATGCAAAGAACGTCATAACCCCTACAATTATTAATAGCTGTGCAATGAATGATTGAAGCTAATTTTTCATTCTATTTGTCTCTGAAGCCAAATGGTAAGTTTCAAAATGTTACTTTAGCTAGCTTTTACTTTTATCATGACCTTGCTGCCATAGCTCTAACCTGACCTTTTCTGGCCATAACCTTGCTTTCTCCAGTCTCACCTTAGCTCCCTCCGTTGCTACAGATAACGCTAAAGGATTCCGTTGCATTATGGGGCTAATTTCTACTCATGAATTCATCTTTAACGATTTAACAGTTTTTAATATTTTATGTGTCCAAGCTAGTAAGCAGCTTTGCAGCCATACTGTGTAATGCTGTCGACCATTATCCCCTGAGAATTGAATGGGAAAGAGCAAACTGATCTATGTGTGCCATGCTGCTTTTGCAATTAAATGTCAGTCCATGACCTTGAAATTATGCTATCGGACAATAGCGTGCAAAAGTTTAATGTATTCAAATAAAATTCTTCTCTGCACAATTAGAGCAGAAGAACTAACCAATTTATTATAAACAGGTTATTGCCTCCACTAATATATATGAGAGAGGAAACAAAGGATGCATTAAACATTCATACATATTTTCTAATTTTAAAAAGCTATAATTGCACAATGTAAGGTCACTGTGCAGTGTTTGAATTATATTGTATTGTATGAATTTGAACAAAATGGCTTCCTTACTTTCTACAGTATGATATGTGGTCGAGAGGCCTCTATTTTACAACTGTGTGTAATACAACAGAACGCACCCATCTAAGGTGGAACCACTGATTAGCGTTGAACATGGCGTTGAAGTTGGGACAATGTAAGAAAAGTCAAGTCACATTACTTAAACTTGTCAAGTCTCATTTATTTGCAGGGACAGTTAAAACGTTTTTACTGTTTGTATCACTCTTTATAAAGGGTCATTTCTGTTCACAAACTGTGAAATTGTTTCTGTGAAAATAACATAAAGCAGCAGTTGGACAAAACAGCTTGTAACAATGCTATTTGCCAGTAACGGTAGCATAGTGGTTATGTTACTGGACTAGTAATCCCGAGGCTCTGGACTAATGATCGCAGAGACGTGAGTTCAAATGACAGCTGGGGAATTTAAATTTAGTTAATTAAATAAATCTAGAATATCAGAAATGGTGACCATGAAATTATTGGATTGTTGTAAAAACCCATCTGGTTCACTAATGTCCTTTAGGGAAGGAAATCTGCTGTCCTTACCTGCTCTGGCCTACACGTGATCCACAGCAATGTGGTTGACTCTTAACTGCCCTCAGTTGTATCAAACCACTACGACAAAGTCACTGTGGGAGTACCTTCGCCACACGGACTGCAGCGGTTCAAGAAGGCGGCTCACCACCACCTTCTCAAGGGCAATTAGGGATGGGCAATAAATGCCAGCCTTGCTGGTGATGCCCATATCCCGTGAATGAATTAAAAAAAAACTCTCTCAAGCTGTCTTTAAATTGAATGTTATAATTTCAAAATTGCATTTTAGACTACTGCAATCCTATATCCTTTTACAGGTCAGACATTAAAATATAAAGAAGATAGGAACATTAGGAACAGGAGTTCAGCTCCTCGAGCCTGCTCTGCGATTCAATTAGATCATGGCCGATCTGCACCTCAACTCCATTTTCCTGCCTTTGTTCCATATCCCTTGATACCCTTACATAACAAAAAATTATTTATCTCATTCTTGAAAGCTTCACTTGTACTAACATCCACAGCCTGTTGGGGGAGAGTGTTCCAGATTTCTGCTACCCTTTGTGTGGAAAAAATGCTTCCTAATTTCACTCCTAAATGGCCAAGCATCGAATTTTAAGATAATGTTCCCTCGTTCTTGAGTCTCCCACCAGAGGAAATAGTTTCTCCATAGTTACCCTTTAAACAGCTCGATCAGATCAACCCTCAATCTTCTATACTCAAGGGAACACAAGTCACATTTATGCAATCTGTCCTCATAATTTAACCCTCTTAGTCCCGGTATCATTCTGGTGAATCTGCGCTGCACCCCTTAGTAGCATAGTCAAACTATAGCAAAGAATACACACAAGTTTATTAGTACATCATCTTGAATTTAATATATGCTGTTAAAGGCAGGCATTTTTTATAATTGAATTATATGATTTTTGCTTATATGGGCATCAACTTCAGTGAGTTCACACTTTAATCAGATGTGGGGTCGGAAGGAGCATTCCTACTCCTCCTGACTTCAGTCAATCAGGTAAGCATATTGTTGGTTGCGGTCTAACAGGCAGTCCTTCAAAGCTGCATGTAGGCCTCAAACAGGTATTAGGCCACTTATTTGCAAATGCAAAGGAATAAATGCCCATTTCAGGCATGGGCACTGCGCGCCAATTTTTTGGCCCTTACCAATATGGCGGGCAGCGCACTTCTGGCTCGTAATGAGCATACGCTTCCTGCTCGCCGTATTGGAGTCTTAGGAGGCCTGGAAAATGGGCACTGCACAGCCGAATTTCTAGGCCAAGGTATTTTATTAAGACAGTTAATCCATCAATCTAGACACAAATTATATGGTTTTGTTTAATAATATAGTGCAAGGCTCGCGATTACCAGTACACTGTTCCACACAGGGTCATAAGAAATAGGAGCTGGAGTAGGCCATTTGGCCCTTCAAGCCTGCTCCGCCATTCAACAAGATCATGGCTGATCTTCTACCTCAACTCCACCATCCTACACTATCCCCATATCCCTTAATTCCCTTCGTTCCCAAAAATTTATCTACCTCTGTCTTGAATATACTCAATGAGCATCCACAGCTCTCTGGGGTAGAGAATTTCAAAGTTTCACAACACTTTGAGTGAAGAAATTTCTCCGCCTCTCAGTCCTAAATGGCCGACCCCTTATTCTGAGACTGTGACCCTGTGTTCTAGATTCCCTAGCCAGGGCAATCATTTTCTCAGCATTAACCCTGTCAAGCCCCTTAAGAATCTTATATGTTTCAATTAGATCACCTCTCATTCTTCTAAACTCTAAGGAATATAGGTCGAGTCTACTCAATCTCTCCTCATAGGGTAATCCCCTCATCCCAGGAACCAATCTAGTGAACCTTCGCTGCACTTGCCTCTCCTCACCAGCACTCAGCTTTGACAACCTCTTCCTCCACATCCCACTTGACACTGACATCCCTGCACCCTTACCCATTCCCTCTCTCTCTATGGTCACATTTACCTAACTATTCGACTCTGCAGCCCTCACACTCCCTATCGCTGTGATGCTATGAAAACAACTTACAACACACAGGGAGGGCCCTTGGTCTTGCCACCTCACTCCATCTTTGTCTCCTTATAACCATCAATGATATGGATTCTCTACACTCACTCCTTCATTCTCACTCAAACTCCACTTGTCTCCCTCATTGCAGGAAAAGAGAGCTCACAATAAGAGGGAAAGAGCGAGGACAGGAGGAGGGCCACCCTCAGTAGCCCAGCTCACCCCCTGGGAGGAGGCGGCCCTGGAGATCATGGGAGTCGAGGAGGATGCGCAAGTGGGGGACGGACAGACAGGTGCATCAGAGAAAGCTGGCGACAGAATAGTTTATCATCTCTCTCATTGACATTGCATGAGTCACTGATAATGATTCTGATGCTCTAACAGATTGACTTTTGATCATCTGCAATATTCAATATGCATGTAACCTTGGCCTCACATCCCTGACTCTTTCCTTTACTCCCCCACAGGACCATGGAAAGGCCCCTACCCCACTATCCAGGAGGAACAGCCTGAGCATCCAGACTCCTCAGAGGAAGCTGCAACCTCTGAGGGTGCAGCGTCAGCAGAATTCAGCGCACCCAGCATCAGCGTAGACACTCACACCTCGGTGGTACCTTTTCGAGATAGTGCAGTGTTGTCACCTGGTGTATCACAGCTCACAAGTGAGCATCAGCAGATGGTGGAGACAGGGACAGCAGTGGAAAGTCCTAGTCAGAGGGCACAGGACTCTGCCAGCTCGACTCAGCTGCATGTCGACCCTCTGCCTCCGGGTCCATCCAGAAGAAGAGCGGTGCTGGAACTCCAGGAAGAGGTGCAGGAGTCTCTGGCAGGTTTTGTCTCCAGGGTCGCTGCGAGTGTGGAGCGAATGGAGGAGTCCATCGCTAACATGAGCAGAGCCTTTGTGGAGGCGTGGAAAGGATGGCAACCTCCATGGAAAGGATGGCTACCTCCATGGTAAGGCTGGCTACAGTAGAGGGGAGGATGGCTACAGTAGAGGAGAGGATGGCTACGTCCATGGAGGAGCTTAGCCGCCAGGGTATGGAAAACATGGTGTTTGTTCAGAATAGACTGACATCTCTTGAGGAGCGATGGTCAGCTCTTGAGCAAACAAACCAGACCTTCAGGCAAGTCCTCGGGAGTAGGACTTCCAGTACAGAAACGGGTCCTCATGGCCTCCCTGAATTGCAGCAAGGTGCTGCCAAGCCACTTGCTAGCTCTGAAGTGGGGCTGACCCATGAGAGGGATGTTGGTGGCATGCAACAAGGAAGTGGGGGCTCCTCTCCAAGCGCTCACATGACCATGCCACTGCAGAGCCCTCGGTCAGAGCCCCACCAGAGTCCCCACCCAACTGAGATCGGCATCTCAACCCCTGCACAGCCGCAGGAACAGCAGACTGTTGCCGAGCCCTCACAGGTTCGTAACCCCAGAGGACGTCCGCCAAAGGTGTCGAGGCAGGCGCAGCAAGAAAGTGAACAAGGGGCCTCCACATCTGCTGAAGCCACAGGGGAAGCATCACGTAGGAGCACGCGTAAGAGGAAGATAATGCACAAGTAGTCACAAGGGTAGTCACTTGGGTGAAATGTTATGTTTAATTCTGAAAAGCCATCAATTGGTTATTGTCATTAAAAATTCTGATGTCAACTGTTGCAGTTGTGGCGTGTGTCATATTGCTAATGGGGCTTCCACATTGAGGGCTGAGGATGACTTGCAATTGTCAGTATGGCGGTCAGAGTGGTAGGAACCGCAGGTTCTTGGCCATTGTCGATGCTCTGGTAAGAAGCTGCGAGGCAAAAGTGCTTGATTGGCTAGGCTAAGCAAATCTGGCCAAGATGAGTGCGTGCCTTGCATCCCGGCCAGCGATGTGCTCGCATGCTGCTGGCGCTGGTTGATACGCCTCTGCAAGCTGGTCGTTGTCACTCTCCTCCTTCTCCTCCTCCTCCTGCTCATCTGAGGAGGCTATGTGATGAGCCACTTGTTCCTCAGGCATCTGCAAGCCACGACGCTGTGCCATGTTGTGAAGTGCACAGCAAACCACAACGATCCTGGAGACCCTGGCTGCTGAGTACTGCAGGGCTCCACCTGATCTACCCAGGCATCTGAAGCGCATCTTCAGCAAACCGATGGTTTCCTCGATTATGGATCTGGTGGAAATGTGGCTCGAGTTGTAGCGCTCCTCAGCTTCGTAGGATGGGCTCCTCAACAGCATCATTAGCCATGTCTTCAGTGGATAGCCCTTGTCTCCAAGTAGCCATCTGTTAAGTTGGTCTGGCGGACTGAATAGCGGAGGCACACTAGACTGCCGCAGGATGAAGGAGTCATGGCAACTGCCAGGGTACTTGGCACAAACATGCAAAATGTCCTTCTTGTTGTCACACACCAGCTGTACGTTGAGGGAGTGGAAGCCCTTGCGGTTGACAAAAATACCTGGATTGTGATGAGGTGCCTTAAGGGCCACATGTGTGCAGTCAACGACATCCTGCACCCTTGGAAAGCCTGCCAGATTGTCAAACCTAACCGAACGCGGTCACACTGGCTTGATCCTTGGAGAAATGGATGTGATTGTGCGCGATGACAAAGAGGGCATCGGTTACCTGCATGATGCAAGTGTGTGCAGCCACCTGGGAGTCATCGCTGATGTCTGCTGCTGATCCCTGGAATGAGCCTGAAGCAAAAAAGTTGAGTGCGGTGGTGACTTTGACGGCCACTGATAAGGGGTGTCCACCTGTTCCTCTGGGCTCCAGGTCTTGCTGCAGCATTGCGTAGATGTCCCCCACTACCTCTCGCGAAAGTCTGAGCCTCCTTTGGCACTGCTGCTCAGTCATGTTGAGGTAGCTGATCCTCTGTCTGTAGACCCTGTTTGGGGGGGTATCTCCTGCGCCGACGGGCGTCCATGCGCTGGTGCCTTCTGGCCTGTGCAGCTTCAGATGGGTGAGCAGCAGCCTGGAGCTCCTGCTGTTGCTCCTGCCGTTGGTGCTGCTGTTGTACATGGTTCTGCTTGTGCCGCGGCTGGTCTTCGTCCGAATCTGATGTCCAGGAGGAAAGGAAATAAATGGTTCCTATTCTTCTGGTATATACCTCGCCACTGATCACACTCCCCTCGCCGCTCCCCTCGCCACTGATCGTGCTCCCCTCGCCGCTCCCCTCGCCACTGATCCCGCTCCTCTCGCCACTGATCCCGCTCCCCTCGCCACTGATCGTGCTCCCCTCGCCGCTCCCCTCACCGCTCCCCTCACCACTGATCGCGCTCCCCTCGCCGCTCCCCTCGCCACTCATCCCGCTCCCCTCGCCACTGATCCCGCTCCTCTCGCCACTGATCCCGCTCCCCTCGCCACTGATCGCGCTCTCCTCGCCGCTCCCCTCACCGCTCCCCTCACCACTGATCGCGCTCCCCTCGCCGCTCCCCTCGCCACTGATCCCGCTCCCCTCGCCGCTCCCCTCGCTATTTAATTTTGATTAGTTAAAGTCTTTATTCAACGATAATATAACTATAAATAAAGTAGTTTAACTAGTTAAGATATAAATTTAATAAAATACGTTATAGTTTCCCACTCCTAGTTTAAAAACCCTGTCCTAAGTTAGAAAGAAAATACGTTAATACTCACCAACCAATCACCTACCTGCTGTCCTGTGATGTCACTCCTTGTTTTTTGTTGTTGTCGGCACTGCAGCCTCCCGCTCAGGGCCGCGCTGGTCTCAGCCTCCCACTCAGGGCCGCGCTGGTCTCAGCCTCCCGCTCAGGGCCGCGCTGGTCTCAGCCTCCCGCTCAGGGCCGCGCTGGTCTCAGCCTCCCGCTCAGGGCCGCGCTGGTCTCAGCCTCCCGCTCAGGGCCGCGCTGGTCTCAGCCTCCCGCTCAGGGCCGCGCTGGTCTCAGCCTCCCGCTCAGGGCCGCGCTGGTCTCAGCCTCCCGCTCAGGGCCGCGCTGGTCTCAGCCTCCCGCTCAGGGCCGCGCTGGTCTCAGCCTCCCGCTCAGGGCCGCGCTGGTCTCAGCCTCCCGCTCAGGGCCGCGCTGGTCTCAGCCTCCCGCTCAGGGCCGCGCTGGTCTCAGCCACCCGCTCAGAGCCGCGCTGGTCTCAGCCTCCCGCTCAGGGCCGCGCTGGTCTCAGCCTCCCGCTCAGGGCCGCGCTGGTCTCAGCCTCCCGCTCAGGGCCGCGCTGGTCTCAGCCTCCCGCTCAGGGCCGCGCTGGTCTCAGCCTCCCGCTCAGGGCCGCGCTGGTCTCAGCCTCCCGCTCAGGGCCGCGCTGGTCTCAGCCACCCGCTCAGAGCCGCGCTGGTCTCAGCCTCCCGCTCAGGGCGGCGCTGGTCTCAGCCTCCCGCTCAGGGCCGCGCTGGTCTCAGCCTCCCGCTCAGGGCCGCGCTGGTCTCAGCCTCCCGCTCAGGGCCGCGCTGGTCTCAGCCTCCCACTCAGGTTACACTGGTCTCAGCCTCCAGCTCAGGTCCACGCTGGTCTCAGCCTCCAGCTCAGGTCCGCACTGGTCTCAGCCTCCCACACAGTTTAAGTGCTGCCACCTCCTCCGATACTGCTGCCAGACATTATTTACAGCATCAGAATAATTACTGTGCACTTGTGGCAGAAGCACTGAATGACTCTGGCTAACTGTATATAATTCTCTTTAACAATGTTCTAACACCAGCCTAAACCTGTACCATTGTGTTAGGCATTACTGTGTTTTGTATATAGAGTTTGTATGTACGGGGCGTGGCCCCTTTAAGAGCGCGGGAAAACGCAGGCAAACGCGATGACGTCACGTCGCAAACCACGTGACTGCCCAGTCAGTCCTCGTGGCATCTCTGTTGAGTAAAGACCTGTTTGATTGTTCTCCTGTGTCGATCTCAGTTTTTAGTAGGAATCAATTCCTACATTGGTGACCCCATTTTTGTGAACGTTTTCACAGAAGAAGAGCACAGCATGGAAGCAAACGCCGTTTTGCTAACGCTACCGCAGTTCTGGGAGCAGCAAGCACCCTCGTGTTTATTCAGGTCAAGGCCCAGTTCGCCCTCAGGAACATCGATGCGGATCAGACCAAGTATCTTTACGTGGTCTCTGCACTCGACAGCTCTACCGCCTCTCGGATCGTCAGCCTCCTCGAAAACCCCCAACGGAGCGCAAGTATGAAACCCTCAAAGCGCGGTTACTGCAGGTTTTCAGGCTCACAAAATCGGAGCACGCCCGTCGATTACTCGCTATGCCCGGGCTCGGGGACTCCAAGCCTTCAGAGTTGATGAGCCAAATGCTCACACTCCTGGGCTCAGAACGGCAATGTTTCCTATTCTGCGAGATTTTCCTCAGCCAACTGCCTGAACAGGTACAAGGTGCCCTGGCCAGATCTGAAACTGAAGACTGTGCAACACTCGCTGCGGAGGCTGACAAAATTTTCTCTGTAACTCGGCCATACTGCGCCGCCACGAGGCACCCATCCCCCACAGACACCGCCCCAGCTCGTCAGCCTGCTGGGCTGTGTTTCTACCACGCGCAGTTCGGCACGAAGGCGAGGCGTTGCCGCCCTCCCTGCAGTTTTCCTCCAAAAAAAAACATCAACTGACACTGCGACCACCGAGGAACGGGTCTAACGGGCACCCCGCGGCTGCGATAGCGATCGGCAACACGGGAAAATTGCTGTTCATCACCGATACTCTCTCCGGTCGTCGTTTTCTGTGCGACACCGGAGCGCAGTGCAGCATTTCACCCGCGTCCGCCCTTGATGTGCAGACGGGGAATCACGGCCCTGCCCTTGAAGCGGCCAATGGCGGAACGATTCGGACCTTCGGCAGACGGCGAGTGGAGTTGTGTCTCGGGGGGCAACGTTTTCACTGGGAGTTTGTTACGGCCAAAGTTTCCCAGCCCCTTCTCGGCGCGGATTTCCTGTGCGCCAACAGCCTCCTGGTCGACGTTAGGAACCGGCAGCTGATCAACGCAGCCACTTTTAATTCTCTTCCGTGTTATCGCAGTAACACTACGTCACGCACCGCCTCCTGTGCGTTCCCGACTCCTGATGAGTTCGCTCGCCTGCTCAGCGAATTCCCCGACCTGACAAGACCCACGTTCTGCTCCACCGCCACGAAACATGGTGTGGAACACCACATCACCACCAACGGCCCCCCGGTCTATGCGCGAGCCCGGCGCCTGGAACCTGGCAAGCTGGCGGTCGCAAAGGCGGAGTTCGCAACCATGGAACGGTTAGGGATTATTCGCCGGTCGGATAGTCCCTGGTCTTCACCCCTCCATATCGTCCCGAAGCCTGGCGGCAGATGGTGGCCATGCGGCGACTATCGACACCTAAACGATGCCACCACTCTGGATCGGTACCCGATCCCCCATATCCAGGATTTCTCTGCCCATTTGGCAGGGAACAGCGTGTTCTCTACAGTCGAACTCGTCCGGGGCTACCACCAGGTCCCAGTTCATCCAGAGGACGTCCAGAAGACCCGCAGTCATCACCCCATTCGGCCTCTTCGAGTTTCTGCGAATGCCGTTTGGGTTAAAGAACGCTGCCCAGGCTTTCCAACGCCTGATGGACTCCGTGCTGCGCGACCTCAAGTTCCTCTTCATCTACCTAGATGACATTCTAATTGCCAGTCCTACTAAGGAAGAACGTACCTGTCACCTATGCACCCTTTTTCGACGTCTCAGCCAACACAGTATGATTATCAACCCGGCCAAGTGTCAGTTTGGCCTGCACCAAATTGACTTCCTGGGGCATCGCATCACCTCAGAGGGAGCGGTTCCTTTACCTTCGAAGGTAGAGGCGGTGACATCCTTTCCACGCCCGCAGAACATAAAGGCCCTGCAGGAATTCCTAGGCATGGTAAACTTTTACCACCGTTTCGTGCCTAAGGCGGCACTACTCATGCAGCCTCTGGACGAGGCCCTCAAGGGCAAGACTGGCAAGAACCCGGTAGACTGGACGGATGACATGGCCCGAGCGTTCGCCGACACCAAAAGTGCCTTAGCCAGCGCGACTATGCTGGTGCACCCGCTGCCAGGAGCCACCATCACCCTCACCACCGACGCGTCAGACTACGCAGTCGGTGCCATGCAACTGCAGTGGGTGAACGGGACGTGGCAGCCGTTGGCATTCTTCAGCCGTCAACTATGGCAGAACGAGAGAGCACACAGCACGTTCGACCGGGAGTTGCTCGCCCTTTTTCTGGCCATCCGCCATTTTTGGTTCCTTCTGGAAGGATGTCCTTTCACCGCCTTTGTGGACCATAAGCCGCTGACCTTTGCAATGTCCAAGACCGCCGAACCGTGGTCCGCCCAACAGCAGCATCAACTGACCTACATATCCGAATTCACCACGGATATATGGCACGTGGCCGGTAAAGACAACCTGGTGGCAGACTGCCTCTCCCGCGCGATCGTCCATATGGTTCATTTGGGCATTGACTACGCCCTCATGGCAGCGGACCAAGCCACAGACCCAGAAGTCCAAGCTTACAGGACGGCCATCACTGGCCTCCAGTTGGCCGAAGTCAAGTTCCATTCGGCAGGTACCACGCTGTTGTGTGACGTCGCTGTACAGGATCCTCGCCCTGTCGTGCCAGTCGTCTGGCGCCGCAAAGTGTTCGACGCCATACATGGGTTGTCACACCCTGGAATGAAGGCCTCTCAGAAACTGATGCCCGCAAAATTTGTATGGCATGGCATGCATAAAAATGTCCGCGACTGGGCCAACACCTGCGTGGTCTGCCAAAAGGCCAAGGTACAGTGACACATCAAAGCTCCGTTGGCCGCCTTCACAGTTCCGGAGCGATGTTTTGACCATGTCAACGTCGACCTGGTGGGACCACTCCCACCCTCCCATGGTTTTTCACACATCCTGACCATGGTTGACCGCACCACCGGATGGCCAGAGGCGGTTCCCCTGTCATCCACTACTTCGGCGGACATGGCCAGGGCGTTCATTTCCTCCTGGATTGCCCGTTTCGGAGTGCCCGCAGATATTTCGTCGGACAGGGGACCGCAGTTTTCCTCCGAACTCTGGAATGCAGTGGCCCAAGGACTCGGTGTCAAATTACACCGCACCAAAGCCTACCACCCACAGGCGAATGGCCTCAGCAAACGCTTCCACCGCTCAATGAAAGCTGCCCTGAGGGCCAGCCTCCAGGACGCTGGATGGGCAGACAAGCTACCGTGGGTCCTGTTGGGCCTTCGCACGGCCCCCAAAGAAGACTTTCACTCTTCATCAGCGGAACTCGTGTATGGTCAGCCACTGCGAGTCCCAGGGGACTTCCTACCAACATCTATGGAGCCATGGTCCACGTCTGCCCAGCTTGCTAGTCACCAAGAGGCGGCCAGATGTTTCGCACCGGTGCCCACTTCGCACCACGGGCTGGAGAGGTCACATGTTCCCACGGAGCTTCACAAGGCTGAGTACGTTTTCATTCGCCATGATGCACATAGGGATCCGCTCAAGGCCCCATATACCGGTCCTTTCCGCGTGTTGGAAGCAGGGGACAAAACCTTCACGGTAGATGTCAGTGGTAAACCGGACCACATTTCGGTTGACCGCTTAAAGCCAGCACATTTGGACCTCGACCGCCCCGTCGAGACAGCACAACCGCCGAGACGGGTTCGGCCACCCATCGTCATTACGGCAGACCAAGTGCGACTGCCCGCCAGACCGCCAGCCGCCCTGCAGCCTCTGCCTCGAGAGTACAGGAGTCGTTCTGACAGGCTCGTCAGACCCCCTCACCATTTGACTTTGTCCGTTAAAGCGAATTCTGGGGGGGGGGGGGCGCATGTGGCAGAACCACTGAATGACTCTGGCTAACTGTATATAATTCTCTTTAACAATGTTCTAACACCAGCCTAAACCTGTACCATTGTGTTAGGCATTACTGTGTTTTGTATATAGAGTTTGCATGTACGGGGCGTGGCCCCTTTAAGAGCGCAGGAAAACGCGGGCAAACGCGATGACGTCACGTCGCAAACCACGTGACTGCCCAGTCAGTCCTTGTGGCATCTCCGTTGAGTAAAGACCTGTTTGATTGTTCTCCTGTGTCGATCTCAGTTTTTCGTAGGAATTCGTCAATTCCTACACACTACTATAGCACTTGCACAAAGAAAAAATGATTCAGCCAATGTCTGCTGTTAACTAAATTTAATTTCCAACCATTTTTCACCTTGATTTTTGTAGACAAGATACTGCTGTAAAGCACCAGCATAAACCATTATCATATGTAGGCAATTCAGTTCTTAATAAATTCTGAAGCATGTGTAAGTGACTGTTTTCCTCAGAGCAAAGACTCTGTCATGCACTGATCCACTTGTTGGTGATGGATTAAATATTTTTTTAAGAGCACATCTTCTTTCTTTGGAGATTGAAAGCACAGGTATGAATTGTATTCTGTTTTTCAGCAAGAACCCTATTAATTCCCCTGTTTGATTCAGAGAATGTTTTTGTTGCATTGCCCTGATTTTAACCTGGGACATGAACCATACATACTGGGGGTGGGACCAGCGTAAAGCCCTGATGCAGAAAGAGGTTCAATGACCACACAAGAGCAGCAAGGGTAAGTAGCATTCTTCATCTCTCCATCTCTCTCAACAGCACCTGACAACACTCCTTTCAGCCCACCACATTCAACGGTTTCCTCAGCACCATCACACCCTTCAGCATACAATCACAAGGGCACACTGCGACATTTCTCTTCCTTTCCTCTTTTCACACCACACACTAACATCATTCTCTTGCCAGTTGCACAACCACCAACTCCTCCCAGCACTCCTTCCTCATTTCACATCACACCCACTTCCTTTTACATTAATCAGCATCCTATCCTCATTGCATCTTGCTTCTTCTACACCCACTATGTGCACAAGCTCCACACATCTCCACTTACATTTTCAACAGACACTATCGAACTGGCTCCTCCCTTCTTTCTGCAGGACAAGTCCGCGTATAATGCCATGGAGAGGAGGAAGAGCAGGGGAGCAGTACCCAACATCATAGCCCTCATCCAAGCAAGAAGCCCTGGAGATCATTGGCCCAGGCAGAGAGGGAGAGACTGGTGGCTTGCCTCAGCAGGGTGCCCGCCTGTTCCTTGTATCCCTTCATTCCTCTCAGCAAATATATAGCAGCCTTCACAACGTCCAGCTGCATTATCAAGACTGTCCTCTGCAAATGTTCAACTTCTATCCTGCCGCTCTAATTCTTGTCCTTTTTCTCTTTCTGCCAGGTTCTGTTCGTCATCAGGAGGCTGCTGCACCGGAAGACACCTGGGAGGATGCAAATCCTGCTGAGAATACAGCGTCACCTGCTCCATCCCTCCTAGGCACCAGCTCAGACATTGGCACTCTGCGTGGGGTAGACAGAGAGCGGCCCAGGTCTATACGTGGTAAACCACCCAGCACCACTTGGCAGCAGCAGGTACTGGGGGCAGGGACAGCCCAGCAGAGAGCTGGCTGTTTATTTCCTGAAGGCCTTCCACCTTTGTCCTGTAAAGTCAATAGGGGTCATTTTGGCTTTACAGGACAATGTAAAACATGTGATAGCAAATAGGCAGCCCATTTTACATCAATCCCGATTTATTATGAAGTCAACGGAAATAAAAATTCAGGGGGGAAAAATTTGGTTGGTTAGCGCCTCCCGTTAGCACCTCCGGGGGGGGCGCTAACGGGGCGCTAGGAACTTAGCGCGGCGATTTTAGCGCCGTTCGCGAAATTGATCAGTCGTTTTGCTGCGACGCTAAACACTACCACCACGATCTCCTGCGCCCACAGATCGTGACATCAGTCGAGCGTGCAATGCCCCGGTAGCGCCCCGGACCAAATATTGAGTCGCACCCCCTGCCTTAGCGCCTGCCGCTAGGAACGACAGGTAGAGGGGAACGTTTTCAAGTCAGGAAGGGGCTGGGGGAGCGCTATTTAAAGGCGGGCGCTTCCTGCCTTTTCTTGTCGGCAAAGTTTTTGGTACACGCATGTTGAGAGGGAGAGAGACGTCCTAAGGAGTTATGGCCCTCAGCACCACTTTTGAGGTTCCTAAGCACCGAGCTCTTTCCCTGGGCCTACCCATTAGTGCTTCCAACACAATTGCTTTAGAGGTCTCTCCAGGCCAAGATTCAAGGCTGCAATGAGCAGGATGTGGCTGGCCAGCAAGATGGCCCCTCCCCTTTAAGAACTGGATGGTGCCAGTCTGTCTGGCTTCCATGGTAGCTGACATCGCCTTAGCTTCGGTAGCGTTCTGAGGTAGCGGCTCGCTCCCCGATGTTAGCGCCTTAAGAGAGGTGTGTAGTGCTTGATTTAGCGCTCAAATCATTTCCAGGGACGATAGAGGTGAATTTTGCAGTTGGAGGTGACAATTCGCGCTGGGCTCTAAACTTTGCGCCCGGCAGATATTAGCACCCCAAAATGGGCGATACCCAATTTTTCCCCTTTATTTTTTTTAAAAGGGAAAAAGTGACACCTGAATTTTCATCACTTCCCGAAAGTTACCTCAACAGTCATTCTCCCATAAGTAACCTCAGCAAACTCCAATTCACAGAAACATTGTGCCCCCATCCAATTCCCCACCCTTTCATAGAGACACCCTTGCCCTTCAACCGTCCTAGTTCATACTGGCACTGTTCTCCCTCTCCCCTTTAATCCAACCTGGCACTCTTCTCCCACTTCCACTCAGCTCAACCTGGTACTCTTCTTACAACCTCTCCCTCATTCTTCCTACACCTTGCTTGCTTGCTTGGTCCCACCCCCTTGTGCCACTCTTCTTCTGCCCTCCAGTTCATTCTGGCACTCCTTCTTTGCCTTACCATTCGTGCTGGCATTGACTTTCCTCCCACTCTCCCAAGCACTGCTTCCAACTTCTGTCCCCTTTCCGTGCATTTACCTCCTGCTTCCTTCTTCCCTTCATTGCCATCCATTTCCGTCTCACTTCACTGCCCCTTCATTGTCAATCATTTCATAAGAACATAAGAACATAAGAAATAGGAGCAGGAGAAGGCCAATCGGCTCCTCGAGCCTGCTCCGCCATTCAATAAGATCATGGCTGATCTGATCCTAACCGCCAATCCACTATCACAGAACCATCTCCTGAATCTAACAGAATTAGACACACGAAATAGGAGCAGGATCAGGCTACACGGCCCCTGGGCCCGCTCCGCTACCCACAGGGCCATGACCGATCCGAACCTAGACTCATGTCCAAATTCCTGCCCGCTCCCCGTAACCCTTAATTCCCTTTACTTCTAGGAAATTGTCTATTTCTCTTTTAAATTTATGTAATGATGTAGCTTCTACAGCTTTTTGGGGCAGCATATTCCATGGACCTACCACCCTCTGAGTGAAGTAGTTCCTCCTCATCTCAGTTTTGAAAGAGCAGTCCCTTATTCTAAGACTATGCCCCCTAGTTCTAGTTTCACCCATCATCGGGAACATCCTCCCCGCATCCACCCAATCCAACCCCTTCACAATCTTATATGTTTCAATAAGATCGCCTCTCATTCTTCTGAACTCCAATGAGTAGAGTCCCAATCTACTCAACCTCTCCTCATATGTCCATCCCCTCATCCCCGGGATTAACCGAGTGAACCTTCTTTGTACTGACTCGAGAGCAAGTATGTCCTTTCTTAAGTATGGACACCAAAATTGTACGCAGTATTCCAGGTGCGGTCTCACCAATATCTTGTACAACTGAAGCAATACCTCCCTATTTTTATATTCTATCCCCCTAGCAATGAAAGCCAACATTCCATTGGCCTTCTTAATCACTTGCTGCACCTGCATGCTAACCTTTTGCGTTTCGTGCACCAGGACCCCCAGATCCCTTTGTACTTCAGTACTTTCCAGTTTCTTGCCATTAAGATAATAACTTGCTCTACGATTTTTCCTGCCAAAGTGCATAACCTCACACTTTCTAGTATTGTATTCCATCTGCCAAATCTCTGCTCACTTACTTAGCCTGTCTATGTCCCCTTGCAGGTTTTTTATGTCCTCCTCACTCACTACTTTCCCTCCCATCTTAGTATCATCTGCAAACTTTGATATGTTACACTCGGTCCCCTCCTCCAAATCGTTAATATAGATTGTAAAGAGTTGGGGACCCAGCACTGACCCCTGCGGAACACCACTAGTTACTGATTGCCAGTCTGAGAATGAACCATTTATCCCAACTCTCTGCCTTCTGTTAGATAGCCAATCCTCTATCCATGCCAGAATATTACCCCCAATCCCGTGATTTTTTATCTTAAGCAATAATCTCTTGTGTGGCACCTTGTCAAATGCCTTTTGGAAGTCTAAATACACTACGTCCACTGGTTCCCCTTTATCCACCCTGTATGTTACATCCTCAAAGAACTCCAGCAAATTTGTCAAACATGACTTCCCCTTCATAAAACCATGCTGACTTTGTCCTATTAAATTATGATTGTCCAAATGTCTTGTTACTGTCTCCTTAATAATGGACTCCAAAATTTTACCTACCACAGATGTTAGGCTAACTGGTCTATAGTTTCCAGCCTTCTGTCTACTGCCCTTTTTGAATAAGGGTGTTACATTAGCAGTTTTCCAGTCTGCCGGGACCTTTGCCGAGTCCAGGGAGTTTTGGAAAATTATTACCAATGCATCCACAATCCCTACCGCCACTTCCCTCAAGACCCTAGGATGTAAGCCATCAGGTCCAGGTGATTTATCCGCCTTGAGTCCCATTATTTTACTGAGTACCACTTCCTTAGTGATTTTGATCGTGTTTACCTCCTCCCCCCCTTTAGCCCCCTGATATTCTTAGTGTCTTCTACTGTAAAGACTGATATAAAATATTCATTCAGTGTTTTTGCCATCTCCATATTTCCCACCATTAATTTCCCGGTCTCATCCTCTAAGGGACCAACATTTACTTTAGCCACCCTTTTTCTTTTTATATAACTATAAAAACTCTTACTATCTGTTTTTATATTTTTTGCTAATTTACTTTCATAATCTATCTTCCCTTTCTTAATCAATCTTTTTGTTATTTTTTGCTGTCTTTTAAAGTTTTCCCAATCCTCTATCCTCCCACTAGATTTGGCTACCTTATATGCCCTTGTTTTTAGTCGAATACTATCCTTAATTTCTTTACTTAGCCACGGATGGCTGTCTTTTCTTTTACACCATTTTCTTCTCAGTGGAATATTTTTTTTTTGGAAGTTGTAAAATAACTCCTTAAATGTACACCACTGATCATGTATCGTCTTACCCTTTAATCTATTTTCCCAATCCAATCTACTCAATTCCGCTCTCATACCTTCATCGTCTCCTTTATTCAAGCTTAGCATGCTTGTTTGAGATCCAACCTTCTCACCCTCTAATTGAATATGGAATTCAACCATGTTATGGTCACTCATTCCAAGGGGATCCTTTACTAGGACATTTTTAATTAATCCTGTCTCGTTACACAGGACCAGATCTAAGGTTGCTTGCCCCCTGGTCGGTTCAGTTACATACTGCTCAAGAAACCCATCCCTAATACACTCAATGAACTCATCCTCAAGGCAGCCCTGCCCAATTTGATTTGTCCAAATAATATGATAGTTAAAATCCCCCATAATTATAGATGTTCCCTTATTATAAGCCTCAACTATTTCCTGATTGATACTCCGTCCAACAGAGTTGCCACTGTTCGGAGGCCTATAGACTACGTCCACTAGTGTTTTTTTCCCCTTATTATTCCTTACCTCCACCCAAACTGTTTCATTATCCTGATCTTTTGACCCAATATCATTTCTCTGTATTACAGTGATTCCTTCCTTTATTAACATAGCCACCCCACCTCCCCTTCCTTCCTGCCTGTCCTTCCTGATCGTTAAATAACCTGGTATGTTTAATTCCCAGGCATTGTCACCCTGCAGCCATGTTTCTGTAATGGCCACAAGATCATACCTATATGTAGTTATTTGTGCCATTAACTCGTCTATTTTGTTACGAATGCTACATGCATTCAGATAGAGAACTTTCAAAGATGTTTTGTGACACTTAGTTCCTGCTTTTGCCCTTTTTATTACTTTACCTTTTACTCCATACCTTCTGCCCCTTCCTGACACGCTCTGGTTTTTAATTTCCCCACTGCTACCTAAGTCTATGACCTTCTCTGTTGTCATTTTTATTATTTGCTCTCTAGGAACCTCCCCCCCACTAGTTAGTTTAAAGCCCACTCTACAGCCCTAGTTATATGATCCGCCAGGACTCTAGTCCCAGCACTGGCCAAGTGAAGCCCGTCCCAACGGAACAGCTCCCTCCTGCCCCAGTACTGGTGCCAGTGTCCCAGGAAGCAAAACCCATTTCTCCCACACCAGTCTTTGAGCCACGCATTTAACTCTCTAATTTTATTTGTCCTAGCCAAATTCGCTCGTGGCTCAGGTAATAATCCAGAGATTATTACCCTTGTGGTTCTGCTTTTTAATTTGGCCCCTAGCTGCTCAAACTCCCTCAGCAGAACCTCCTTCCTTGTCCTATCTATGTCGTTGGTACCAACATGGACCACGACAACTGGATCCTCCCCCTCCCACTCCAAGTTTCTCTCCAGTCCAGAGGAGATGTCCTTAACCCTGGCACCGGGCAGGCAACACAGCCTTCGGGACTCTCGCTCTCGGCTGCAAAGAACTCTATCTATCCCCCTAACGATACTATCCCCTACCACTACAACATTTCTTTTAACTCCCCCCACTTGAATGGCCCCCCGCTCCATGGTCCTTCCCTCTCCCCGCCACTGCCAATCATTGCCCTCCACCTTCCCTCTCCCCTTCATTGTCATTCATATCCTTCCGTCTCTCCTGCATTGCCATCCATTCGCTTCCCCCTTTATTGCCATCCATTTCCCCCTCCCTTCTCCACTCAGTGCTGCTTCCATCAAGGTTCTGCTGCTAAAAGATTTGATTTCAGCTACTGCATTCAATAGGTGGGAATTCTTGTACTCACGAGAATTCCCACCTATAGTATATAAGATGGAACTACCTTCATTAGCGGTAGGAGCGGAAGTGAAGGGAGAGGGGCCTGGTCTGTTCTGAATTTTATCAATTAATGCCCACACGGTCTGGACCCCCAAAGCACTGATGTCAGTGTGAAATGGTCAGAATAAATGCTATGGTTGCCACAGCAACAGGCTCCATTCCCTCAGAGATACAAACAAGGATGCCTAAGAAGTAATCCTGGCAATGCATTATCTCCAACTACGGCAAACAAAATGCAAAGAGATTGGTAGTTGAGGGAGACTGAAGGCCTGAGCAGAAAGTTAGGCCGACCTCTCAGCAAGGTTTCACCAGATTGTCAATGAATCTTGTGTTTGTGCACAGATACTGAAATTATCCAATTCCTTTTCTCCAGAACTATTTCAAGTGAGGGATTGTGCAACAACTAATTATTCTCATGGTTTCACAATCTTCTAAGTAGGTGATTGTGCAAGTACAATAATGAGTCTTCTTTCAATCAGGACATGGCTTTATTCTAATGACTCATGTTCATTGTCATGGAGGCAGGATAAATTGACCAATGCTCCACACACGTGACTGTTTAAGAGATCGGAATAAGCCCTTGGCATGATCAATTTGAAAATGAAATGGCAAATGTATTCGCAGCATTTTTAATTATTCAGGTTTATTCAAGTAGCTGCAGTGCTTTTCTTTTGTTCAGCCTGGTTGTTGCACTGAATGCTTGAAGACGAAGCAGCCAGCATAACACGACAAGCTCTGTAACGCTTAAGGTGAAGCATTTAATAATATAGGTGCTGTTTACCCTGATGGTTCATCTATTATTATTGCCCCTGATAGCTGGTTGAAGTCAGCATATTATTACTGTCGGCTTTCAACATGTTCACCACAGGGTTAATTGTGCCTTTGTATATTTATTTCATGGAGTTTGGGAGTTCTGGATTTCTCCTCTTTGGCATTTTAGGGGTAAGTGTCTGAGGTCACGCTGCCAGCTGTTAGCCTTGCCCGTCAGCTCTGCATATCGGAAAATTAAAGGCAACGCACCTGTTATAAATCTCATCAAGAAACTACTTATGAAATAATGCTGGACGGCCAGCTGGTGGCGCCGTCCAAGGAGTATAAATACTCGGGCGTTGGCCCCAGCTTGCGAGGGACATTTTGTAAGACAAGGAGCTAGTAAAGTACAACTAGACTTCCATGTTCTGAAACAAGTTGATTAAAGCCTTGCTTTATGATCAAACCAAGTGCATAGTGAGTTTTATTACATCAGCACCCATGATGTGTAGCCGGCCGGCAGTATGGACTTGGTTAATTAGCCCTTAATATTAATAATGAGAGGGATTGGATGGCTTAAGTTATACCTTATTTTATGACAAACGAAAAAGGAAAACAACCGCAAACGATGGAAACCAGAAAATCATAGAAATACACAGCACCTCAAAAGAGAAAAGAAAGCTTAATGCTTTGGGTAGAGGCCCTTCGTCAGAATGTCGTTCGAGATGCTGACAAGCCTGCTACGTACTTCCATCATTTTCTGTTTTTATTCTTTTTATTTTATACAGAAATACTTTCAGGAAGAAATTATGTTTACCTGGGCTCTTAGTGCTCTGGAATTTTTTGTAATTTATTCGTTCACGGGATGTGGGCATAGCCAACATTTATTGCCCATTCCTAATTGCCCTAGAGAAGGTGGTGGTGAACCGCCTTATACAACTGAGTGGCTTGCTAGGCCATTTCATAATTCAGGCTGTGTGATTGACACTGAAGAAGGAAGTTGTAGACTGCAGGAAGATATCAATAAATTGGTCAGGTGGGCAGAACAGTGGCAAATGGAATTCAATCCGGAGAAGTGAGAGGTAATGCATTTGGGGAGGGCTAACAAGGAAAGGGAATACACATTGGCCTTGAAATTAGGATCAGGAGCTTGCCGCGCGTGCAAGCCCCCGATGTGCACTTACCCGGTGCGCTGACATTTCAATCCTGGCCTGCATTGCATTTCCTCTCACTGGCCCGCTTGAGGTCCTGCCGCGCTGTGCGTGCATGACCCAGCGGCGTACTTAGTGCGATGAGCCGGCTGGGATCACGTGAGCACAGGGCAACCAATGGGAGATTGCAAAAGTTCATTCATGAGTTTGATAGTGAGAGCTGTCAAACTCATGAAAACTCCTGGCCCCAAAACACTACTTAAACTTAAAAAAACATTGCACTACTTAAATGAACCATAAATAACTGTAAAAAACTATTTTAAACAATAATTTTAAAATTTGAAAAAAAATTATATAAAAAATCGGGGCTAAAACTAAACTTACCTTACTGTAAATTCTTTAAAAATAATAAACCTGTGGAAAATTTTTTTATAAATTGTATTAATAGACCACTTACCTGTAAAATTAAGTACTTACGTGTGGTTTTTCAATGCGTAAAAACCGGAGGCCTTTACACATGCGCAACTTTCTAAAAATAAAGGAAATCCAAGTCGCACGCGCTGCCTGTGTAGTCGCACGCATTCAGCCTCTTAACCCCTTGGGCCAGAGGAGAGGAAATGCCGGTTTTCCCCACATGCGCTGTGCATGCTGAAAACCGGCAATTCCTCCGGGCACACGCGTGAGTACCCCGTCCGTACTCACGCGTTGGGAGAGGAATTACTGGGCCATTAAATGGTAAGACACTGAGTAGTGTAGAGGAACAAAGGGACCTTGGAGTGCATGTCTACAGATCCCTGAAGGTAACAGGTCAGGTAGATAAGGTGGTTAAGAAGGCATACAAAATGCTTGCCTTTATTAGCCGTGGCATAGAAAAAAGAGCAGGGGGGTTATGCTTCAACTGTATAAAACACTAGTTAGGCCTCAGCTCGAGTACTGCGTGCAGTTCTGGTCACCACATTACAGGAAAGATGTGATTGCACTGGAGAGGGTACAGAGATTTACAAGGATGTTGCCGGGAGTAGAGAATCTTAGCTATGAGGAAAGACTGGATAGGCTGGGTTTGTTTTCCTTGGAACAGAGGAGGCTGAGGGGAGACCTTATTGAGGTGTATAAAATTATGAGGGGCCTGGATAAAGTGGATAGAAAGGACCTATATCCCTTAGCAGAGGGGTCAAAAACCAGGGGGGACAGATTTAAAGTAATTGGTGGAAGGTTTAGAGGGGATTTGAGGGGAAATGTCTTCACCCAGAGTGTTGTGGGGGTCTGGAACTCACTGCCTGAAAGGGTGGTAGAGGCAGGAACCTTAACCACATTTAAAAAGTACTTGGATGTGCACTTGGGATGCTGTAACCTGCAAGGCTACAGACGAAGAGCTGGGAAGTGGGATTAGGCTGGATAGCTTTTTGTTGGCTGGCGCGGACACGATGGGCCAAAATGGCCTCCTTCCATGCTGTAACTTTCTATGGCCTAGAAATTCAGTTTGGGGCGGCCAGCTCGCTCGCGCCCAGAAAGTACCGCTGCGCGCGGAGCCACTTGCGCCTGCCGGAAATTAAGTTTCAGCGCCCCAACTCGAAGGCGGCTGCTATTCAAGGGTTTCGGTGCCCCCGCTTGGGGCGCTGAAACTGAATATCGGCGCGCTAGGTGCCGCAGCGCCACCCGCTGCGGAGCGGCAGGCTGCGGTACTGCAGGCCTTCCTCCCTCTCTTAAGGGGGAGGTGCCTGCAACAGCGAGATCGCCGCTCGCTAGTGCCGGCAAATGAGCCCGGCACCACGGAGAAGTGCCGGGCTCCCGGAAAACAGCCGGCAATGCCGCGGGGGGGGGGGGGTTGGAGGAGGCCGGGGAAGGAGGTGCGGGCAGGCGGCCGCCGAAAAAGCGGCCGACTGCACCTCCGCCTTAACTCGCCCCACTAACGCTACAGGACGGCCCCGTTTTCTGATCGCTGTTTGCGGCCGCTGCGGAAGAGGCGGCCGCAACTTAATATGGCGGTCGGGCCAGTAGCGGGGCGGTAGCGGGGCACTGCGCACACCGATGACATCATCGGTGGCGGCGCAGCGCTACTGGCTAACGCCGCCATTACCGCAGCGCTGAATATCGGCGAAAGCTCAGCAAGTGGCGCAAAAGCCCTCTTTGGGCGAAAACTGGGCGCAAAGCCTACTGAATTTCTAGCCCTATGATTCTACAATGCACCCATTAGCAGTAGGAATGGAAGCGGTTCCACCCTACCTACTGTAGCTGGGAGTTCTCGTGGCAGGTTTTACAGTGTTGGTACAACACAAAAACATCTCATAGTCATAGAGTCATTGTAATGTATGTACCTTTAAGAGAGGAACTATCTTTTACAGCCCCTGTATACTGCAGTACCAGTAGTGACCACACCTGTATATAACACCGTTTAGTAATTTGTACAGTTAGTTCCAGCATACCCTCTGTTCAGTAAACACCTGTTATTACCATTCTCCTGCAGTCCGTGTGTTATTGATACGCGGACACTACAGTGGTGACGAGCAGGTTCAAACTCACCTGCAGTACTGCATCACCTCACGGGGATCCATCCCTGAAAAAGAAGCTTCTTGGAGGTCAAAGCCAGAGCAACGGGCGTCGACTGTGGGCAACCGCCCAGTGATCCATCGGAGTTCAGAGAATCGCAGGGGAAGCTGTGGAGAGCTGGGCTTGGTTCTCCAGTCAAGGTGTCCCAGCAAATCAGGCTGGTAGCAGGTAGTGCGCTGACCTTTCCCGGACTGCGGCAGGCTAGAGCTCGATCGAGCGGCTCTGCAAGGGGGCCGAGCAGCGTCGTCGGGAAGAAAAAGAGAGAGGGTGGAGCGCACAGGGCGTGGCCGGTGCTCAAGAGCCGGGCAGCATTAAAGAAAATAAAAAAGAGGAAGGAAAAGAGACGCGCAGTGGGCAGCGTTAAAGAAAAAAAGGGGAAGGAAGAGAGACGCGCAGTGGACAGCGTCGAAGAAGAATAAAACTAAGAAAATTAAGTAACAAAAGAGAGACGCACAGAAAGCCGCGGGGCGCCGCCATTACTATTTAGAATGCTAGGAGCAGCATTGGCAGCAGGGGGAAGAAGGAAAAGCGCAGGAGGCGCCATTTTAATCCATTGGGGAAGAAGGAAAAGTGCGGGAGGCGCCATTTTAAACCACCCAAGATGCCGAAGAGTGGCAGCATCATTGCTTTTGACAACGAAATAGAAGACTGGACCATGTATGTGGAAAGAATTGAAGTGTACTGCAAGGCAAATGAGGTGGCCGATGAAAAGAAGGCGTCGGTATTATTGAATTTGATGGGCGCGAGAACATACGGCCTATTGCGGAATTTAATTACCTCAGCTAAACCAATGGAGAAAAGCTTTGAAGAGATTGTCAATATCTTACAGGAACATCTAAACCCTACACCACTGCTGATAGCAGAAAGATTCAAGTTCCATAAAAGAAACCAGCACAAAGACGAGAGTAATGCTGACTATCTTACGGAACTACGCAAGTTATCGAAACACTGCCAGTTCGGAGCAGGACTGGCAGATACCTTAAGGGATAAGTTTGTCTGCGGGCTCCAGAGTGAACGAACCCAGAAACGACTACTTTCGGAAAAGGACCTTACGCTAGAAAAGGCTTTCAGCGTTGCAGCAGCACGGGGAGCTGCGGAAATACAACAGAAACCGCAAGAATATAGCACCAATGAAATGGCATATGGAGCAGAAAAGTGCTATCGCTGCGGCAGAACAACCCATGACCAGAAGGATTGCTGGTTTAAGGACAAAGTATGCAGGCAATGTGGAAAAGTGGGACACATAGCACGAGGCTGCAGGTCGGGAAAGAAAACCAACACTAAAAGAACTAAGGAAAAGTACAAGAAAGTACAAAAGATGACGGACGGTAGTTCAGAAGAGTGATAATGACTCCGGGAGCAGGAGACTAAGTTGTCTAAAGTTACACAACGTGATCGCAAAGGAGGATCACCGAACCATTTGGGTCACCC
This sequence comes from Somniosus microcephalus, assembly GCF_052327205.1. NCBI lineage: Eukaryota > Metazoa > Chordata > Chondrichthyes > Squaliformes > Somniosidae > Somniosus > Somniosus microcephalus. Next base: position 173,338,000 of record NC_140999.1, on the reverse strand, counting down.
TCAGGATAGCAGGGTCCCAAGTAAAGATGGAATTGGACACAGGATCAGCCCTAACAGTCATGAATCGACGAGACTACGAGCGGCTATTCTCACACATACCCTTGAAGGACACGTCCATTGTCTTGAAGACATATACGGGGCAAAAAGTCTACCCTAGAGGAAAAATAAGGGTGCCCGTTAAATACAACGGCAAGGAAACACAGAAACTGTATCTATATATACTACAAGATGGAGGACCACCATTATTGGGATGTGAATGGATCCGAAAAATACAATTGGATTGGCATTCCATTCAGGTGCTAACTGTGGCTGACAAAAAGGATGCCGACGTCACACCTGGATGACTGTCAAAAATTCTAACTGACGCGAAAGAGGTGTTCCAGCAAGGACTTGGGACTCTAAAAGGCGTAACAGCAACGATAAAAATTGAAGATAACGCAAACCCAAAATTTTTTAAGGCCAGGCCGGTACCGTATGCGATCCGCCCAGCCATCGAAGCAGAGCTGGACAGTCTGGAGCGTTCAGGTGTGCTGTCCAAGGTGGACTGGAGCGAGTGGGCCACACCCATCGTTCCTGTAATGAAGAAATCATTGAGCAGCACGCCTGGGGAGCCGAAGAAGGTTCGCATCTGTGGGGACTTTAAGGTAACTGTGAACCCAGTCCTTCACACAGTACAATATCCACTTCTGCGGATAGAAGATATTTTTGCCTCACTATCTGGAGGGAAACGCTTTACGAAGATTGATCGGGCCCAAGCGTATCTACAAATGGAGGTAGAAGAAGCATCTAGAAAATACCTCACGATAAACACTCACAAAGGTCTTTACCAGTACAACCGACTGGTATTCAGGGTAGCATCAGCTCCGGCTATTTGGCAGAGGGCGATGGAACAAGTCCTGCAAGGGATCCCGGGGACCCAGTGTTATTTGGACGACATCCTGGTTACAGGCAAAAATGACAGTGAACACCTTGCCAACCTGGAGCAGGTGCTCACTAGATTACAAGAATATGGGCTACGAGCCAACCGCCCCAAATGCGAGTTTTTCAGGAAACAAATCTCGTATTGTGGCCACGGGATTGATGAAGAGGGGTTACATAAGTCCCCAGACAAGATTGAGGCAGTAGTCAAGGCTCCAGCACTGGAAAATGTGTCGCAACTGAGGTTGTTCCTCGGGTTGGTGAACTACTACCATAAGTTCTTGCCAAATTTGTCTACAATTCTGCACCCACTGAATGCCCTGCTGAAAACTGGAGTAGCATGGAAATGGAGTGATGAGTGTAAGCGTGCCTTTCAGGAATGTAAATGCTGAATCACTTCAAAAGAAGTATTGGCCCACTACAATCCAACACTACCAATTCGGTTGGCATGTGATGCGTCTCCCTACGGCATTGGAGCGGTGCTGTCGCACAAATTCCTTGACGGTTCAGAGAGGCCAATAGCCTTTGCGTCACGCTCGTTAACCTCAGCCGAGCGTAACTACGCCCAGATTGACAGGGAGGCCCTCAGCCTGGTGTGGGGGGTGAAGAAGTTCAATCACTATCTGCACGGGCAGAAATTCACCTTACTGACTGATCACCAGCCTCTTGTCTCCATTTTTAACCCAAAGAAGGGCGTTCCGGTGATGACGGCGCAACGGCTGCAAAGATGGTCCCTTTTTCTAGGGGCACATCAATACGACATAGAGTACAAGGGTACGAAACAGCATGGAAACACTGATGGGCTGCCGCGCCTGCCGCTGCCTATGGTGGAGGAAGCACCTGCAGTGGACCCTGTTGAGATATTCCATTCGACCATAGTCGAATGTCTACCTGTTACAAACTCAAGTATAGAGAAGGAAACCCGAAATGACCCGACACTCTCTCGGGTCTATGATTTGACGGTGAAGGGATGGCCAGCACATGGCGACTCACTGTTGCCAGCATTCTCTCCAAGGAGAGAACAGCTGTCAGTGTGCCGGGGGACCTTGATGTGTGGATCCCGAGTGGTAATTCCACCCAAGTTGAGAGATAGAGTGCTCAATGAGCTTCATGAGGGTCATCTGGGAGGGGTAAAAATGAAGAGCCTAGCCAGGGCGTTTGTGTGGTGGCTGGGAATCGATAAAGAAATCGAGGAAATGACCAAGAGATGCACAGGATGCCAGAAAGTTCAAAACGCACCACCACAGGCCCCACTACACCCATGGGAGTGGCCCTCATCTCCATGGCAATGGGTACACATTGATTTTGCTGGTCCATTTATGGACTCAATGGTTTTAATCGCCGTGGATGCACATTCGAAATGGCCAGAGGTCATCAAAATGTCCTCCACCACCACGGAGAAAACTATTGCAGTCCTACAGACCATCTTCGCCAGGAATGGCTTGCCAGAACAGATTTGCTCCGACAATGGACCACAGTTTGTGTCCGAGGATTTCCGGAGGTTTTTGAGGAATAATGGGGTAAAGCATTACACATCCGCCCCATATCATCCAGCCACAAATGGAGTGGCTGAGAGGTTTGTTCAAACCTTTAAAAAAGCAATAAAGGTGATGTATAATGATTACATACCACTGCAACACAAGGTGGATAATTTCTTGTTTGCTTACCGGAATGCGACACATGCAGTCACCAACCAAGCTCCAGCCATGATGTTCTTTAACCGAAGCTTAAGATGTCACCTGGATTTGCTCAAACCAAACATAAGACGAGATGTTGAGAATAAGCAATTCCAGCACATCAATGAGAAGCCAACCAGGAGTTTCAAGATAGGGCAACCAGTCTTGGCCCGCGACTACCGAACAGAAAAATGGCAGCCAGGAACGATATGCATACGGCAGGGACCACTAATGTACACAGTGGACGTTGGAGAGAGCATCGTGAGACGCCATGCTGACCAGATTCTAGAGTCACAGGAACAAGTCAAACCCATACCACGATCATACGCACATGGTGATGAACCCAAAGTACAGATTGCGTCTACCTCAGAATTAGTGGTATTGGAAGCTGACGAACCAACCAATGACAATGAGCCAGAATCGACTCCGCCGCAAGAACAGGATACTCGAGAAAGGCGCTATCCAGACAGGATCAGGAAGCCTCCTCAAAGACTGAGTTTATAAATGATTACTTTCAGCTGATGTATATAGTACAAAGAAAATTGTAATTGTAATTAGTTATTATTTAATTGTTAAATGAATGTTATGGACCGTTTATCTAAAAGGGGAGGAATTGTAATGTATGTACCTTTAAGAGAGGAACTATCTTTTACAGCCCCTGTATACTGCAGTACCAGTAGTGACCACACCTGTATATAACACCGTGTAGTAATTTGTACAGTTAGTTCCAGCATACCCTCTGTTCAGTAAACACCTGTTATTACCGTTCTCCTGCAGTCCGTGTGTTATTGATATGTGGACACTACAGTCATAGAGTTATACAGCACAGAAAGAGGCCCTTCGGCCCATCGCGTCCACGCCGGCCATCAAGCCCTGTCTAATCTAATCCCATTTTCCAGCACTTGGTCCATAGCCTTGTATGCTATGGCATTTCAAGTGCTCATCTAAATGCTTCTTGAATGTTGTGAGGGTTCCTGCCTCTACCACCCTTTCAGGCAGTGAGTTCTAGATTCCAACCACTCTCTGGGTGAAAAAGTTTTTCCTCAAATCCCCTCTAAACCTCCTGCCCCTTACCTTGAAACTATGCCCCCTGGTTATTGACCCCTCTACTAAGGGGAAAAGTTCCTATCTACCCTATCTATGCCCTTCATAATTCTGTACACCTCAATCAGGTCCCCCCTCAGCCTTCTCTGCACTAAGGAAAACAACCCCAGCCTGTCCAGTCTCTCTTCATAGCTGAAGTGCTCCAGCCCAGGTAACATCTGTATGTGTGCAGTCCTCTGGTCACAGGCCTTCAGCAGTGGATGTGCACGGGCCGCAAATTCTAGCTGGGAGAAATGGCATGTATGGCCAGGTTCGTCTGTTTAGATTTGTTGCTCTTGGTGTAAACACAGTGGTGGAAGCACTAACACCTCATCGGGGTTACTACAGAAGTCAGGGCTGCAGTCATTAAGTGCAGGATTGCTGCCAGCGATAAATAGCCATGCAGAAAATATCATACTTACAATACAATGGCAACTATGTGTGATATGGACCTTAGTCTTATTTAATTAAGCAATTCTCACGTTCCTATACACAGTTAATGGCAAAATAGCCTGTCGTCCCAGAGGCAGGGTAGTTCTGATCTGTATTTGTTCATAAAAATCCGTGAATAATCAAAATGGGCAAATGGCCAATACTGTAATCAATTAGAGTGGTTACAATGTTGCAGATGGTGGATTCCCTGCCACGTGTAAAAACATTTATTACCTAGTTCTTGTAATTACCAAAGCAATTAGTTCAATGAACAAGCAGTTCTACTGCCAGGTAAAAAGTGACCTTTCCAGTAAAATAAAGATCATGGCCGGAATTTAGAAGTTACTGACCCGGCGGGAGCTTGGGGACCCGGTGGACTGCGGGATCCCCGCACGCTGCGAAGTTTTAACTCCACTGTCGTGCGTGTGAGGTCGCGGACAGGTTCCCCACCCGGAAGACAGGCTGGATTCCAGTCGGGCGTGGAATGCAGGACAGGAGGCCGTAACAAACAGGTTGGTGCGGGGTCCGATGGAGGGAGGCGAGGGGGGTGGTCCGATCCCCGACCCCAGGGGATAGTTCCGATCAAATCAAACTATTAAGTATAGTTATGATTTAGAGTCCCCACCTTTTTCCCCTTATTTCTCGTGAAATGTTTAATAATTTTGCTTAAATAGTGACTGCTGATTCCTTTATTGGGGAAATTAACTTGCAGAATTATTAAGCCTGACAGTGCGAGGGAGCCGAGTTAACATAGAGTTAGTACAGCAGCAACAGTCGAATTTCCTGGGTTAATAAAGGCGCCATCAGCTCCCTCATCATTTGCTGTTTAAAACAAAAAGGTAATCAACACAAAGACATAAAAAAGAAAACTTCTGTAAATCTGAAATTAATAATAGAACACTGGGAATACACAAATCCACCAGCAGCTGCTAAAAATCTATCTTTTAATTTGGGCTGTAGACCCTTCATCACAGCTCTTCCACCTGGAGTTTATTATCTTAAACTGTACTTATCCCTTAAGGCCCTCAGTGCAACTTCTACTCCACTCGTTCATCAACACATTCCAAAGCACTCGGAGACGTCTGTTGAAGAAATGTCAGTCGTTGCTGCATTCATCCAGCTCCCCTTTTAGAGGTATTAACTGACACAACACTAACTTATTAATATTAGGAGAATAATTGTGCAGATTTTGCATCACTCCAAAGCAGTTTCAGCTTCACCATGACACAAAGGGGGTCATTTTGACATTGCACGATGGTGTAAAATTGGTGAGAGTGAATCGGCAGCCTGTTCACCAACTCTCCTGATTCTTACTTCCATTGAAGGTAACGTAAATAAAAATCGGGAGCGATGTAAACCAGGCTGCCCTCTCCTGTTTTACACCATCGCACAAAGTCACAATTACTCCCTATGTATTTTTACTCTCACCACCTCATGTTTGAAGATTTCCCATTACTGATCAATCAACCTGTTTGCTAACTTTCTGCCCAGTTAATTTGGACCAGATCCCTTCTTATTGTGCTGAATGTTGCCCTAAGGCCTTTATTATCCTTTTTTATTCTTGCAGGCCTATTAGGTACTTACATCATTCCTCACTGTTAGTTCAGGTTTTCTGTGATTGGCTGCTCAGTCCTGCATTCATTACAATGGCCCAGAAATTCGGGTCGGGGGCTTCCCGCGGGTGTAAGCGCACCAGCCGTTGTGCTGTGGGCCCCCGTGGAATTCCGATCCTGGGCCTGCTCCAACTGTCGGCGCGCAGTGCTTGCGTATCCCAGGGGCGCAGTTAGTTCGATGCGTCCCCTGGGATCACGTGGGCCATGGAGAGTCAATCGGAGCAGGGAATGTTTCATTCATAAGTTTGACAGGAAGGGCTGTCAAACTTAGAAATACTACGGGCCCTAAAACATCACTAAATCTTCAAATAATTTTTTTTTTAAATCACATTTTTTAAATAAACTATAAATTACATTAAATAACTATTTTAAACAATAATTTAAATTTTTGAAAAAAATAATTTTATTTTCTAACGGGGCTAAAAATAAACTTACCTTTCTTTAAAGTATTTAAAAATAATAAACCTGTGGAAAAAATGTTTTAATTTTAATTAATTCACCACTTACCTTGTAAAAAGCAGGCCTTGTGACTGCTTTTTAAATGTCTAACTTCTGCAGACTTACCCTCCCAGGAAAACCTGCAGAAAAACCGTAAGTTCGATGCGCACGCGCTGCCTCTCCCGCGCACGCGTTCGAACTCTGAACCCCTTCTTTCAGGGGAACGGAAGTGCCGGTTTCCCATGCATGCGCAGTGCATGCAGGAAACCGGCTGTTCCATTGGGCCTACTGGTGAGTACCCCACACGTACTCACCCGTGGAGACCTGAAACATCCTAGCCCCAAGAAAGTTCAGTAAATCTGAGTGTTCCTGGGAATATTCTAAAAAGGGAGAGAAATTAACTCTCGTTTAAATGCAGAGTATCGAGAGCAAATGAAACCATTCAGTGCATGATGTTTTGTGCAGTAAAACATTTAAGCCCAGAACTTATTGTGGGCAGTATTATCATCTAAAAATATTTAAAGCATTTGTATCAAATCCCATTAGAATAATTTTAACAGAGACATCAACCTGCTTAATTTAAGGATTTGTACATTAATATCTGAACTGTAGAATTTTGTTACCATTCTCCATTTCCAATTTTTTTGCTTTCAGACTATTCAGAGGTGAGAAGAAATGGAAAATGGATTCCTATGTGGTGACCACAGGAGAAGCGCACAAAGGAATTTAGTACAAGCGCATTAATGATTCCTACAGAAACCGCATACGGCTGGAAAACTGTTCAGTGAAGTGTTTTGAAAAAAAACAGTGCAATCTTTTGGAAGTTTAATGCAACTCTAGAATTTCTGCTAAATACGTTTGCCAGAACATGGAGAGCTAAAGTTTAACTGAAAATATTTAACCAAAGCTTTGAGGTCTTAAAGAGTCAATACGAAAGGCAAATAGTCCTCATCAATTCCGTGTACGATTTCACAGAGCACACGTAGGGTCAGAGCATTATACATTGGGCCAGAAATTCGCGGCCAAAGGCGTGAGTGCGCTCGGGGTACTCACGCATCTGGCCGTTGGAAATGCCGGCGTTCAGCATGAACAGCGCATGCGGTGAACGCTGGCATTTCCAGACCTCGAACGCGTGCGACTGCACAGGCAGCGCTTGCGCAGTGAACTTCGTAGATTTCATTCATGAAATCCGTGAGGGTAAGTCCTCAGAAGTTACACTTGAAAAAAGCAAGTGTAAAGTGGTTCATTGGCTGCGGAGGAAGAAACATTTTATCGTGGAGCTTCTGAAATGCAATATTTTTGTTTGGGAAAGGGAGGGAAGTTATTTTAAGAAATTTTAAGTAAGTTTTAAAGTTAAAATTTTTTTTTTTTTTTTAAAGGGTTTTCAGAACGGTAGGTAGAAGGAGCAATTGTGGCTGTGTGAATGGAATGTGAGAATGAGTTATGTATGTATGTCCACATATATTCCTTTACGTATATGTATGTATGTTTTATATTCCTTTACTAATGTGTATGAATGTATGTTTTTAATTATGATTTTCCAATAAGTTACTTTCTCTGAAAGTCATAATTAAATAATACATTCATACACATAAGTAAAGGAATATATACATAACACGCAAAGGAATATATACAGACATACATACTTTCAGAAGCTCCACGATAAGAAATATCTTCCTCCGCAGCCTCTGGAGCAACTGTACCCATGCTTTTTTCATGTGTAAGTTGTAAGGACTTGACCTCACTGAAAGCAGTAATGAAAGCGGCGAATTATACTGCGCACGCGCTGCCTGTGCAGTCGCACGCGTTCTGCCTCTGAACCCCTTCGTTCAGAGGACAGGAAATGCCGGTTTTCCCCAAAAGCACTGTGCATGCTGAAAACCGGCATTTCATCCGGCCAGATGCGTAAGTACCCCGACCGTACTCGCGCAGTTGGAAGGGAATTACTGGGCCAACATTTTACATGTCAATAAAATGAAAAATTTAACAATTGCATGACTTGCCCCCTCGCATCTGCGACTGAGGATCCAAGGAGGTGCATTGCGCAAGAGGTCATCATCGTACGTATCCTCACACTGTTCCCTTTGGGGAACTGTATGAAGTGGTGGAAGGATTTATGGCCGTGATTAACGCTCATTCCGTGACCGTAACCATCTTTGAACCAGCCATTAGGGTGGTTAGTCCTATGGCGGGAGGGTTTTACGGGCTCCCACAACCCATCTGAGGGGGGGGGGGCCACCAACACCCACGGACGCAAGTATCCCGCTGGATGTCCACCCAGAATTTAAAGTTGGAACTCCGACTCCACTTGCCGGGACTGTCTGGAGTGGGGTTCAAAACCCTACTCCTTCTGGCCCAGTGGCGGGGATGCTTACTGCTACGCAAAAGGCCCACTCCGCACAAAAGGTGACACCCATACGTTTCCTGCGCCTTTTCCCTCCCTATGGAGCCCTATGCTGCCATTTCACGTTGCTAATCGGATTGGGCCTTTGTCATAGCGGTAGGATCCCCGCCGCTGGGCCAGATCAGGGTAGGGTTTCGAACCCCGCTCCAGACAGTCCCGGCAAGTGGAGTCGGAGCTCCGGCTCTAAATTCTGGGTTGACATCCAGTGGGATATTTGCGTCCGTGGGTGTGGGTGGCCCCCCCTCCTTGTATAGCTTGTGGGAGCCCGTAAAACCCTCCCGCCATAGGACTAACCGCCCTAATGCCTGGTTCAAAGATGGTTACGGTCACGGAATGAGCGTTAATCATGGCCATAAATCCTTCCACCACTTCATACAGTTCCCCAAAGGGAACAGTGTGAAGACACGTATGACGACGACATTGCTAAATAAATAAATGGAATTTAAAAAATTCTTTTAGGGCTTTTAAAAGTCTTTAAATTGCTTTAATTCTGTTTAAAACTACTTCAGATTACTCAAAATAATGTAAACATTTAAAAAAGTTTATAAAAGTTACCAAAATCTTCAAAAAACTTCCAAAAACCTATTTAAACTGCTGCTTTGCATGTAAAAATGCTTAGCAGCTTGACAGAAACATTGGGGGCGTGTCCAGTGAAACTGAGACCTCAAGGGGCGTGTCTCACTTGCACTGCACGCTCCTGGCTTCGCGCTGGCTGCACTCCTGGGCGGCGTGACGTCATACGCTGCCCGGGATTCTTCTTCTGGAAACACCAATTCCAGGCGTCCCTGGAGCTGATCGGCAGTAGCGCGGGGTAAGTGCAGAAACGGGGCTGCAAGCCCCGTTCACCAATTTCTGGCCCAATATTGGAATAGTTAAGTCAGAATCACTTAATGTACCTTTGCATCGTAAAGAAAGAACTTACACGTGATAAGCACCTTATCACATCCTAAGGACGTCTCAAAGTACAATAAAAAAATAATCCATTTGTTGTAAAGTGCAACAAACACAGCAGCCAATTTGTGCACAGCAAGATCCTGCAAACAGCAAATGAATGAATGCCCGGAATTTCCGATGGGAGGCTTCCTGCGTGCGGAGGCCTCCTATCGGAAAAAAAATCTACGAACTTACCTGAGGGCTCCCGAGGTCCGGACACTTCCGCTCCTGGGCCGCTCCACAGTTGAAATGCATAGGGCCCACGTATCCCAGGGGCGCACGCAGTTCGCAAGCGTCCCTGGGATCACGTGGGCCAGGCCAGCCAATGGGAGAAGGGAATCTCCCTTCATACTTTTGACAGATAGACCCGTCAAGTATATGAATGGAGATCACCCCAAAAATACAGTAAAACATTAAATAATTTTTTTTTTAAATCACGTTTTTAAAATGAGTTAAAATTATATTAAATTAAATATTTTAAACATTTTTTACAGGGCTAAAAATAAACTTACCTTTTTTAAAAGGTATTTTAAAATTATAAATGAGTGAAAACATTTTTTTTAAAAACTTTTTTCAACTCTTATGCTGGTAAGATACGTAAGATTTCTAAGGGTTTTCAGCGGGCAGAGGTTCTCCAGAAAGAGGAACTCTTCCCCCCGCAGAGGCCCTTCTCCAGGGCAGGTGTCCGATCTGTCAAGAGCATTCTTGACAGATCGGAAATGCCGGTTTTCAGCGCATGCGCTGTGCATGCCTGAAACCGGCATTTCCGATGTCCCTACGGGTGCGTACACACCCATAGGCATCAGAAAATACGGGCCATAATCTGTTTTTGGTAGTGTTAGCTTTCTAACTTAAAGTGCTACCAACTAGGCCAATCTGATACATCATACTAATTTAGTAATTTCAGCCATGCTGTCGCAACCAATTTGAAACTTTGTTGTCTGAAGTGTGAATATACTTTTGACCGTTTTGAATGAATGAATGAAACATTTATTTGCATATTTATTTGCATATGCAAAGAGCCTAATGTCTGTTTCAGGTGCAGGCCCTGGGCGCCTGTTTATGCACGGTGGCATAGTGGTTAGCACTGTTGCCTCACAGCGCCAGGGACCCGGGTTCAAATCCGGCCTCGGGTGACTGTCTGTGTGGAGTTTGCACGTTCTCCCCGTGTTTGCGTGGGTTTCCTCCGGGTGCTCCGGTTTCCTCCCACAGTCCAAAGATGTGCGGGTTAGGTTGATTGGCCATGATAAGAATTGGCCCTTAGTGTTAGGGGGGATTAAATACGTGGGGTTACGGGGATAGGGCTTGTGTGGGATGGCTGTCAGTGTAGGGACCGGGTGCTAGGGTTTGGATGATCAGCCATGATCTCGTTGAATGGCGGAGCAGGCTCGAAGGCCCTTAATCAGCAATAATTGGCCTTCATAATGCCATTTTAACAGGCCCTTGCATTTTTAACCATTTTCCCACGTAAAACATGCCTGGTGGGGATCACGCCTGTGAAACCTGGCATGAGCACTATTGTTCTGCTGACTATCAGCTGCAGGTCAACCATTAAAGAGGAGATTTGATCAGTCATCATTTGCAGGTGACAGGACTTTGTTGTTTCAGGCCTGGGGCAACTTTTGCCAGGCTTAACCACACCTGTGGAAGGTTGGAGCCTCATACACATCTCCAGTGTGAACTCCTGGGAAACCCCTCTCGCCACCCTCACTCAGCGCTTCCTCAGTGGAGGCATATGCCAGAAGCATGGGAGCCGTTTTTCTCCTTCCCTTCTTGGCATTAGAGGAGCTCGAGCACCAGGCGCGGCAGCAGCAGAACCAGGAACAACAGCAGCACCAGCAACAGCAGCAGAAGCGACAGGCTGCTGCTCACCCACCTGAGGCAGCACAGGCCAGAAGGGGCCAGCGCATGGAAGCCCGTCGGCGCAGGAGATACCCCCCAAACAGGGTCTACAGACACAGGGTCAGCTACCTCAACATGATTGAGCAGCAGTGCCAAAGGCACCTCCGACTTTCGCGACAGGTAGTGACTGACATCTGCGCAATGATACAGCAAGACCTGCTGCCCAGAGGACCAGGTGGACACTCCTTACCAGTGGCCATCAAAGTCACCACCGCACTCAACTTTTTTGCCTTAGGCTCATTCCAGGGATCATCAGCAGACATCAGCGGCATCTCCCAGGCGGCCGCACACACTTGCATCATGCAGTTAACCGATGCCCTCTTTGCCCTCACGCACAATCACATCCATTTCACCAGGGATCGCGCAAATGTGATGGCGCGAGTGGTTGGATTAGCTCATCTGGCAGACTTTCCAAGGGTGCAGGGCGTCATTGACTGCATACATGTGGCCCTTAGGGCAACCCATCGCAATCAAGATATTTTTGTCAACCGCAAGGGCTTCCACTCCCTTAACGTTCAGCTGGTGTGTGACCACAAGAAGGAGATTTTGCATGTTTGTGCCAAGTACCCTGGCAGTTGCCATGACTCCTTCATAATGCACCAGTCTAGTGTGCCTCCGCTATTCAGGCCACCAGACCAACTTCACGGATGGCTACTTGGAGACAAGGGCTATCCCCTGAGGACTTGGTTAATGACGCCGTTGAGGAGGCCAGCCAACGAAGCTGAGGAGCGCTAAAACTCCAGCCACATTTCCACCAGATCCATAATCGAGCAAACCATCGGCTTGCTGAAGATGCGCTTCAGATGCCTGGATAGATCAGGTGGAGCCCTACAGTACTCAGCAGCCAGGGTCTCCAGAATCATTGTGGTTTGCTGTGCACTCCACAACATGGCACAGCATCGTGGCTTGCAGATTCCTGAGGACCAAGTGGCTCCTCACATACCCTCCTCAGATGATGATGATGATGAGAGGAGGAGGAGGAGGGCGAAAACGAGCATCCTGCAGAGGCCCATCAACCAGCGGCAGCATTACGCGAGAACGTTGCTGCCCGGGATGCAAGGAACGCACTCATCCTGGCCAGATTTGCTTAGCCTAGTAAATCAAACTCTTTTGCCTCGCAGCTTCTTACCTGAGCATCGACAATGGCCAAACCCTGCAGATTCCTAGCTATTTGACCAGCATCCTGACAACTGCAAGTAATCCTAAGCCCTCAATGTGAAAGCCCCATTCGCGAAATGACACACACCAGAACTGCAGCAGTTGCCATCAGAATTTTTATGCACAAGAACCAACTGATGGCACTTTTACAATATACACATTTCACCCAAGTGACTACTTGTGCTTTATTTTCCTTTTACGCGTGCTCCTACGTAGTGGTTCCCCTGTGGCTTCAGCAGATGTGGAGGCCCCTTGCTCACTTTCCTGCTGCTCCTGTCTCAACACCTTTGGCGGGCGTCCTCTGGGGTGGCGAGCCTGTGAGGGCTCGTCAGCAGTCTGCTGCTCCTGCGGCTGTGCAGGGGTTGAGATGTCTATCTCACTTGGGTGTGGACTCCGGTGGGGCTCTGACCGAGGGCTCTGCAGTGGTATGGAAGTGTGAGCGCTTGGAGAGGAATCCCCACGACCTTGAGGCCTGCCACCAACCTCCCTCTCATGGGTCAGCTCCCCTTCCGCACCTGCAAGTGGCTTGAGAGCACCTTGCTGCACATCAGGGGGGCCATGGGGACCCGTATCTGCAACAATCCTACTCAGAAGGACTTCCATGAAGGTCTGGTTTCTCTGTTCAATAGATGCCCATCACTCCTCAAGAGATGTCATTCTATTCTGAACACTCACCATGTTTTCCATACCCTGGCGACTAACCTCCTCCATGGCCGTAGCCCTCCTCTCCTCGACCGTAGCCAGCCTTACCACGGAGGCAGCAATCATTTCCACGTAGGTAGCCATCCTTTCCGTGCTGATGCGTTCATGCGCCACTGACTCCACAAAGGCTCTGCTCATGTTCGCTATGGACTCCTCCACTCGCTCCACACTCGCAGTGACCCTGGGGACAAAACCTGCCAGAGACTCCTGCATCTGTGCATGGAGTTCCATCACCTCTGAACTTATGGATGGACCCAGAGGCAGAGGGTCGACATGCAGCTGAGCCGAGCTGGCAGAGTCCTGCGCACTCCGACAAGGACTCTCCACTGCTGTCCCTGTCTCCACAATCTGCTGATGCTCACTTATGAGCTGTGATACACCAGGTGACAACACTACTCTATGTCCCGAAGGTCCCCCCGAGGTGTGAGTGTCTGCGCTGGTGCTGGGTGCGCTTATTTCTGCTGACGCTGCGCCCTCAGAGGTTGCAAATTCCTGTGAGGAGTCTGGAATCTCAGGCTCTTCCTCCTGCACAGTGGGGACGGGCTCTCGATGGTCCTGTGGGGGAGTCAAGGAAAAAGTTAGAGATGTGATGCCAAGGTTACATGCACATTGCATTTTGCAGATGATCATAAGTCCATTATGATGTAGCTTCAGAATCATTATCAGCGACTCATGCAATGTCAATGAGAGAGATGGAAAACTATTCTGTCACCAGTTTGCGGGGATGCACCTGTCTGTCCTTCCCCAACTTCTGCATCTGTATCAGCCCCGACAATCTCCAGGACGGCTTCCTCCCAGGGGGTGAGCTGGGCTAATGAGGGTGGCCCTCCTCCTGTCCTGGCTTGCTCTCTCCTGTTGTGAGCTCTCTTCTGCAATGAGGGAAACAAGTGGAGGTTGAGTGAGAATGAAGTAGTGAGTGTAGAGATTGCACAGCATAGATACTTAGAAGGAGACAAAGATGGAGTGAGGTTGCAAGACCAAGGACCCTCCCTGTGTGTTGTTAGTTGTGTTCAAAGCATCAGAGTGAGAGGGAGTGTGAGGGCTGCATGGTAGAATAGTTAGGTGAATGTGAGCATAGGGAGAGAGGGAATGGCTAAGGGTGCATGGATGTGAGTGTCAAGTGGGATGTGGAGGAAGAGATTGCTAAAGCTGAGTGCTGGTGAGGAAAGGCAATGGGGATCAGATTGAGGGTGATGGAAACTTCATACTTACTTTTCCAATGCGATGAAGATCATGGAATCTTTTCCTGCACTGCATCCAAGTGCCCTGTGTGACCCCCAAGGAGTTGACCTCCCCAGCCACCTGTAGCCACACAGCCTTGCTCTGACTGGGAGGCCTCTTCCTCCCTGAAGAAGGGAACAGGACCTCCCTGTGGGCCCTAGCCCCATCCAACAATGCCTGCAGTGATGCCTCATCAAATTTAGGTGCAGCTCTTGCCCTCCCGCTGGCCATTGTTCCTGCAGGCTCCTGTGCCATCATAAGGGGAAAGCTTGGAAGCCTGCAGAGGAAGCAAGGCTTGCTGTGGACCTTAAATGCAGCAGCAATGATGACGTCATTGGAGGGGACTTGCAGTCATGAAAAACCCATTTGCAAAGGCTTCCCACACGTTGGAAATCAATTGGCCAATTGAGTTAAAATTGCATCAATCTCACATCCATTTAGATTTGTGTGGGAAACACGAAATTCGGGGAACCTAACAATAGCCCTCTTCTGTTATTTGAAGGGGCTGCTCCTCGATTTTTGGTTGCACTTCAGTCCCACGCTCTTGATCTACGGTCACCCGGTGCGGAGGGGAGCGGGCAGGTGGAGGACCTCCTCGTGGGTCTGCTCCTGGGCCTGGCTAAAAAGCCATCAATTGGTCCAGGCAGCGGGCGGTCGAGGGGGTCGTCCAGCCAGATTGCCTCCCTCTCTTCCGCGGCCATGTTCGCGCCCGGGTGGCCCTGGAGATGGAGCACGCGGTGTCCGCCGGCGCGCTCGAGCGCTTCCGTGACCGGTGGGCGCCGCGGGGACTGGAGTGCATAATTGGATTGGATAACCAAATTTTAATTTGATTTGCTAAGGATTATTTAAAGTTTTATTAGTTACAGTCTATTTGTTTATTTTTGACTGGTCCTATCAAAAGAGGAACAATTGCCTGCACCTGAGTTAAAATCGACCCCTAATTGTCCAGAAATCTCTCTTTATAGTTTCTAAGGAGCTAGGCAGGAGCAACATATCTCTTACCTTACAGAAAGGTTATATTTCTAAAACTGATGACATTTACATCTTGAAATAATAGACTTTGTGAATGAAGATGTCTGAAAGTTTCAACCAAAAATTTGTTCAGAGAATGATATATATAAAAATATTTATTTTGATGCATCAAATTTTTTGCTTACCACTTAAGATTCTCGCCCATCACAAAGAACAGCAATTCAACTTCTATTTTCCTATGCAGAAATTTTCCTTCAGCCAGTTTATAGGGAAATATCGAATTGCAGGCACACGTTTCCTGACTTAGTTCCCTGGCGTTTACAGATTCCTGGTTTTGCTCCTGCAGTTTCAGCCTAGCCACTGTTGACAAACTCAAGCAACAGCCAAGTAACTTGGTACTTCCTACATTAAAAGCCCAAAGATTATGTGCACTCTTTCAGGGTCAATGGGGTCCTGTCAGCTCAGACTCAGAAATAAGAAAATGATTTTGATATAAAAAATATTACACAAAAAATATAACCAACCATGTCTCCTCACACAAGTACAGTATGTGACTCATGATGTAAGGGAAATCTGACAGTAGGAACCACAATTTTGAATAACTTTTGATACGTCAATAGATCTCAACAGTGTTAATTTTTTGTCTTTATGTACCACATAGGTTCGTAGCATAGAGCCTCACAGACCACATATAAGGTTTAAATTAATGACCCATTAATTTAAAGTTGCTCTGCTTTTGACCATCATCGGGCTCTGCTTTAAAAATTTTCACCGATGAGGCAAGCAGCAGTAAAAATGACCCTTGTCACACCTCAAACAGGACAAAAGAGCAGATAAGAATTAGAAGTGTGATTCTGACTGAATTGCCTGGGCTTCAAGGGCTGGATTACCTGGGTATTGGAGCAACATGTGGCCCGAAAGTCGCAGGTTGGACTCCCCTATAATTGCATTGGACCTGGGTAGTGTAGGATACCAGCCAGAGAGTAGAGTAGTCAGTCGAAGGAGGGAATGCAGCACAGAGAAGGAACCAGGACACTTGAGTGGAGAATTCAACAGTGCGAGAGAGCAGAGGAAATGGGAGCTGGAGTAGGGCACGAGTCCTGAGTCGAAGCAAGACACAAGGCCTGCATTGATGCAGGTATTGGCCAGGGTCAGTTTATTGTTATCTGTCAACTGAGAATGGCAAAATCTGGGGTCTCAGACTGTCAGAGATGTTCCTGGGGTTAAGACCAGGAATAGAGCTGTTCCTAGCACTGAGGGCAAGAGTTAAGGCATTCCTGGGTTTTTGAGACTGGAATGGGGATTGGTGAAAGCAAGGTCAATTCTTTACAATATATAGCACGTCTCTTATCAAAATACCTCAGGTATCGTTGTCTGTTTTATTTTAATACAGAAATAAATTCACAGCTACCTTCAAAGTGTTCACCCATCCTAATAATATATTCTTTGGCCTAGAAATTGGGTTTTGGCTTAGCCAGGGCTTTAGCGCCGGAAGTTAGTGCCGGCGCTAAGTCCCCCTGCGCGCGGCAAAAATTCAGTAGCGCCGCGCCCAAACGGCTGCCGGCGCTACTGAAGGGTCTTAGCGCCTGGAAAAGGGCGCTAACTGCCGTTTAGCGCCGCAATTCCGGCGCTGCGGCACCCGATGCGGTGCGGCAGGCTGGGGAAGTGCAGGCCTCCTCCTTCCGTTAAGGAGGAGCTGCCTGCACCCGGCCGCGGCCCACGCAAATCTGTTTAAAAATGAGCCCGGCACCTCGGACAAGTGCCGGGCTTGCATCTGTTCCGGGAGGGGGGGGGAGAAGTCCGGGGAGGGAGCTGCGGGCAGGCGGCCGGCGGGAAAGCGGCCGGCCGCCGCGGGGCCTTTAATGCGCCGGCGCAAACACATGTTGGACTCTGTTGCCAGAGTCTTAGTTGCGGCTGCCACGGGCGAGGCGGCCGCAACTGAATTTTGGCGCTGGGGCCCGTCGGCATGGCAACCGGGACGCTGCGCACACCGATGACGTCATCGGTGCCAGCGCAGCGCTACCGGTGCAACGCCGCTTTAGGGCCCCAGGGAATTTTTCAACTGGCCATAACTCTGGCGCTAGTCCCTCTAGCGCCTCAAAAGCGGCGCTAAGGCTAGTGAATTTCTAGGCCCGGCCTAGAAATTGGGTTTTGGCTTAGCCAGGGCTTTAGCGCCGGAAATTAGTGCCGGCGCTAAGTCCCCTGCGCACGCCAAAAATTCAGTGGCGCCGCGCCCAAACGGCTGCCGGCGCTACTGAAGGGTCTTAGCGCCTGGAAAAGGGCGCTAACTGCCGTTTCGCGCCACAATTCCGGCGCTGCGGCACCCGATGCGGTGCGGCAGGCTGGGGAAGTGAAGGCCTCCTCCTTCCGTTAAGGAGGAGCTGCCTGCACCCGGCCGCGGCCCGCGCAAATCTGCTTAAAAATGAGCCCGGCACCTCGGACAAGTGCCGGGCTTGCATCTGTTCCGGAGGGGGGGGGAGAGAAGTCCGGGGAGGGAGCTGCGGGCAGGCGGCCGGCGGGAAAGCGGCCGGCCGCCGCGGGGCCTTTAATGCGCCGGCGCTAACTGCAGTAAGGCACCTCTGACAAAACGCTGGTTGCGGCTGCCACGGGCGAGGCGGCCGCAACTCAATTTTGGAGTTCGGGCGCGTTACCACGGCAACCGGGACGCTGCGCACACCGATGACGTCATCGGTGCCGGCGCAGCGCTACCGGAGCAACGCCGATTTAGGGCCCCAGGGAATTTCACTACTGGCCATAACTCCGGCGCAAGGCCCTCTAGCGCCTCAAATGAGGCGCTAAGGCTACTGAATTTTCAGCCGCTTGTGTTTTAGTGTGGTCTGTCCTTTCCCATTGCTGGATGGGAGAGGATGAAGGGGAGGTGGTTTGAAAGCAATAAGACCGAGACTGCTCTGTGAATGGTTTTTATTCCCTCCCACTTCAAATGAGGATGATGTTCTTAGACATATAAGGAAGGCAGCCTTAATTGTATTCTGAAAGTCGTACTCCACAAAGTATTTGCAAAGAGTGCCGCTCGTGCATTCTGGGAGTTGTACTGTGCTAATTAGTTGAGCTCTTTCATTCAGGGAGTACAAGTTACAGACGCTTGTAAAAGAGTCAGGGGGGAAAAGTCAGTTGGTTGCGCCACCCGTTAGCGCCGTAAGAGGCACTGCCCACACCTCCCGCAAAATTCAGCGTGAGGTTAGTGGTGGCGCTAACCGGTAGCGCTGCACCGCTGGTGATGACGTCATTGGTGTGCGCAGTGCCCCGCTCACGCCCCGGCCGCAATCTTCGGGAGTGCCCCCTGATTTACCGCCGGACACCATGTCCGACGGGGTCAGGGGGACGTACCTGCGGCCAGGGAGGCGCAATTTAAAGGCGAGGTGCGGGGCGACCATTTTTGTTGCTGGCCGCCTGCCAGCACCTGCCTGCGCTCCCGTCCCCGGCCTCCTGAACCACCCCCCCCGCCCCCACCCCCCCGCGGAGTGCCGGCTGTGCTCCAAGAGCCCGGCACTTCTAGTGAGTGCCGGGCTCTTTTGCCTGCACTCCCGGTCCCCGGGGGCCTAGCTGGGCCCCAGATCGCGCTGCACAAGGCCGCTCCCCTTTAAGAAGGGGAGGAAGGCCTGCAATACTGCGGCGTGACGTGCCACAGCGTGTGGCGCTGCGGCACGTAGCGCTGCAATATTCACTCACAGCGCCCCAAGAGGGATGCGGGGCGCTTCCAGTAGCGCCCCGCTTCCCTCTTGTGGCGCAACCACTCAATTTCTGGCGCGGGGCGCCCCGGCGAAGTTAGCGCCTCAGTTGGGGCGCTACTCAATTTTTAGGCCTCAGGCTTCTGGCAGGGAATATTTGTGAATTTGTCCATTGGGTTATGACTTAAATATTTGTGAATAATATCATTTTGTATGCGTTTGCTATGCCAGAATCTTTATTTTGTATAATGCCCTCAGGTTACTGTCAAAACAAGATGGCGGCTACAAGCATTTTCAAAAAACATATTGAGTAATTTAATTGCCTCCCTCCTCCTTGCTAGTTGCCTGACTGATAGCTGTTTTCTGACTGTTGGTTCTTGATGGTTAGTTTTTGTACTGCCTTGCTACTTATACTCTCTGTTCAGTTGGGATTTGTTTGTTTATGGGGATAGAATTTGAGTGTGTTGTACACATGTGTGGCAAAGTGTAACACTCTCAAGTGTGACCATGTAATATTTTGAAGTAGGTAAAATGCATGCATTTGCAAGGCTTTTAGTTATGGTAGATAACATTGTTTTAAAGACTATTTTTGTTTTCCATTCTTTCTGTTCATTGTCAAAATAAAATCTGATGAAGATGCAATTGGTCCATTGTGTTGTGTCCATGTATCTTAATGTTGTGTCCTTCAATAATCAGACAACAGACTGCAGGGAACGATTCAACGGGTGTTTACTGAATGAGGATTACTCTAGAACTAACTTTACAGATCACTACTCAGGGTTAATATACAGGTGTGGTCACTGCCGGTACTACAGTATACAGGAGCTGTAAAAAGTAGTTCTCCCCTTAAAGGTACATACGTTACAATTCCTCCCCTTTTAGATTAACAGTACCATAACACTCATTTAACAATTAAATATCAAACTAATTACAATTAACACTTTTAACATGCAACATTAGCTGAAAATAGTCTATTTATAAATTCAGTCTTTGGGGAGGCTTCCTGATCCTTTATGGATAGCACCTTTACCGAGTGTCTTCTCTTGGTGCGGAGGCGATTCTGGCCCCCTGTCGTCGGTTGGTTCATCAGCTTCCGATGCTACTGTTTCTGGGGTAGATGCGACCTGTACGTCGGGTTCATCACCAGGTACGTATGGGCGAGGCATGGGGTTGACTTGTTCCTGTGACTCTAGGATCTGGTCAGCATGGCGTCTCACGATGCTCTCCCCAACGTCCACTGTGTACATTAGTGGGCCCTGCCGTGTGCATATCGTTCCTGGCTGCCATTTTTCTGTTCGGTAGTCGCGGGCCAAGACTGGTTGCCCTACATTGAAGCTCCTTGTTGGCTTCTCATGGATGTGCTGGAATTGCTTACTCTCAACATCTCTTCGTACATTTGGTCTGAGCAAATCCAGGCGAGATCTTAACCTTCGGTTAAAGAACATCATGGCTGGGGCCTGGTTGGTGACTGCATGTGTCGCATTCCGGTAGGCGAACAGGAAATTGTCCACCTTGTGCTGCAGCGGAATGTTGTCATTGTACATAGCCTTTATTGCCTTCTTAAAGGTTTATACGAACCTCTCAGCCAATCCATTTGTGGCTGGATGATACGGGGCGGATGTGTAATGCCTTACCCCATTCCTTTTCATAAATCTTCAAAACTCTTCGGACACAAACTGTGGTCCGTTATCAGAGCAAATCTGCTCTGGCAAGGCATTCCTGGCAAAAATGGTCCGTAGGACTGCAATAGTTTTCTCCGTGGTGGTGGAGGACATTTCGATCACCTCAGGCCATTTCGAGTGCGCATCCACGGTTATTAAAAACATTGAGTCCACGAATGGACCAGCAAAATCAATATGCACCCATTGCCATGGAGATGAGGGCCACTCCCATGGGTGTAGAGGGGCATGTGGTGGTGCATTTTGGAACTTCTGGCATCCTGAGCAGCTCTTTGTCAGGTCCTCGATTTCCTGATCGATCCCCGGCCACCACACATAAGCCCTAGCAAGGCTTTTCATTTTCACCCCTCCCAGATGACCTTCGTGAAGCTCATTGAGCACTCTCTCCCTTAACTTGGGTGGAATTACCACTCGGGACCCACACATCAAGGTCCCCTGGCATACTGACAGCTGTTCTCTTCTGGATGAGAATGCTGGCAACAGTGAGTCGCCATGTGTTGGCCATCCCTTCACCGTCAAATCATATACCCGAGACAGTGTCGGGTCATTTCGGGTCTCCTTCTCTATACCAGCGTTAGTTACTGGCAAGCATTCAATTATAGTCGAATGAAATATTTCGAAAGGATCCACTGCTGGTGCTTCCTCCGCAGTAGGCAGTGGCAGGCGTGATAGCCCATCAGCGTTTCCATGCTGTTTCGTGCCCTTATACTCGATTTCATATTGGTGCGCCCCTAGAAAAAGGGACCATCTTTGTAGCCGTTGCGCAGTCATCACCGGAATGCCCTTCTTTGGATTAAAGATGGAGACAAGTGGTTGGTGGTCAGTCAGCAAGGTGAACTTCTGCCCGTGCAGATAGTGATTGAAATTTTTCACTCCCCACAGTAGGCTGAGGGCCTCCCTGTCAATCTGGGCGTAGTTACGCTTGGCTGAGGTTAGTGATCGTGACACAAAGGCTATTGGCCTCTCTGAGCCGTCCGAGAATTTGTGCGACAGCACCGCTCCAATGCTGTAGGGTGACGCATCACATGCCAACCGAATTGGTAATGCCGGGTGGTAATGGGCCAATACCTCTTTCGATGTGATTAGTGTTTTGCTCTTCTGGAAAGCTCGTCTACATTCGTCACTCCACTTCCATGGCACCCCAGTTTGCAGTAGGGTGTTCAGTGGGTGTAGTATTGTAGACAAATTTGGCAAGAACTTATGGTAGTAGTTTACCAGCCCGAGGAACGACCTCAGTTGTGACACATTTTCCGGTGCTGGAGCCTTGACTACTGCCTCAATCCTCTCTGGGGACTTATGTAACCCCTCTTTATCGATAACGTGGCCACAATACGAGATCTGTTTTCTAAAAAACTCGCATTTGGGGCGGTTAGCTCGGAGCCCATATTCCTGCAATCTAGTGAGCACCTGCTCCAGGTTGGCAAGGTGATCACTGTCATTTTCGCCCGTGACCAGGATGTAGTCCAAATAACACTGGGTCCCTGGGATCCCTTGCAGGACTTGTTCCATTGCCCTCTGCCAAGTAGCCGGAGCTGATGCTACCTGAATACCAGCCGGTTGTATTGGTAGAGACCTTTATGGCTGTTGATTGTGAGGTATTTTTTTGATGCTTCTTCTACCTCCATTTGCAGATACACCTGGGCCAGATCAATCTTAGTGAAGCGTTTCCCTCCAGATAGTGAGGCGAAAATGTCTTCAATCCGCGGAAGTGGATATTGTACGGTGTGAAGGAGTGGGTTCACTGTTACCTTAAAGTCCCCACAGATGCGAACCTTCCTTGGTTCCCCAGGCGTGCTGCTCAATGACTTTTTCATCACAGGGATGATGGGTGTAGCCCACTCGCTCCAGTCTACCATGGACAGTACACCTGAACGTTCCAGACTCTCCAGCTCTGCTTCGACGGCTGGGCGGATCGCATAAGGTACCAGTCTGGCCTTAAAAAATTTGGGGCTTGCGTTTTCTTCAATTTTAATCATCGCTGTCATGGCTTTTAGTGTTCCAAGTCCTTGCTGGAACACTTCTTTCGCGTCAGTTAGGATCTTTGACAGTCGCCCAGGTGTGACGTCGTCATCCTTTTTGTCAGCCACAGTCAGTGCCTGTATGGAATGCCAATCTAGCTGTATCTTCCGGATCCATTCACGTCCTAGTAGTGGTGGTCCTCCATCTGGCAATACATATAGGTCCATTTTTGGTGTTTCCTTGCCGTTATATATAACGTTCACCCTTATTTTTCCTTTGGGGTAGACTTTTTGCCCCGTGTACGTCTTCAAGACAATCTTTGTATCTCTCAAGGGTATATGTGAGAATAGCCGCTTGTAGTCCCTTCGGTTTATGACTGTTAGGGCTGATCCTGTGTCCAATTCCATTTTCACTTGGACTCCTGCTATCTTGAGCGTGACCCAGATCGTTTGGTGATCCTCCGTTTTGATCACATTATGTAGTTTCAGACAACCCAGCTCCTTGCTTCTGGAGTCTGTATCACTCTTCTGTTCATCTGAACTACTCTCCGTCACCTTATGTACCTTCTTGTACTTCTCCTGTGGAGATTTCTTGCTGCTGGTTCTCTTTCCCGACCTGCAGACTCTTGCTATGTGTCCTACTTTTCCACACTGTCTGCACACTTTGTCCTTGAACCAGCAATCATTATGGTCATGTGTTGTTCTGCCGCAGCGATAGCACTTCACTCTTCCGTATGACATTTCATTTGTGCCATATTCTTGCGGCCTCCGTTGTATCTCTGCAGCGCCCCATGCTGATGCTTCGTGTGATACTGCAATGCTGAAAGCCTTGTCCAGCGTAAGATCCTTTTCTGATAGAAGCCGTTTCTGGGTTCCTTCACTTTGAAGCCCACACACAAACTTGTCCCTTAAAGTATCTGCTAGTCCCGTTCCAAACTGGCAGTGTTTCGATAGCTTGCGCAGTTCCGTTAAATACTCAGCATTACTTTCATCTTTATGCTGGTTCCTTTTGTGAAACTTAAATCTTTCTGCTATCAGCAGCGGTGTGGGGTTTAAGTGGTCCTGTAGGATTGACACTATGTTTTCAAAATCCTTTTCTACTGGCTTCTCTGGGGTTACTAGGTTTCGTAGTAAGCCATACGTTTTGGCACCCATTAAATTCAACAATACCAGCGCTTTCTTGTCATCTGGCACTTCATTCACCTTGCAGTATACTTCTATGCGTTCGACATATGTCGTCCAATCTTCGACTTCATTGTCGAACGCTGTGATACTGCCACTCTTTGGCATTTTTGGGTGTGGTTAGACTGGCTTAAAATGGCGTCTCCCGCGCTTTCCTTTCTTCCCCGCTGCGGCTTAAAATGGCGTCTCCCGCGCTGCTGCCAACGCCGCTCTCGGCGGTCCTCGTGGCAAATGGCGACGCCCTGTGGGTTTCGTGCGCTGCTCCTGCGCTGCTGCCAACGCCGCTCACTGCGGTCCTCATGGCAATGGCAGTGCCTCGCGTTTTCCTGTGCGCCTCTCTCCCCCGTTGACGCTGCTCGGCCCTTGAACACCGGCTGCGCTCTGCACGTTTTCCTGCGCGCCTCTCTCCCCCGTTGACGCTGCTCGGCCCTTGAACACCGGCTGCGCTCTGCTCTCTCTCGCCTCTCTCCCCCGTTGACGCCGCTTGGTCCTGAACACCGGCTGCACCTTGTGCGCTCTGCCCTCTCTCTCTCCCCCGTCGACGTTGTTCGGCCTTTTTCTGTGCCGCTCGGTCGGGCTCTAGCCCGTCGCTGTCCAGGAAGGGTCTGCGCAGTACCTGTTGCCAGCCCGTTTCGCTGGACCACCATGATTGGAAAGCCAAGCCTGGCTCTCGACAGCCTCCCCTGCGCTCCTCAAATCTCCGCCGGATGACTGGGCGGTTACGCGTGGTCAACGCCCGTGCTCCTGGACTCGACCTTCTTCCACGGTTCTCCAGGAGCGAATCCCTGGGAGGTGATGCAGAGTTGCAGGTAGGTTCGAATCTGCTCATCGCCAATGTTGTGTCCGTGTATCTTAATGTTGTGTCCTTCAATAATCAGACAACAGACTGCAGGGAACAATTCAACAGGTGTTTACTGAATGAGGGTTACTCTAGAACTAACTATACAGATCACTACTCAGGGTTTATATACAGGTGTGGTCACTGCCGGTACTACAGTATACAGGAGCTGTAAAAAGTAGTTCTCCCCTTAAAGGTACATACATTACACATTGGGTTATGACTTAAATTTCTTGCAGTATTTTAGAATGACAGGGGCAAGATCAAAGTCTCCACGGTTTTCTATAAAAATGAGGTTTATCAGTTCAGAAACTCAAGGCGAGCATTCATGTTGCTTCTTGACCATTGGAGAAACCACAATGCCTTGCAGTTTTGTCTAAAATGCTCTCCACTAACCCATAGTTTTCAACTGTTGTTGTTGCTTCCCAGAACATCAATGAAATGTTATTCTATTGCTTTGTAACTCACAGTGTGTTTTGGAACAGCTTTGAATGTTTTAAAACGGCACTTTAGGTTTTACCAAGTAGGGGTTGAGTCTGTCTATTTCAGACAGTAAAAAAGAAATGTTTCGGAGAAGGACTGTTACACACGCATGCACAGACAAAGCAAGGTGTTTGTTCAAGATAAGCCACTATTCTCTGCATTTTTAAATTATATATATTGCCTTACAGTGAGTGTGGCAGGCCAATCACTCATAAACCACAATATCAGTGACATGCAGGTTCACTGCAGACCACTCAGGGTTACAAGAGTGATCTGAACAGTCAGCATGAAGCTGTTATCAACAAAAGGTATTAGCTAACAGGAATACTTCTCCAAGATATTTGACTCTGAGTCAAAACTAATTATTCTGTTATAAATCACTGGTCAGGCAACATTTGTTCTCTTATGAACAGCTACAGGCACCATACTGTCAAAAGCTCACTTTTAAGAGTTGGAGAGAGTTCACAGGAGAAATCTCAAGCAAGACTTGAGTATAATGCAGAGTGGTAGATAGGTAGAAAGGACTCCCAGCTAAAGTTAATGCTGTATCAATTAACACATTTTAAAAAGAGCCGGATGAACATCTGGTTGGGAATGGGATTGAATGTCATGAGCATAAATACATACAGAAATGATGAAATTATGTTCCCTGACCTACTGAGACTAAGAAAATGGTAGACCAAGGAAAGGAGTTGGCCTACGATATCAAAAGGGTTGATTTTCCAAATGCGCGCTATTGGATGGGAGCCATGCCTGTCCACAGCACGCATTCAGTGCATCAGCCCTAATGGATGGTAGGAGTCGGGATGTTTTTCTATCTATGAAGAGCAAAGAGAACCTTTGCAGAACCTTTCCTCATGAGATTACATGGGTTCGATAGAGTCCACAAGTGAGCAGTTTGATGGCAGATGGATTTTTCTTGTTCATAATTTCTTATCTTCTCTTGTTCAATCCAGAACTGGAGACGCATGTGTGACTATGAGTTTCTGTATTGCCCACTGTTGACACAGCACTGGTGTATATTGTGTGACACTGAAGTTTATCCCTTCCCTTCTTCTTGTGCCAGGGCATGAATGCAATAGGACAGAATATATGGCAAAGGACATTACTTGTCCTGCATGGCAGATGGTTCCACTTCATGTATTTTTACATACATAGGATGCTGATTAGCCAAAACTGACAGTTA
Organism: Somniosus microcephalus; assembly: GCF_052327205.1. Taxonomy (NCBI): domain Eukaryota; kingdom Metazoa; phylum Chordata; class Chondrichthyes; order Squaliformes; family Somniosidae; genus Somniosus; species Somniosus microcephalus. Next base: position 173,311,533 of record NC_140999.1, on the reverse strand, counting down.
ATTAAAATATTTATCTGTGCATTAACAGCTTCCTTTTTTGATGGCAGCACACATTTACATCACAAAATGCAATGAAATAGGAAATAATTCCTAGCAATGTCATTAGATTCCAGGTCTGAATGTATAAGAATCCTTCTTGCTTGTAACTGGATTGCCATTTGCAATGCCTCTACTACACTGCCGTGTACATGTTATTCTTATCTATTTAACATAATAAAACAGAGAAAATGGATAATCATTGGTAACATAGAAGATAGGAGCAGGAGTAGGCCATTCGGCCCCTCGAGCCTGCTCCACCATTCAATGAGATCATGGCTGATCATCCAAATTCAGTACTCTGTCCCTGCCTTCTCCCCATATCCATTGATCCCTAGTTGTACCTATTCCTGGTAAATTATCACAATAGATAAAATTATATGATACGTCGTGACAAATATATGTATAGTATCACACTGTACTGAAGGATTCAAGAAACTAAAATATTACCACACAGAAAGAGGTTATTTGGCTCAACACACCTCTACTGGCTCTCTGAAAGAGCTATTCACTTAATCCCATTCCCCTGTGCTTTCCCCATATCCTTTTACATTTTTCTTTTTCAAATATTTATCTATCTCACTTATGGATTCTGCTTCCAAGATTATTTCTAATAGGGTCTGTGTCCTAACAACTCTGTGCAAAAAAAAATTCTCCTGACCTCTCCCTTTGTGCTTTTGGTGGAGTGAAGAAAGGAGTGATGTACTAAAGGCCAGAGTCAAAGGAATAGAGTTCTTCCGTGAGGGGGGATTATAGGATCCAGGAGATTGCAGAGATAGGGTGGGAGAGGCCATAGGGAGATTTACAGATGACTACGAGGATTTTGAATTGAATGCATTGGTTAATGGAGGGACCAATGTAGGTTAGTGAGGACAGGGCTGATAGATGGAGGCTCAAAGCCTCCTTGAAAAAGTGCAACATCCCCACCGACATCTGGGAATCCCTGGCCCAAGACCGCACAAAGTGGAGGAGAAGCATCCAGGAAGGTGCCAAACACCTCGAGTTTCTTCGCCGGGAGCAAGCGGAAGCCAAGTGCAAGCAGCACACGTCAACCCAAGCACCCCACCCACCCGCCCCTTCAATCACCGCCTGCCCCACCTGTGACAGAGACTATAGGTCCCGCATTGGACTCATCAGTCACCAGCAAACTCATTTTTAATGTGGAAGCAAGTCATCCTCGGTTCCAAGGGACTACCTAAGAAGAAGAAGAAGATGGATGAGCAGGACTTAGTACAGGATAGGATACGGTAGCAAGTAGTAAATTCAAAACCATTTCTTCTTGCGTGTAAAAGATAATTGGCTTTTACTTTAACAGGGATGCTTTCTCCATTTCTTTGCCGTATTTCTCAACACCTTTAGATATTTGAGTGGCTGATGCTATATGCCTATTTGAACAGCAGTTTACAATGTGTGGAACAGACTGCCCAGAGAGACAGCAGAGGCAGATAATGTCAGTGAAGAAAGCAATTTAGGGATAGACGAGATAGCACCATGTGGCATTTTGTGACCATTGTGACCAACCAGATAATCTTCTATGGTCCTGTATATTCCTATACTCCTACTATTACACTACATAAAATTACATAGAGCACCACTAAAAAAAAGAAAGACTTGCATTTATATAGCGCCTTTCACAACCACCAGATGTCCTAAAACGTAAAAGATTCCATGGTACTATTTTGAAGAAGAGCAGGGGAGTTATCCCCGGTATCCCAGCCAATGAAGTACTTTTTGAAATGTAGTCACTGTTGTAATGTAGAAAATGCGGCAGCCAATTTGCGCACAGCAAGCTCCCGCAAAAAGCAATGTGATAATGACCAGATAATCTGTTTTAGTGATGTTGATTGAGGGATAAGTATTGGCCAGGACACCGGGGATAACTCACCGGCTCTTCTTCGAAATAGTGCCATGGGATCTTTTATGTCCACCTGAGAGAGCCGACGGGGCCTCGGTTTAACGTCTCATCCGAAAGACGGCACCTCCGACAGTAAAGCACTCCCTCAGTATTGCACTGGAGTGTCAGCCTAGATTTTTGTGCTCAAGCCTTTGGAGTGGGACTTGAACCCAAAACCTTCTGACTCAGAGGTGAGGGTGCTGCCCACTGACACTAGATAACTCAAATTCTTATTTTCTTGCGGGGGGGGAGAGTAAAAGGTAAAAATTAGAAGAAATAAAATTGACAGAAATGCTGAGAAAGATATTACAATTTCAAGTGGTCCCATATCTGAAATGCTATTAAAAAATTATGTTTGAAATTATGTTTTATTGCTTTTGTCTCTCTGGGACATTGAATTGTTCAAAGTAGTCACGATTCAATCTAATCATTTTATTTATGAGATCTTTAGTTGACTCAGCACATTTCTCCCCTGTTCTCACAATAGTTTGTGTGATTTACATATGCAGATGTATAGGTAAATGCTGGGGTCGATTTGAACTCTCGATAGATTTTGGGCAGGTGGGTAGCATTGGGAAAGTGCAAAATGCACTCGCTGAAGAAAATTTGAAGAGAGAGGAGGCCACGACTTGCCTTGTGGGGTCGAGGGAAGCACACCTGCACTTCCTGACCCCACAAAGGAAGGTAAAAAGTTTAACTCTTTGGGCCTCTTCATCTTCCCAGCAGGTCCCAACTCACTAGCCTGGCGGGAAAAAAAATAGTAGCATAGGAACAGGAGTAAGCCATTCAGCCCCTCGAGCCTGCTCCGCCATTCAATTAGATCATGTCTGATCTGAACCTCAACTCCAATGTCTTCCCTGCCCAGGCCTGAGTTAAAATTGCTGTCAGGGCTGAATGACTTCTGCATATGTAATCGGCATGTGTCAGCTGTGGCTCAGTTGGTAGCACGCTCGCCTCTGAGTCAGAGGTTGTGGGTTCAAGTCCCACTCCAAAGACGTGAGTACATAAAGCTAGGCTGACACTCCAGTGCAGAGCTGAGGGAGTGCTGTACTGTCGGAGGTGCTGCCTTTTGGATGAGACGTTAAACCGAGGCCCCATTTGCTCTCTCAGGTGGACGTAAAAGATCCCATGACACTATTTCAAAGAAGAGCAGGGGAGTTATCCCTGGTGCCCTGGCCAATATTTATCCCTCAACCAACATAACTAAAACAGATTATCTGGCCATTATCACATTGCTGTTTGTGGGATCTTGCTGTGTGCAAATTGGCTGCCGCATTTCCTACAGTGACTCTACATCAAAAGTACTTCATTGACTATAAAGCGCTTTGAGATGTCCGGTGGTCGTGAAAGGCGCTATATAAATGCAAGTCTTTTTTTTAAAGAAGGCTTTGGGTGGGAGGCTTCGCCACTTATCCAGAATCCTGAGTAAAAATGGTGGGATCCGGGTGGAAATGTAAAACAAGCTGCCAATTAGTTATCACCTATTTTACACTATTGCAGAAAATCAAAATCTACCCCTATAAGTGACAATCTGTACAGCTTGACAGACATTGACCAACACAACGTTGTTCTAGCTGAATCCTGAGGCATTAGGGGAATCTACTGTAAAGAGGGGGGACCTCATCTCGCGAAAGTGTATGAAGCAAACATCAGTTTGCAGATTGCACCTCACAAGGTGTAATGGCATCACCGCTTGTTTGTTTACTTTGAAGAAATTGGTAGTAACATAAATGAAGTTTCATGCCTTAAATCACTGCTTGGGTTGCTAAACTCTAATTCAGACAACAGTGTCTGAGTTCTGTAGGTGAACTGGATCACACGTCATCCATTTGCAACATCTACCAAAAGAGAAACCTGTTTGTTTCATCTCCACTCCTCCCTTTCACTTCCAAGCCCGGAACACGGTTAGGAGTCTGCCAGAACTGTCAGAAACTAGATCCATCAGGTCCCGGCCTTGTACGTAAGTTTCTAAGAGGGCGGAGCCTCCATCCGCTTCATACAATGCCATGGTCATAAGCGAGTGCAAGGCAGGCACACTGAATATCAGAATTTTCATGTTGTGAGCCACTTTGGGACCTGGCGTTGGAACCAAAAGATAATTGAGAAAGCAATGGCAGTATGTCTAACTAGGAGTCAGGGAAAAGTTCTTCTTCTTAGGCAGTCCCTCAGAACTGAGGATGACTTGCTTCCACATTAAAAATGAGCTCGCAGGTGACTGATGAGTCCAATGCGGGACCTACAGTCTCTGTCACAGGTGGGGCAAATGGTGGTTGAAGGGGCAGGTGGGTGGGGTGCTTGGGTTGACGTGTGCTCCTTGCGCTGCCTGCGCTTGGCTTCCGCTTGCTCCTGGCGAAGAGCTCGAGGTGTTCAGCGCCTTCCCAGATGCTTCTCCTCCACTTTGTGCGGTCTTGGGCCAGGGATTCCTAGGTGTCGGTGGGGGTGTTACACTTTTTCAAGGAGGCTTTGAGGGTGTCCTTGAAGCGTTTCCTCTGCCCACCTGGGGCTCTCTTGCCGCGCCGGAGCTCCGAGTAGAGCGCTTGTTTTGGGAGTCTCGTATCGAGCATGTGGACAAAGTGACCCGTCCATCAGAGCTGATCGAGCGTGGTCAAAGCTTCGATGCTGGGGATGTTGGCCTGAGCAAGAACACTGACGTTGGTGCGCCTATCCTGCCAGTGGATTTGCAGGATCTTGCGGAGGCAGCGTTGGTGGTACCTCTCTAGTGCTTTGAGGTGCCTGTTGTACATGGTCCATGTCTCTGAGGCATACAGCAGGGCGGGTATCACTACTGCTCTGTAGACCATGAGCTTAGTGCCGGGTTTGAGGTCCTGGTCTTCAAACACTCTCTTCCTCAGGTGACCGAAGGCTGCACTGGCACACTGAAGGCGGTGTTGGACTTCGTCATCGACGTCTGCCCTTGTTGACAGTAGGCTCCCGAGGTATGGAAAGTGGTCCACGTTGTGACAAATGGGTGACAAGGGCCAGCCTAGATAAATTAAGGTAATTATAGCTATTTAGAATACGACAAAGGCAAGCAATTGCTGTAATTTGTCTGCAACAGAGGATATTACAAACCAATTAAAATTTAGAGAATGCAAAAGGCAGATGAATTTAGAATTGCTATGGAAATTAAGACAAATGACAAAGACATTCTCCAAGTACGTCCGGAGAAAAGGAAACATCGCAAGAGATAGGACCACTGGCTTCTGAAAAAGGTGTTAAGACTAGTGACAATGTGGCTATAGTTTCTGTACTGAAAAGGGAACTGAACAGTACAAGGGGTTGTGGCAAAGTACGTGTTCCAAGATCATCAGAATGAAGAGAGTAATCAAATTACAGGTAGTATTACTACGGAGTTAGTGGATGGAAACTTGAATAAGATCTGAGTGACTAAAACATCTGGGCTGAGTGGGATTTATCCTCGGATTCATAGGGAGCTCAACAAAGTGCTGGCAGAACCAGTGACAAAAATATTTAGGGATTCGTTAGATAAATAGGTGGCTGATTGTTGGGTCAGCATGAATTTGCAAAAGAAAAGGCATGCTAAACCAATTTAATGGAATTATATTTTTGATAAAGTTACTAAAGATGTGGCTGGGGTGACAACTTAGATGTGGTTCATTTGGATTTAGGCCCAATTTAACCCACTGCACGAAGAAAACGGAACAAGCAGGTGGTTAAAATCGCGGCAGCATACAACTCACCAGGTCTGTGCCGACCTCGTGCCATGCGACCTTTTAGCAGATGTGTTTTGACCAGCCACTGAGGCTCTCACGCCAGGCAGGTGAGGGCCTAATAGTGATTCAAAAGTCAGGGTTTTATTTTACTTTGTGTCGCGAGGTTGACGTCTGGTGCCACCCTCGCCAGGGAAACCAAGGAGCAGCAGGCCCAGTGGAATAACATTGGTTTTTTTTTGGTTTCCTTGTGAGCCAGGAGGCCCCACAAGAGAACCTATGGATCCTCCTGCTTCCCACCCCCCCCCCCCACCCACCCAACTATCCACCCCGCGATTGCCTCTGGAACCGCTCTCACCTAGACTTGCCTTTTCCATTCCTGGCAATAGCCTTCTACCGTGCGCTCGCTCGCTCTCACCTGCTGGCGCCACATCATTGATGCCAGGTTCAGGCAGGAGTTGGGCCTAACTTATTTAAATGAGGCCTGGGAGTTAAGATGGCCAGGGCCTCACATCAGCGAGCCAGGGCGAGCACCACGGCCCCTGTTAAAATCGGCGCTCTAGTGAAACTTTTGGTAAGCTGTCTCATGGAAAAATGTTGGCGATCATTAGCAGATTAGCAGACATGGTATTGGTGTCCATGTGCTGAGATTGATCAAACTGTGGCTAGGTCAAATGAATCAGAGTTTTTGTGAATGGGAAGTATTCTGAATGGAGGGGTGTAACGAGTGGAGTTCTACAGGGATAAAAACAGAAAATGCTGGAGATACTCGGCAGGTCAGGCAGCATCTGTGAAGGGAGAACCACAGCCTGCTTTTTTCCAGTTCTGATGAAAGGTCATCGACCTGAAACGTTAACTCTGTTTCTCTCTTCACAGATGCTGCCTGACCTGCTGAGTATCTCCAGCATTTTCTGTTTTTATTTCAGATTTCCAGCATCTGCAGTATTTTCTTTTTGTATTGGAGTCCTACAGAGCTTGGTTTTGGGACCAGTACTCTTCAACATTTTCATGAATGATCTAGAAGAGGGTGTTGGTGGCTTATCTCCACGTCTGGTAGCTGAGGAAACTGCTCCTACATTGCCTTAAGCAGTGATGGGGTAACAGGAACAAACTTGGAAGGGGTGAAATTATGAGAGGAAGGTTTTAGTTCTAACTGGATTAGATTGTGATATCTGATATAATAAGAACATTAGATATAGGAGCGGGAGTAGGCCAATTGGCCCCTCGAGCCTGCTCCGCCATTCAATAAGATCATGGCTGATCTTCAACCTCAACTCCACTTTCCTACACTATCCCCACATCAGTTCACAAAAATGTCACTGCTTTAAATAAAAGGAGTAAAATTCAAATCTTTCTCTTTTGCTCTTTGTCACAGACACAGAACTAACTTTTACAATAATGGAACACATATGCTGCATTTTATTGTTAAAAATCAACATTTGAGCAATCCACGGAGCCTCAGTTTCATATCTTTGAGATGCCATTTTCTAATCAAATGTATCAATCTTACCAGTGGACTTTACACTCATTCCCTTTGTATTAACCATATCCAGGTCAGCAATACAATGCTAAATTGAAACATTTGCTAGAAATAGAATTACAAATTTTAACTCCAGCAAAAGAGGCCCAAGTAATAATCTTTATTGTTTTATACCGCAACTAACAAATATAGCTCTGAAATAGAAATATTTGCACGTGGAATAGGCACAAGACTGATGAACCATTATGCTTGCTTTCCTTCTGATATAAAAAATGAATTACAGTTGAACTGTATTATCTATATCAACATATAATTTAATGATCTTTAAAAAAGCTCCAGGGAAAAGGCTACTAACATTCATTAGTCCAGGCCGTGAGACATTGATGTATCAGTTCCACTGTCAATCACTCCTGTTAGTTCATGTTAGGCTTTGACTCATAATGAGCAGATATGAGAGCCAGGCTGTGGAAAATGCCAGCTGCATAGTTCAGAACGATTTTGTGATTAAACCTACTTCTTTAATGAGACAGCAGCGATAATCAGGACGAGTGTAAGAGAAAGTGTATGAAGCTTAGCTGTAGAAATGGTAGATGCACATTATTCACCACTCGGATCCAACTGCCTCCGAAGCACCTACTGAGGAGGATGCCGTACAACTAGGCCTCAAGACTGTTTAAACGTCCCCACTATAATCCCCTTGAACAATGGATGTCTTTTTTCAGTTATCAAACTTCAATAATTTTTGTGTGAAATTTTATGGTGCTCAAGATGAGGGACGTTAATGCTGGAGAATGGAATGCTTTCCTTCACTAGCACCTATAGTGTCAGCATCAAGCACTTTCAGACTAGGTAGTATATGAAGATCTGTTGAGTAATGTAATGTATGTACCTTTAAGGGGAGAACTACTTTTTACAGCTTGTGTATACTGTAGTACCAGCAGTGACCACAGCTGTATATAACGCTGAGTAGTAATCTGTACAGTTCAGTTGCAGTTTGAACCATGTTGAGTAAACACCTGTTGTACCATTCTCTGCAGTCCGTTTCTTATTATACACGGACGTAACATTGGCGATGAGGCAGGTTCGAACCTACCTGCAACTCTGCATCACCTCCTGGGGATTCGTTCCTGGAGATCAGTGGATTGGAGGTCAAGGCCAGAGACTCGGGCGTCGACCACGGGCAACCGCCCAGTCATCCAGCAGAGACTCGAGAATTGCGGGGGAGGCTGTCGAGAGCCAGGCTTGGCTTTCCAGTCGAGGTGGTCCAGCGAAACGGGCTGGCAACAGGTAGTGCGCAGACCCTTCCCGGACGGCAGCGGGCTAGAGCCGACCGAGCGGCACAGCAAAGGGCCGAGCAGCGTCGATGGGGAGAGAGAGAGAGGGCAGAGCGCACAGGGCGCAGCCAGTGTTCAGGGGCCGAGCAGCGTCGGAGAGAGGGAGAGAGAGACGCGCAGAAACCCGCGAGGCGCCGCCATTGCCACGAGGACCGCCGGGAGCGGCGTCGGCAGCAGCGGGGGAGGAAGGAAAGCGCGGGAGACGCCATTTTAAGCCATTGGGAGATGCCATTTTAAACCACACCCAAATGCCAAAGAGTGGCAGTATCACCGCATTTGACAATGAAGTTGAAGATTGGACTACATATGTCGAACGAATAGAGGTGTACTGCAAGGCAAATGAGGTGTCAGATGACAAGAAAGCGTCGGGATTGTTAAATTTAATGGGTGCAAAGACGTATGGTTTATTACGAAATCTAGTAACCCCAACGAAGCCAATGGAAAAGAGTTTTGAAGATATAGTAACGATACTAAAGGAACATTTAAACCCCACACTGCTGCTGATAGCAGAAAGATTCAAGTTTCACAAACAGAACCAGCATAAGGATGAAAGCAATGCTGATTATTTAACAGAACTGCGCAAACTATCGAAACACTGCCAGTTTGGAGCGGCACTGGCAGATACCTTAAGGGACAAGTTTGTGTGTGGGCTTCAAAGTGAAGGAACCCAGAAACGGCTTTTATCTGAAAAGGACCTTACGCTGGAAAAGGCTTTCAGCATTGCGGTATCATATGAAGCAGCAGCACGGGGCGCTGCAGAGATACAACAGAGACCGCAAGAATATGGCACAAACAAAATGTCATATGGAACAGAGAAGTCCTATCACTGCAGCAGAACAACACACGACCAGAATGATTGCTGGTTCAAAGACAAAGGCCTAGAAATTCAGTATAGCCACTTTTGGGGCGGTAAAGTCGGGCGGCCGCTAAAGTTTGCGCCCGGTGCAAAGTCGAGCCCCCTTCGTCGATATTCAGTTGCATCGCCCTAAGAGGTTGCTGCTGCGCTAAAACAGGCGATGCACGACTATCATTAGGCGCTAAGCCGGCAGCCTGGGGCGCTAACACCGGAAGTTGGGCGCAGGGCAGGTGCGGCGAGCTGCTGATTGCCGGCAGACACTCTGGCTCCGGTGAGCTCTTAAAGGGGGAGGGTGGATTTGTTTTTTTGAAAGGCCGAGACTAGTCTATTTGGGGAGGGCTTCTCTCCATCAGTTTGTTATGTCTCCTCCTCCTCCTCCTCCTCCTCCTCCTCCAGAAGGAGTGTTGCAAAACGGCTGCCTTTTCTACTGCAGGATTGCCCTTTAATTTGTGCTCCCCGCGGCCCGCATCGGCTGAGCACCGTTCGACTCAGCAGTCGCTAGGGCCGCCAGGCGCACAATGGGGCTGCGCGAGTGAAGTTCCGGTTCCGGGCGCACAAAGGGCGTTGCACGACGAAATGACGTCATGATCTGCGCGCGCAGATGAGCGCGCGCAATGACTTTGCGCCGGCGCTAAATGTCTACTGAAGTTGGGGCGAGGCGCAGGTCGCGCTGCGCCCGGGCACTAAGCGCCTAGCGCTCGAGATCTACTCCTCCTAAGGCACTAACGGCTGGCGCAGCCAACTGAATTTCTAGGCCAAAGTGTGCAGACAGTGTGGAAAAGTAGGACACTTAGCACGAGTCTGCAGGTCGAGAAAGAAAACCAGCAATAAGAAACCGACCAAAGGGAAGTACAAGAAGGTACATAAGATAACGGAGAATAGTTCAGACGAACAAAAGAGTGATAACGACTCCGAAAGCAGGGAACTGAGTTGTCTGAAACTACATAATGTGATCACAATGGAGGATCACCGAACCATTTAGGTCACTCTCAAGATAGCAGGAGTCCAGGTAAAGATGGAATTGGACACAGGATCAGCTCTAACAGTCATAAACCAACGGGACTACGAGCGGCTATTCGCACACATACCCTTGAGAGACACAAAAATTATTTTGAAGATGTACACGGGGCAAAAAGTCTACCCCAAAGGAAAAGTAAGGTTGACCGTTATATATAACGGTAAGGAAACACCAAAACTAGACCTGTATGTATTGCAAGATGGAGGACCACCATTACTGGGACGTGAATGGATCCGGAAAATACAACTGGATTGGCATTCCATACAGGCACTGACTGTGGCTGACAAAAAGGATGACGACGTCACACCTGGGCGACTGTCAAAGATCCTAACAGACGCGAAAGAAGTGTTCCAGCAATGACTCGGAACACTAAAAGGCATGACAGCAACGATTAAAATTGAAGAAAACACAAGCCCAAAATTTTTTAAGGCCAGACCGGTACCTTATGTGATCCGCCCAGCCGTCGAAGCAGAGCTGGAGAGTCTGGAACGTTCAGGTGTACTGTCCAAGGTAGACTGGAGCGAGTGGGCTACACCCATCGTCCCTGTGATGAAAAAGTCGTTGAGCAGTACGCCTGGAGAACAAATGAAGGTTCGCATCCGTGGGGACTTTAAGGTAACAGTGAACCCGGTCCTTCACACCGTACAATATCCACTTCCGCGGATTGAAGATATTTTCGCCTCGCTATCTGGAGGGAAACGCTTCACTAAGATTGATCTGGCCCAGGCGTACCTGCAAATGGAGGTAGAAGAAGCATCAAAAAAATACCTCACAATCAACACCCATAAAAGGTTTCTACCAATACAACCGGCTGGTAGTGGGGGTAGCATCAGCTCTGGCTATTTGGCAGAGGGCAATGGAACAAGTCCTGCAAGGGATCCCAGGGACCCAGTGTTATTTGGACGACATCCTGGTCACAGGCGAAAATGACAGTGATCACCTTGCCAACCTGGAGCAGGTGCTCACTAGATTGCAGGAATATGGGCTCCGAGCTAACCGCCCCAAATTCGAGTTTTTTAGAAGACAGATCTCATATTGTGGCCACGTTATTGATAAAGAGGGGTTACATAAGTCCCCAGAGAAGATTGAGGCAGTAGTCAAGGCTCCAGCACCGGAAAATGTGTCACAACTGAGGTCGTTCCTCGGGCTGGTAAACTACTACCATAAGTTCTTGCCAAATTTGTCTACAATACTACACCCACTGAACACCCTACTGCAAACTGGGGTGCCTTGGAGGTGGAGTGACGAATGTAGACGAGCTTTCCAGAAGAGCAAAACACTAATCACATCGAAAGAGGTATTGGCCCATTACAACCCAGCATTACCAATTCGGTTGGCATGTGATGCGTCACCCTACGGCATTGGAGCGGTGCTGTCGCACAAATTCTCGGACGGCTCAGAGAGGCCAATAGCCTTTGCGTCACGATCACTAACCTCAGCCGAGCGTAACTATGCCCAGATTGACAGGGAGGCACTCAGCCTAGTTTGGGGAGTGAAAAAGTTCAATCACTATCTGCACGGGCAGAAATTCACCTTGCTGACTGATCACCAGCCTCTTGTCTCCATTTTTAATCCAAAGAAGGGCGTTCCGGTTGTGGTGTATGTGCCTTTAAGAGCCCCAGGTGTGCTGTAATGCCGGTAATTGCCACTCGGGCTATATAAGCCTGTATATTGTGTATATCCGTTAGAACCCCCCCCCCCAGACTTTGCTTAGTAAATACCTATGAACCAACTCCTGTCTTCAGTGTCTTTATCAACACACGGACACTACACCGGTGATGACTGCGCAACGACTACAAAGATGGTCACTTTTTCTAGGGGCACACCACTATGAGATTGAATATAAGGGCACGAAACAGCATGGAGATGCTGATGGGCTATCACGCCTGCCACTGCCTACTGCGGAGGAAGCACCAGCAGTGGATCCTGTCGAAATATTCCATTCGACTATAGTTGAATACCTACCAGTAACTAACGCTTGTATTGAAAAGGAAACCCGAAATGACCCGACACTGTCTCGGGTATATGATTTGATGGTGAAGGGATGGCCAGCACATGGCGACTCACTGTTGCCAGCATTCTCGACAAGGAGAGAACAGCTGTCAGTGTGCCTGGGGACATTGATGTGTGGATACCGAGTTGTAATTCCACCCAAGTTAAGGGATAGAGTGCTCAATGAGCTTCATGAGGGTCATCTGGGAGGGGTAAAAATGAAAAGCCTAGCCGGGAATCGATAAACAAATCGAGGACCTGACCAAGAGCTGCTCAGGATGCCAGAAAGTCCAAAATGCACCACCACAGGCCCCTCTACACCCATGGGAGTGGCCCTCATCTCCATGGCAACGGGTGCATATTGATTTTGCTGGTCCATTCATGGACTCAATGTTTTTAATAGCCGTGGATGCGCACTCGAAATGGCCTGAGGTCATCAAAATGTCCTCCACCACCACGGAGAAAACTATTGCAGTCCTACGGACCATTTTTGCCAGGAATGGCTTGCCAGAACAGATTTGCTCCGACAACGGACCACAGTTTGTGTCCGAAGAGTTCCGGAGGTTCTTGAAAAAGAATGGGGTAAGGCATTACACATCCGCCCCGTATCATCCAGCCACAAATGGATTGGCTGAGAGGTTCGTACAAACCTTTAAGAAGGCAATAAAGGCTATGTACAATGACAACATTCTGCTGCAGCACAAGGTGGACAATTTCCTGTTCGCCTACCGGAATGCGACACATGCAGTCACCAACCAGGCCCCAGCCATGATGTTCTTTAACCGAAGGTTGAGATCTCACCTGGATTTGCTCAGACCAAACGTACGAAGAGATGTTGAGAGTAAGCAGTTCCAGCACATCCATGAGAAGCCAACAAGGAGCTTCAATGTAGGGCAACCAGTCTTGGCCCGCAACTACTGAACAGAAAAATGGCAGCCAGGAACGATATGCACACGGCAGGGCCCACTAATGTACACAGTGGACATTGGGGAGAGCATCGTGAGACACCATGCTGACCAGATCCTAGAGTCACAGGAACAAGTCAACCCCATGCCTCGCCCATACGTACCTGGTGATGAACCCGACGTACAGGTAGCATCTACCCCAGAAACAGTAGCATCGGAAGCTGATGAACCAACCGACGACAGGGGGCCAGAATCGCCTCCGCACCAAGAGCAAGACACTCGGGAAAGGCGCTATCCAGAAAGGATCAGGAAGCCTCCCCAAAGACTGAATATATAAATAGACTATTTTCAGCTAATGTTGCATGTTAAAAGTGTTAATTGTAATTAGTTTGATATTTAATTGTTAAATGAGTGTTATGGTACTGTTAATCTAAAAGGGGAGGAATTGTAATGTATGTACCTTTAAGGGGAGAACTACTTTTTACAGCCCATGTATACTGTAGTACCGGCAGTGACCACACCTGTATATAACGCTGAGTAGTAATCTGTACAGTTCAGTTGCAGTTTGAACCACGTTGAGTAAACACCTATTGTACCGTTCTCTGCAGTCCGTTTCTTATTATACACGGACGTAACAAGTAAAGCTCCCTGTGCTCTGCATCACTGAGTTACCACTGCCTCAACCCCTGACAAGAACCCCCTTATTGCACCAGTATCACATCTTTCCATTTCCAACACCAACCATTCTTAGCCTCTCTGAGTGAAATAACAACTTAATGCAGAACAAATAGTCACATCTGAAAACAAAAGTTTTTGATCAAGTTAAGGTCAATCGTCTGCTGCCCAACGATCCAAGGGCAGCTATCATTCCAGGAGAAGCGAAATTGCAACGAAGTCAACAATCTACAAAAATGAATTAAATTGAATGTGTACTGACCCAAGGGACAGATCATTACTGTCCCCTTTCGGTACGCCAGCGAGTGCTTTGACTGAGTCACTGTCTAAAACTTTGAACAGAAAATAATAGCCTGAAAGTTATTGCTGGCAATATTTATGGTTGAATGCTGACACCTTTGTATGATATTCTTCCATCTGTTATTTTAACATGGGCATTAAAGTTTACTTTTAATGGGTAACACTTTTGCTAAAATAGTAAACAAAAGAATGTCATATAAATAATACAAGGTGTCATTTCTAGGCTAATGTTATCAAAGACTCTAATGGTATTTCTTCAGGAAAACCACACACATCACAGTTGTAATCACTCAGTCAAATCTTTCTAGTTACTTTATAAAGAATTAAAAATAAATAAGCCGCATAGCAAGCCTACCTACAAGTAACCTTTCTTAATAAAGAGAGTGGAACAATCTTGGCGATGAATTTTACTAGTGATAAAGATCACCTATCATCTTTATAGGTGATGCTCTGTGCTCAACCCTGAGGGGAGGACAATATGGCCACTTTGAGAACAAGGTTTGAATTCTCTCTGGAACAAATTCCAACACAATGGGCCATATTTGTGTCAGACAGCCCTGGACCTCAAATCCATTTTTCTCTATAGGTGAGCCTAGTATTATTGTTACATTAAGAAAGAAAGAATTTGAATTTAGATAGCACCTTATTATGTCTCTCAAAAACATCCAAGCATTTCACATATAATGAATTTTTTTTTTTAAGTGCAGTCACTGTCATTATGGGCTGGATTTTCATTCAGAAGTCGGGAAGGAGGCGGGACTACAACTTTCGGGTTGTAGTCCCGCCTCCATCAAGATGCGGCCAATCCATGCGATTTTCACTTGATTGACCTTGTTGAGCCCGCCCAGCGGGTTTAGCAGGCCAATTAAGGGCCACCCGGCAACAGGTGACATCACAGACTGAAATTTCATCTGTCAAGACGTGTTGACAGATGAAATATCAGTGTTTCACAGCTGTTTGAAGCTGTCAAACACTGACAGTCTTACTTCTAACCTGAGTCCTTCTACGCAGACTCAGTTAGAAATCTCGCCGGCACTGAAAGCTGCAGGCTGTCACTTTTGACAGCTCGCGGCCATTCTGCTTTCTGTGCCGGCTGAATGATGGACTCCCGAAACCTAGAGGAAGGAAGGCTGTAAAGGTAAGTACAGGTAATTTAAACTTCTTTACACACTTTAGACACACCAAACACACTTACCTTTGCACTCATGCACCCATCACTCACCTGAACACCGATATCTCGACCCTTCCAAGTCCGACGGCCCGACTCCTCTAACTTGGCGTGGTTTGGAGCCGTCGGGAATCCCACACGACAACCTTCAAAATAGGGATTAGGCTAAAAACTGCCTGTTAACGACCTGTTAACAGGCAGTTAATTGGCACTAATCCCTTCCCGCCTCGGGTCGGCGGGTCCCAGTGCAGGGCGGGTACCCGCCTCCTTTGAAACTTACATGGAGGCGGGTTTTGGGCGGGATGGTGTCGGGACCCCCGAATTCGGGATTTTAGCCCCCCGCACGCCTAAAAGCCCGCCTCACAGCACACTGAAAATCGACCCCTATGTATATTACTGTGGCAGCCTCTGAGGTGGCCAAGATGAGCTCTTAAGCTGCAATGGCGCTTTAGCCAGCCTTTAGCGCAAGACGCCTTCTTGGTAAAGGAATGGCCGTCTGGGGGATCGTTAAGGGTCTGATTGACAATTAATTTGCCTGCTAGTGCTCATTAAAAAGGCTGCACGACATTTTGGTGGCTAGCATTTCAATTACCGACTCCTTCTTACAGCGACCAGCTGAACAGGAGTAAACAAGTTGTTGCTGAGAATTTCAATAGCTACTTAAAGCTATGCTCAGCTCCCACTGTTCACCTGCTGCTGAGGGTTTGAAGAGGACTTTTGAAACACATCGGGAGACTTTGGGACGCTTTGTCAAGACTGCACCAACACTCTATCAACATATATTCCGGAAATTCTCTGAGGACTTCACCTAAAGAGAGTGAGTGCTGTGCTATCCTACCTTATTGGAGACTTATACGAGTCACCAGGAGAAAGGAAGTGTTGGTCATGGGCATCTTGCTACGGGTCTGCTTTGGTCTGGAGGAGGAATGGGAAGAGGGCATGAGGCCAGGCAGAGCAGCACCAGCTGCTGCAGGGGAGAGGGACAGGAGTGTGACGTGGGCACTTTCCCCCCCTGCGGATACAGGACAACTCTCTTCCTCTGGACCTCCTCCACTAGGACCTCCAGTACCACGTCCAAGAAGCTGCGCGCCCTCTCCCTTGGTACCTGAGCCATCCTGAAATGTTCCGTTGTCTGTCAGCCAGGGCACTTCACACCTTCAGTGGAAGTGGGTGCGTGGAGGCTACATATACCACTCCAGGAAAATTGCTTCTAATCAGCGCTTGAGTGCTAAACCTGCAGGTGTCTGTTTTAGCGCCTCCAGGCAAGTTTAAATCATGGTAATGATCATAAGAACAGAAGAACAGAATAGGAGCAGGAGTAGGCCATTTGGCCTCTTGAGCCTGCTCCGCCATTCAATAAGATCATGGCTGATCTTCTACCTCAACTCCACTTTCCCGCACTATCCCCATATCCCTTTATTCCCTTAATATCCAAAAATCTATCGATCTCTGTCTTGAACATACTCAACGACAGAGCCTCCACAGCCCTCTGGAGTAGAGAATTCCTAAGATTCACCACCCTCTGAGTGAAGAAATTTCTCCTCATCTCAGTCCTAAATAGCCGACCCCTTATTCTGAGACTGTGACCCCTGGTTCTAGACTCCCCAGCCAGGGGAAACACCCTCCCTGCATCTACCCTGTCAAGCCCTGTAAGAATTTTGTATGTTTCAATGAGATCACATCTCATTCTTCTAAACTTTAGAACCAATCTGGTGAATCTTCGTTGCACTCCCTCTATGGCAAGTATATCCTACCTTAGGTAAGGAGACCAAAACTGTACACAATACTCCAGGTGTGGTCTCACCAGGGCCCTATATAATTGCAGTAAGACGTCTTTACTCTTATACTCAAATCCTCTTGTAATAAAGGCCAACATACCATTTGCTTTCCTAATTGCCTCATCAGTTAGCCCTAAACTGCAGGCTAAAACCAAACTTCCAAATCGGTGTGTCTTATTAGCACAGCACCCACTTAATGCCTGTTTTCACCATTTCACCAAAATAACCCCCAACATTTTTTAAATATTCAAAGCTTTCTCCCAATGCAACCATTTTGCCTTTATGTGGTTGCACGCCTTCTCATTTTTCTCAGTAGCCCTTCCCATAATGTGCCTCCCTCTATGAAGCACTACCTGTGCACCATGCACTAAGGTTGGGAGCACACAGAGTATATTTAAATTCGCTGAGCTCACCTTGTACCATGAGTTCAGCTCTTTGCCCTGCAGCTGAGCCAGTGCCCGATGTGCTGGGGCCACATTATCGGTCCCTGTTGGTCCATACTTAGCGCTGTTCTGAGGCTTTCTACTTCTCAAAAAAAGACTACAAAAGGTTAGCAGAAGGAGCTAGATGCCAATTTTTGCTTCTTAGCACATGGTTAAGGTCATAAGTAATGTATTCATACAGTATCTGACATCTGCACAGTCAAATTGAAAGGTGAATAATTTTCTCCGTCATTGGAATTAGTGAGGGAGAAATTCAGTTGGTAGCGCCACCAGTTAGCGCCTTAAGAGGGCGATAAGTGGGGCGCTAACCAACTAGCGCCCGGGCGCGGCGATACCTGCACCTCTCGCGAAATTGAACAGACATTTAGCGGCAGCGCTAAACCATACCGCCCGCTCTCCTGCGCACGCAGATCTTGACGTCATTCGAGAGTGCACCGCCCTTGGGGCGCCCTGGACCGGAAATTCAGTGGCGCCCCCCTCCTTTCCGCCTGTCGCTACCAACGACAGGTTGACTGGAACGCTTCCCAGTTGCTGTGGGGCTGGGGGGTCGCTATTTAAAGGGGGCTCTTCCTGGCTTCTGTGTGGCAGCCATTTTTGGACCACTCGTTCTGAGAGAGAGAGAGAGAGATTTGCAGAGCGACAAAGGGAGAAAGAGAGACTTCTGCATTGAGTCAACGCTGTCTGAGGTAGTTTTGGCTTCTGACCATAACTTTGTAGTTGCTTTGCTTTTTCACCGGCATAACTTTGATTGCCCACATACTATGGGGGCTACAATGGATGGGAACGTCGTGCTTCTCCATCACATTGAGAGGGCACAGAGACGCAGAGAGAGAGTGGCAATCATGGCCAGACAGAGGAGGGCCAACAGGCGTCGGTACAGGAGACCTTACCCTCCCAGGGTTTTTCGCCAACAGTTCTCATACATCAATATGTCTGAGGAGCAGTGTTTGCGAAGGCTGCGATTCAGCAAGGAGGTGGTCACTGAGCTCTGCCACCTGCTTCAGCCAGATCTGGAGCAGGATGTCTCTGTCGGTGGCAGTGAAGATAACAGTGGCTGTCAACTTTTATGCCACCGGCTCCTTTCAATCTGCTACTGGGGACATTGCCAATATCTCCCAGTTCGCGGTGTATTGCTGCATCCGTCAGGTTACAAATGCCCTCTTTAAAAGGAGACGAGAGTACATCTCTTTCCCCATGACCCCGGGCAAGCAGCAGGAACGCGCAGTGGGCTTTGCAAGAATAGCGGGCTTCCCCATGGTGCAGGGCGCCATTGACTGCACCCATGTGGCTTTGCGGGCACCACAAGAGAAGCCGAGGATTTCCGCAACTGAACGGGGTTCCATTCCTTGAACGTCCAGTTGGTCTGTGACCACAGACAGCTGATACTCGCTGTCAATGCCCACTTTCCAGGCAGCAGCCACGATGCCTTCATCCTGCGCCAGACTTCTGTGACAGACCTTTTCGAGGCCCCGCTTCACCCAGGAGGCTGGCTTCTCGGGGACAAGGGATATCCTCTGTGCACCTGGCTGATGACCCTGCTCTGTTCGCCCAGCACCCCTGCTGAAGAATGATACAATGAGAGCAATTAAGCTACCAGGAACATCGTTGAGCACACATTCGGCGTGCTCAAGCAACGGTTCCGCTGTCTGGACCACTCTGGAGGAGCCCTGCAGTACTCGCCTGAGCGAGTCTCCCACTTCGCTGTTGTGTGCAGCATGCTGCATAACCTGGCAATCCTCAGGACCCAGCCAATGCCACCAGACATTGGAACACCAGCAGAGGAGGAGGAGGAGGAGGAGAAGGAGGAGGAGCAGCACCAAGACGGGAGGGAGGCACAAAGTGCAAGGGCCGTCCGTCAAAGGCTTATAGCAAGTCACTTCTAGGCCCCTTCTGAGGGAATGGCTTCTGCCATTCAAAGAACCTGAATGGAACCATGCCGCAACCCCTAAGCCGGTCAAGGCAACAATGAGTGCAAAGAGCAAACATGCACATTTTGAATAAAGACACTTCTTTATTTACCAAACTATGTATCCTTCCCGCATGACAAAGTAATAGAAAGAAACACAAAAAAAAACAGTCAATCACATAACTGGCTCTCACAACCTGGAGACAATGTCCAAAACAGTAACAAAAATATGACCACGATCCTCGGCCTTCAATAAAACAATGAACAACATTTTGCCACACCTCCTACTTTTTGCCCTTCAAGGGTGATATGCTTCCCTTGCGAAATTGCCCCCTTCCCACCCTGCGGCTCCTCCGTAATGGGACCCCAGTGTCTGCAGCAAGGCTGGGGGAAGGCTGCTGAGTATCAGAAACTGAGACTGCAGATGCCCTTGAGGGATGGCCTGGACCAGCTCTAGGCCTGGAGGGCCCGGCTGCTGACTGCTCCAACTCTGCATGGGCGGCCGCAGTCTGTCCTACAGGTGGTGGCAACTGCAGTGGAGAAGTGACAGTGCTGGCAGCAGGAATGCTGTCCTCCTGAGAGAGGACAGCAACTCCCCGCTCGACCGACACACTGGCACTCCCACGGGGCAGCACTTCAGCATGCGGAGCAATCTGCTGGAGCACAGATTGCTAGCCTGCTGCGGCGCAGTGAGGGCCCCGGGGAAACCTGCCCGATCCAGCCAGGGTGACAGCAGTTAGTGCTCACGTGGCCTCAATCTGCGTCTGCATGAGACCAGCCACTGACTGCATTGCAGCACTTTGCATTTGCGTGGCAGACGTCTGTGCTGCACGAAGTCCTGGACACTCCTTGCCAGTGACTCAATGAATTCGGGCATCCTTGCCACTGCAGCCATGAGCTCAGTGTGCCTGTGCTCCGCCTGGGCGCTCATTTCAGCGCGGACCCGCTCCTCGTCTGCGCTCATTGCAGCAGGACTGGAGGCCACACTCTCCCTCCGGAGAGAAGGCCCCCGAGCTTCCCTACCCCCCTTGCATTGCTGCAGCCCGCTGGGTCCTGGAGCTTCACCCTCATCAGACCATTCCCCCCCGCTCCCCTCCAGGGAAGGTGTGTCCCCAGTATGGCCATGGGCTGCCTCGGCAGAGGGTTGCACTGATGGTCCGGCTTCCTCCTCCTCCTTGCCTTCAGATTCACTCCCAGTGGCAGCTTGAGGGCCCGTCTTCTCACCTGGTGAATCAGCATCTGAAAGCAGGGAGGTACAAGAGTGGCTTTAGCATGAGGACAGGGTGGCAGCAAGGGAGGCATGAGTGCAGCGATGTACTGATTTGGATCGAAAGTGTCAAAGGATGCTGTTGTGAGGAACAAGTGGAAGGAGAGCGGTCAAAAAGGTGATGACCTTACCATTGCTGTCCATAACGGGGGTCGGCGTCTCCAGTGGCGACGGGGCCAAGCATCCGGCTTGCCACAATCCGGTGGACTCGCTGCTCCAGATCGGTCAGGGCTTGAAGGTGAGGCCGGCCTCCCCTGGTCCGTTGCTGCTGTCTCCTATTATGCACCAGCTTGCCCTGCAAGAAAAAGGACGGGGTCTGAGTAAAGATGCAGCCATGATCTTGGCTGAAATGCCTCCCATGGTTGAATAGCCCTTACTGTATGCAAAGTGCTCCTGGCTGACATGCCTCCCATGGTCGAATAGCCCTTACTGTGTGCAGCCATTCTCCTGGCTGAAATGCCTCCCATGGTTGAATAGCCCTTACTGTGTGCAGCCATGCTCCTGGCTGAAATGCCTCCCATGGTTGAATAGCCCTTACTGTATGCAAAGTGCTCCTGGCTGACATGCCTCCCATGGTCGAATAGCAGCCCTTACTGTGTGCAGCCATTCTCCTGGCTGAAATGCCTCCCATGGTTGAATAGCCCTTACTGTGTGCAGCCATGCTCCTGGCTGAAATGCCTCCCATGGTTGAATAGCCCTTACTGTATGCAAAGTGCTCCTGGCTGACATGCCTCCCATGGTCGAATAGCCCTTACTGTATGCAAAGTGCTGAATGTGCGTGTGAGTTTCCTGAAAGGGCCATAGGTGTTGGATGAGTGCTGGGCACTGGGGCTTTCAAGACCCTTTGGCCATAAAGCGAGGTCGAGATGGAGGAATGAAGAGGTTTCTGAAAAAGGCACTCACCCTGACGACCCGAGTGAGGTCGTTGAACTTCTTCCTGCATTGCACAGGGGTCCTAAGCACCATGCTGCTGGAGGTCACTCTGTGAGCCACCTCCCTCCAAGCTTTTCGGTACTCGCTGGGCAGAGGCCTCCTGCCACTCTCCGGGTACAGGAGAGATCACCTGCGCTCCATCGCGCCAACCAGAGCCTCCAAGGCCCCCTCGCTGAAGTGCTACGCTCGCTCCCTGGCCCTCTCCATGGTCCTTGGCTTCAGGATTTGGCAACAGGTCTGTCCAGGCCGAGATTCAGGGCTCCGATGTGCAGGATGCGGCTGCAATTCAAGATTGACCCTCCCCTTTAAGAGCTGACCGGCGCCAGCATGTCTGTGTGCATTCGCTAACTGACAGCACCTGCGCTGCGCCCGCCCTCTGAGGTAGCGCCTCGCTTCTCCGGCTTAGCACCTTAAGAGAGTCATGCAGCGCCTGATTTAGCACTGCAATCACCTCCAGGGGCGAAAGAGACCAATTTAGCAGTAGGCGGCGATAATTTGCGCCGGGCGCTAAACTTTGCGCCCGGCCGATAATTGCGCCCCAAATGGGCGATACCGAATTTCTCCCCCAGTGAGTTTAACAAAGGAGGTGACTTTGAAGTCTCACCAGAGGGAATTTGCAGGCATCCATGGGGGACACCAGAGGAGTCAGACACTAAGGCCACGGATTTAATGGAGGAAGCGGGATGGGGGCGGGACAGCTGGTTTCCAGGTTCCAGTCCCTCTCCCAGCTGCATCCGCTCCGCAGATGTGATTTTCCCTTGTTAAGCCCGCCGGCCAATTAACAGGAAGCGGGTCTGATGATGTAATTTGATGACGCGTCATCAGCCGGTTTCTTTAAAGGGACCACGTCCACATGGAGTTTGACAGTTGTTCTGTCAGTGTTTGACAACATTGAGGTGCTGCAAACACTGACAATCACTGCACAAAGGTGATCGCTTGCACCTAGGCTCTCCAATGACTCCCTCTATATGCTATGGAGGGAGTCACAGTACGCAGGGAGGTTCTCTTCCCTTCCAAGGACAGAAGAGACCTCCCCAGGACTAAAACTTACCTGGCACCTCCACCCAACCCTCTCTATCTACTTTATCACTTCCCCATCTCACTAGCCACCCCTCACACTCACCCTCATCCTACTGCAAGCATACCAACTAACAACACACAAGGGTAGGCACTTGAGAGGTTTAGCCAATGTCCATGTGAAGTTTATGGTAAGGTGTTGTCATACAGTGAAATCTCTTTTTCAAAAAGTGTCCCTTATTGGACAGATCTGAGCTCACATTGAGAAGTGTCTTACTGATTTCCATTAATTGTTCAGTCATAACTTCCCTCCACCCCCGCCTCCCGCTGTAGCGATGTGTGTGCATGGAATAGCTTGGACGTTAAAGGGATGCTTCACGGTGCTGGTGTGGGATGGTGTCAATCTGGCGCATCATGTGGGAGCCAGGGTTTACAGCGTCAAGTGAAGAAAATCTGGCCATGGTGATGCCATCACTGGCCTCCTGGCCAGCAATTTTGTCAGGGGCTGATGCCCTGTGTCCAGTGCAGCATCAGATGATGGCAGCGAAGGTTGGTGATGTGGTTGGTGATGTTGGTGTTGGAGCTGATCGTGGAAGGATTCGGAGGACCCAGGTCTGATTGGTTCATTGGCTCCGATGTTGCTGGAATAGATGGCAGCTGCAGGTGAGATGACAGAAGCGATCTGTCACTGGTGAGAGAGGTTCTCCCAATGAGGTGGCACTGGACTTATAGTTGGGCCTAAAAACTTGTAAGCTAAAGAAGTCTCTATATGTATTAAAATGCAGTAACCAACATTTTCTGCGCTCTGACACTCACCATCTGCAACATGGCATCCTTGACATCACTTCTGCAGCTGTCAGCTTTTCACAAACATCAGAGCAGACACAAAACACGCCAGGTTGAGCTGGTGTGTTCCCGAACAGCGGGTAACCCGTGGGGGAGAAGGTAAAATTAGAAGTAAGCCTCAAAATGCTCTTAAATTTGCTCTTAACAAGCCATTTAAGTAGCTGAATTGTATCCCCCGCCGTTTGGTGTCGGGTCAGTTCTGCGCTGACAGACCTGACACCTGGGAGACTCACATGGAGGCGGGTTGACAGTGGCCTTTGTTTGACTTTTGAAAATCTGACATTTTCTTCACAATGAAAGAATGATGGACTGTAAGATGTATTAAAAGTGAATCACTTTTATTATGTTTTCAATGCTTGTGGCGCCTGTGTTTAATCTCTTCTGCCTCTTTGTCATGAGCATCTCCGTGTTTCTTCTGCAAATATAGATCTATTGAGTGCTCTCTTATCTAAGAGAGTAACACCAGGGGAAGACTGCATAGCCATCCAACGAGCTATAAAAAATACATGCGACTAGCACTGATGGATCTGGATCAGTGCCAGGGGTCTCCTTTGCTGAAGTCATTACGGGCTCATTGCTTACAGAGATGGCATTTGCTGTGACTTGTGCTGAGTTACACGATGGCACAGATCTGCTGCCTGCACAAAGTACCAACCAGTTGCCTCTGTGCTCCTCCATGCATGCCCAGTGGTGGAGCTGCCTTCTCACAATGCCAACTGCTTTGAGTGTACATAAAACAGTGGCCATTTATAAGGTCTCCTAATTTGTCCCTAACGATTAGGGGTAATTTTCCAACCAGGCTCCCAATGGAGAGCTTTACCTGTTGCTCTACATATTGGAAATCCAGGTGCACGCCGCACATCATTTTCTGACTATTAATTTAAATGGTTGTGAAAAGTGCAGGCCCAAATTTCTAAAATACTCTCCTGCTGGTAAGACTTACTGGCAGAAGTCTAAAGTTGGAAAATTAAATGTTCTCCAAGTAAGATGAAGCCAGCAATCACTCCGTCTAGGATTTTGGAGACTCGGTGTCAAGTTTTGATTGATAACACTCCTGTGAAGCACCTTGGGACATTTTACTACATTAAAGGTGCTTATATCGATACAAGTTCTTGTTGTTATTGGATCCAAGTACTCCAAAGCAGTAATGAAAACATTCAGGTAAGATCCTGCTACTGTGCATATGATTTGCATAAGTGAAATTGGCAGTCCGGTGGTAAACTAGAGTGCAGGCAATGATTCACGCAACTTGTACCACCTTCCAGTATGGGGGTAAGTGGCTGCAGGACTACTCAACCCCCATACACCTCGTGATAGACAATCAGCATGCTAGCCTCTGCCATATGCCAACTGGCCACTCATCAAACCCCACCAAGTGAATCCTTCGTTAACAATCCTCAGTGCCTCACTTTGTGCTTCCTCTTCAGCTTCCTGATGATCTTCTCCTTCAATGTGTAACAGTTGGTGCTCAGGTGACTGGTACTCTTCGTCTACCTCTTGCACACCACTAGGTTCCCATTGCTCTGTGAAGGGAGAGGGGAGAAAATGAGAAGTTATGAGTACATAACCAAAGTTATCCATGCTGTATTGTAATTGCATGCACTATTACATACTTCTGCATAATCAGTGTACACCTAATATATTTCCCCAAAATTGCAGTCAAAGCAAAGGCGAGACTAATAGCGCTCACCTTTATTTATGTGTAAATGCAACAGAAATTTCAGCTGAAAGCAGATGCACGATTAAATGCGGAAATTGAAAAGTTACTGTCGGAGATGCACTGCTCCGCTGTTAGCTTTGCAAAAACAGCAGCTCCAGTCTGGCTCCCCATTCAAATGCATTGAGCGGTGGGAAGTTTCTGTACGTGCACGGTAGATATGAAGTAAACTTGCCACAGATTGTCAAGTCATTTTAAGGACATGATAAGTGTTAATTACTGCCAGTCAAACTCTCTGGCACTGAAAAATTACAAGTGTGGAATCTCATCCCTTCAGGTTTTAATTATTGTTGGAGATTTTTGTTTTAAATAAAAATGTTCCTTTCTGTCTCTCTTTTTCTCTCTCTTAATCCAATCTTTCTTTCCCTCTCTTTATTTCTCTTTCTGTACCTGATTTGACATTGAAGTCACCATTCCAAATTACACTTCCTTCTCAGACTTTGCGCTGTTAATTTTACAATCCTTCAATCTGATTGGTTAAGGAGATACACAGTTGCTTGCCTATTCAATCAGATTTCAGATGCCCCATAGAGGGCGCTGCGCCGTTTCCAACTCCCACTTCCAGCAACTTGCCACACAAAATATCGTCAACATTAAACGGGCAAGGGCACGTCTAACTAACGGCGGCCGGTGCTCGTTGACCTACCACAACATTGAATGGAATATATGATTAACATAGTACCGAACAATAGTTCTGCACGCCGCTCCAATCTCCTGAGTCGCAATGCTTTCCAATTTCACTCCTGAATAAGTAAACATTTCTTTCCTCATCTCAACTGAGTTTTTTCTGATCCTAGGGTTCAGCAGCTGTCCCATGCTGTATGCAGCTATGATGCGCTAGTTTTGCCTTTAAACGTAACAGCAGCAGAGATTGAAGGGCGATTTGGCATATGAAATTTCTTTCCTGCCGTATATTTTCTAATCCATAATGGCATATATAACATTTTCTTAATCCTGCTATTTTCCCTACTACTTCCTTACTTCTGACATCCTTGCTAATATTTCTCTGTGTCAGTATAACAACTTTTGCATATACCTTAATAACTGCTACTTTCCTTTATAAGTCCCATGCTGTTAATTTATAATAATATTCATCCTTTAACATTGTTTTTTGTTATCTCATGCAACTTCTTCTGCAATAGTTCTCCAAGTTGTTAATACTGCATTCAGTCTTTGAGTAGCAAACTGCCACATTTGTTGTTTCCTATATTTGAGGGCCAACCCCCACAACCCGAAATGTGATCATATTGCTCTACGATGCAGTTATCAATGCACCCAGGGCCCTACTACTAATCTGCCCTTGTCATCGAGCCATTATTCAAAAATATTGCTGTATTAAAGAACTCTGAAGTTTATTCTGGTTACGTGGCTTGGTAGCTGCTTGAGAAGGATCACTATTACATCTTTAGCTGCCAATATTTGTTAACATTAAGCGAATCGTATTTTCAGGAAGCAAAGGGGAAAAATTCGGTTGCTTTGCGACTCCTGTTAGCGCCCCGGCGAAGTTAGCACCCCAAAAGGGGTGCGACTCCATTTTTCCCCCACATTTCAAAACCACTCGTTCCTGTCATTTTTTTTAGCAGATCATAAGTCATCGTGAAAAACAATAAATTTATTCATTTTTAGAAAAGAGAGGAAAATATGATCCAGAATTCCAATGTACCATTCCCATTCACTGCATAATGTGAAAAGTCCTGAGTTAACAGTATTTTTTACCAATATTGCCACTCCGCGTCCTTTCTGATCTTTTAGTTTGTTTTTTGGGGAATTGAATAACATTTGAGATCAATAGATTGCTAATGCCCCTGATTTTTAGTACTTGTATTGCTGGCATCCAATGATTTCTGGCTGTTTACTCCATAAGAATCATTGGCTTAATACTAGACCTGAATAGGGCAGTCATAAGCCACAGCACAAGCCTGCTCTTGCTTTCATTTTAGTTCAAGTAACAGAGAAAAGGAATAAATTAAAGAGATGTGAGATGGTAGGAAGACCTTTGTGTAGGTATTAATCCACAGCAACTTCACACAGCCATAATTCACAAGTCCAGTAAGTGACAATTAATCAAAATGTTCTCCTTGTTACCAGCTAAGTATAAATAGTTCTATTGAGACCACAAGTGAGGGCAGAAGTCCTAAAATGGCCTCCACTTCTATTTTTAGTGAAGTTGTGGAAGACCATCTCAGCTATACATATCAATGTTGGAGGAGTCACCCTCGGTGTATGTACACTAAAACTCTTTTAAGTCTTTGATTCAGAAGGTTGTGGGTTCAAGTCCCACTCCAGAGGCTTGAGCAAATAATCTAGGCTGACACTCCATTTGTAGTACTGAGGGAGTGGTGCAATGTCGGAGGTGCCGTCTTTTGGATGAGACTTTAAACCAAGGCCCTGGCTGTCCTCTCAGGTGGATGTAAAAGATCCCCTAGCACTATTTGAAGATAAGCAGGGGAGTTCCCATGGTGTCCTGGCCAATATTTATCCCTCAACCAATACCGAAAACAGATGATCTGGTCATTTATTTCATCACTGTTTGTGGGAGCTTGCTGTGCGCATTTCCTACATTACAACAGTGACTACACTTTAAAAGTACTTAATTGGTTGTAAAACACTTTGGGACATTCTGAGGTCATGAAAGGTGCTAAATAAAATGTAAGTCTTTCTTTTGTGTGTGTGTGTGTATATGCACACTGCTTAAGGCAAGTTGTAAGGAATTTCTCTGTATGTCCATCCCGCTCTATGTTAAGCCATCCACTGAGAAATCAAATGAAACCATTGTAGGAATGTCTAGTTCCGATCAAGAGACTGAGGTCGACTCAGGCGATCAAACAAACGATGTTTAATGTAAAACAAACTGAGTTTAACAAACAAATGCACGAGAACTACGAATACAGGTCTAATCAGTTCGGAGGCTCCACGAGGATTGCTTGGGCGGTCCCGTGGCTGGCGTCATGATGTCACCACGTTTTTCCCGCCGGTGGGGGATCACGTGATGAACGGCGTGACGTCATCGCATTTGCCCGTGCTCTTATAGGGACCGCGCTCTGTACATGCAAACAGTATATACAATGATACAGACTCAGGCATTAACATATTGTTAAAGGGAATTATATACAGTTGATCGGAGTCCCTTAGTAGCTCCGCCAAATGTGCCCCCCCAGAATTGTCTTTAACAGAAAAAGTGAAACGGCGAGGAGGCCTGACAAGCCTGTCAGAGCGACTTCTGTACACTTGGAAGTGGAAGCTGCTGGACGGCGGGCGGGCTGGCGGGTGGTTGCGCTTGATCTGGCACGGCGACTGTGAGTGGTCGGCCACGTTTTGGCGGCTGTGCGGTCTCAACCGGGCGGTCAAGGTCCAAGTGTGCCGGCTTCAACCGGTCAACCGAAATGTGGTCCAGTTTACCTCCGATATCCACCGAGAAAGTTTTGTCTCCCGGCTCTATCACGCGGAAAGGACCAGTGTAAGGGGCCTTGAGCGGATCCCGATGAGCGTCATGGCGGATGAACACATATTTGGCGTTCTTCAGCTCTGCTGGGACGTGGGAGCTCTGAAAGCCGTGATGCGACGTTGGTACTGGTGCAAAACACCTGGCTGCCTCCTGGTGGCTGATGAGTTGATTGGATGAGGACCATGGTTCTCATAGAGTCATAGAGTTATACAGTACAGAAAGAGGCCCTTCGGCCCATCGTGTCTGCGCCGGCTCTGTTGGAGTCGGAAGAAAATCCCCTGGTACGCGTAGCGGCTGGCCATAGACGAGCTCTGCCGAGGATGAGCAAAGATCCTCCTTGGGTGCCATGCGAAGACCCAACAGGACCCATGGTAGCCTGTCAACCCATCCAGCGCCTTGGAGGCTGGCCCTCAGTGCGGCTTTGAGCAACCTGTGAAATCGTTCGCACAGGCCGTTCGCCTGTGGATGGTAAGCTGTGGTGCGATGTAGCTTGATGCCGAGCCCCTGAGCCACTGCGTCCCAGAGCTCAGAGGAAAACTGCGGTCCACGATCAGAAGAGATGTCCGCCGGTACCCCGAAACGGGCGACCCAAGAGGAGATGAATGCCCTGGCCACGTCTGCCGAAGTGGTGGATGACAAGGGAACTGCCTCTGGCCATCTAGTGGTGTGGTCTACCATCGTAAGGATATGTGTAAACCCATGAGAAGGTGGAAGTGGCCCCACCAGGTCCACATTCACGTGATCGAACCGTCGCTCCAGAACTGCGAAAGTGGCCAACGGAGCTTTGACATGACGCTGCAGCTTGGCCTTTTGGCAGACCACGCAGGTGTTGGCCCAGTCGCGGACATCCATATGCATGCCCCGCCAAATGAACTTGGACGACATCAGCCGTTGCAAGGCCTTCATGCCAGGGTGGGACAACCCGTGTATGGCGTCAAAAACTTTGCGGCGCCAGGCGACCGGCACGATAGGGCAAGGATCTCCTACGGAGACGTCACAAAGTAGCGTGGTGCCTGCGGCATGGAATTTGACGTCGGCCGCTTGGAGGCTAGAGGGGCTGGTTCGATAAGCTTGCATCTCTAGATCCGAGGCTTGATCCGCAGCCATGAGGGCATAGTCGATGCCGAGCTGGACTGCCTGAACGGTCGCGCGGGAGAGGCAATCTGCCACCAGGTTGTCTTTACCGGCCACGTGCTGAATATCAGTAGTGAATTCAGAGATAAACATTAGCTGACGTTGTTGTCGGGCTGATCACGGTTCGACGGTCTTGGCCATAGCGAACGTTAGTGGCTTATGGTCCACGAAAGCAGTAAAGGGACGTCCTTCCAGCAGGAACCGGAAATGGCGGATGGCCAGAAAAAGAGCCAGCAACTCCCGGTCGAAGGTACTGTACTTCCGCTCGTTTCACCGTAGTTGACGGCTGAAGAATGCCAGCGGTTGCCACGTTCCATTTACCCACTGTTCTTGCACTGCGCCGATGGCATAGTCTGACGCGTCGGTGATGAGGGCGATGGTGGCGCCTGGCAGCGGGTGCGCCAGCATGGTCGTGTTGGCTAGGGCGCTTTTTATGTCAACGAACGCCCGGTCCATGTCGACCGTCCAGCTTACCGGATCCTTGCCAGACTTGCCCTTGAGGGCCTCGTACAGGGGCTGCATGAGCAGAGCTGCCTTAGGCATGAAACGGTCCCGAGGAACTCCTGCAGGGCCTTGATGGTCTGCGGAAAAGATGTTACTGCCTCCACCTTCGTTTGCAAAGGAATTGCGCCGTCCGATGTGATGCAATGGCCCAAGAAATCAATCTGTTGCAGGCCGAACTGGCACTTGGCCGGGTTGATGATCAGGCCGTGTTGGCTGAGGCATCTAAAGAGGGTGCGTAAATGGCAGATGTGCTCCTCTTTGTTAGGACTGGCGATGAGGATGTCGTCGAGGTAGACAAATATAAACTTGAGGTCCCAAAGTACGGAGTCCATCGGGCGCTGGAAAGCCTGTGCAGCGTTCTTCAGTCCAAACGGCATCCACAGAAATTTGAAAAGGCCGAATGGGGTGATGACTGCAGTTTTCGGGACGTCTTGCGGGTGCACGGGGACCTGGTGGTAGCCACGGACTAGGTCGACTTTGGAAAAAATGGCATTTCCCGCCTAATGGGCAGCAAAATCTTGGATATGAGGGATCAGGTACCGATCAGGAGTAGTGGCGTCGTTTAGGCGTCGGTAGTCGCCGCATGGCCACCATCCGCCGCCAGGTTTCGGGACAATGTGGAGAGGCGAAGACCAGGGACTATTCGACCGGCGAATAATCCCTAGCCGTTCCATTGTGGCGAACTCCGCTTTCGCAGCCGCGAGCTTGCCAGGTTCGAGGCACCGGGCCCGGGCGTAGACCGGGGAGCCAGTAGTGGTGATGTGATGTTCGACACCATGTTTCGTGGCCGTGGAGGAGAAGGTGGGTCTGGTCAGGTCTGGGAATTCTCCTAGCAGGCGAGCAAACTCATCCGGAGGCAGGAACGCACAGGAGACGGTGCGCGACATGGCGTTGCTGCGGTGGCAAGGGATGGAGTGGAACGTGGCTGCATTGATTAACCGTCGGTGCCTTACATCAACCAGGAGGCTGTTGGCGCACAAGAAATCCACACAGAGGGTGGCTTGAGAGACCTTGGCCGTGATGAATTCCTAGTAAAACCGCTGGCCGCCGAAACACACCTGGGCCCGCTGTCTGCCGAAGGTCCGAACAGCCCCGCCATTAGCCACCTCGAGGGAGAGGCCGTGCCTCCCAGCCTGTATATCAAGATTTGAAGTGGGTAGGATGCTACACTGCGCCCCGGTGTCGCATAGGAAACGTCGACCAGAGAGGGAGTCGGTGATAAACAGGAGCTTTCCAGAATTTCCGATTGCCATCGCAGCCGCGGGGCGCCCGTTAGAGCCGGTCCTCTTTTGCCAGAGTTGCTGTTGGTTTTTTTTGGGCGAGAAGCTGCAGGGAGGGCGGCAACATCTTGCTTTCGCGCCAAAATGGGCGTGGTAGAAGCACAACCCCGTAGGTTGAGGAGCTGGGGCGGGGTCTGTGGGGGATGGGCGCCTCGTGGCAGCGCAGTACTGCTGCGTCACCGCGAAGGTCTTGTCCGCTTTGGCAGCAAGCGCTGCGCAGTCTGTGACTTCGGACCTGGCCAGGGCAGCTTGTACTTGCTCCGGTAACTGATTGAGGAAGAGCTCCCTAAAGAGGAAGCATTCCAGTTCGGAGCCAAGGAGCGTCAGCATTTGGCTCATGAGCTCAGACGGCTTGGAGTCCCCGAGGCCGGGCATAGCGAGCAGTCGGCGGGCGCACTCCAACTTCGTGAGCCCGAAGACCTGTAACAACCGCGCCTTGATTGTTTCATACTTGCGGTTGTCCGGGGGGTTCTCAAGCAGGCTGACGGTCCGCGAGGCGGTGGAGCTGTTGAGTGCGGAGACCACGTAAAAGTAACGGGTGTGATCCGCAATGATGTTCCGTAGTGCAAACTGGGCTTCGACCTGGATGAACCACGAGGTCGCTTGTTGCTCCCAGAATTACGGTAGCTTCAATGCAACGGCGTTTGTTTCCATGCTTCGTTCCTTCTGCGAAAACCGTTCGCAAAAGTCGGGGTCACCAATGTAGGAATGTCTAGTTACTATCAAGAGACTGAGGTCGACTCAGGCGATCAAACAAAGGATGTTTAATGTAAAACAAACTGAGTTTAACAAACAAATGCACGAGAACTACGAATACAGGTCTAATCAGTTCGGAGGCTCCACGAGGACTGCTTGGGCGGTCCCGTGGCTGGCGTCATGATGTCATCACGTTTTTCCCGCCGGTGGGGGATCACGTGATGAACGGCGTGACGTCATCGCGTTTGCCCGCGCTCTTAAAGGGACCGCGTTCTGTACATGCAAATGGTATATACAAAGATACAGACTCAGGCTATAGCTAACATATTGTTAAAGGGAATTATATACAGTTGATCGGAGTCCCTTAGTGGCTCCGCCACACCATACAATTTTACAACATACAACAAAACAGGTGGGAAGCTGTTTAAATATGCAAATCAGGGTCCTATGCTGGTTGCAGGATCCTGATCACAATTATAATGTACAAATGGGTGGAGCGTGCACCGTTAATACAAATCCCAGTGTCACCAGGCGTTGAGTGGAAAAGCCATTCATCCTTACCGGAAAAGGTACGTTTTTTTAAAGATTATTGCGCGGCCAGGAGGAGCAAAATCTCCCCGTTCCCCTCCCCCATAGATCTCATTTGGTTGACAGTCTAAGTCGCTCCACTACTACCTGTATATATATCATACCTCATCGACTTGGAACAGGTACAGAATGTGGCGAGGAACTATAATATTGTGAGACGAATAGATAGACCACAGACAAGAGGGTCAAATAGATAAAGACTAACATAAATTATTCTAAAAGATACAATGGGGCAGTATTGCTCATCTCCGATTTTAATCGCTCCACCATTGGCAGCCGTGCCTTCAGCTGCCAAGGCCCTAAGCTCTGGAATTCCATCCCTAAACCTCTCTGCCTCTCTGCCTCTCTCTCCTCCTTTAAGACGCTCCTTAAAACCTACTTTTTTGACCAAGCATTTGGTCATCTGTCCTAAAATCTCCTTACATGGCTCGGTGTCAAATTATGTTTAATAACGCTCCTGTGAAGTGTCTTGGAACATTTTATCACATTAAAGGCGTTATATAAATGCAAGTTGTTGTTGTTGACCCCTAGTTTTGGACTCCCTCTTTAGTATTGCTGAATTCTGATGCTCAATTTCTTTCCACTTAATTGTAAAGAAATATGCTAAATGTTTTGGCCTGCAGAAGTTCTTGGCTGTGTTTCATATTCTGCTGTATCAAAGTGATTGATGGTGTAGCACAAGACCAAGTATATTCCAGTATTTCAATTACTGCAAACAGGATAATTGTTAATCCTACAGGTCAGGAACCTGTCTGCAAGGAAAGTCTATAAAGAAAGCTATAGCTTCTGGATTGGAGCAAGGTCTGCCTAAAGCGACTGCTGTGAAACCGTTGAGAGAGAAACAGTACTTTAAAATGCCTGAAATTATAGGCACAAAAGACAAAATCAGGTCAATGTGTTGCTGCAATTGTTAAACATTGCAAAGCCAGTTGGAGTCTCATTTATCAGTTGAATTGCAACATAATAATTCAGGAATCTTGCCACCCTCACCAAAAAACGAGTGGCCTAGAAACTCTGCTATGCAGCGCGAATTTTTTGGGTGTTAATGGTCTACTAATGTCCCAGTATGGTGGGCAGGAAGCGCGCGCAGATTTCCGGCCGGCAGTGCACCGCCCATCATATTGGTTAAGGTACATGGGTTGGCGGCAGGAGCGCACGTCGGCGACAGTTAAAGACCCAGAATCAATTATTGAAATTGCACTTGGAGAATGTGGTTGTCATGGTGGAATAGCTGATTGTCAGTGTGTCAGATGTGAGTTGTGGGCAAGTGAGGGTTGCAATAGTGGTGAGTATGAGGAGAAGGAGGTGTACTGAAGTGTGGTGCAGTGATTGTATAAGATTAAAGGGAAGTGGAGGAGGGGAGTTTTGTCAGTGCTGTGTAATTAATGAGGCTGTAAGAGATGCATCCATGAGCAGAGAGTATAAGAGCAATGCAAGTTAAATCATGAAATGCTCCAGGGCTTGAAATGCTCTGCAATTTCTTCCCACTGTCACCTGAGTTAATGCCTGGAGGGCTTTCTGCCCCCTGGGGGGGGGACGGGCGGGAAGAGGATGTCCCTCTTCCTGTTCACTGCCAACACCAGGGCCTCCAAGGCAGAATCGCAGAACCTTGGTGCCCTCTCATTACACGATTCAGCCATTTCTTAAATCATAAGTGTTTCCCTGGTGTCTGCAGACAGGTGCTGGCTGCCTTTAAGTGGCATCATAGACGCTGATATCCAGACTCCATCCCCCACCCACAACCATGCAGTCAATGAGTAGTGTGTAACTCGTGCTGCCTGAGTCACTGGCAACAGGCACGTGTATTGCTCACGCCAACCCTCTGTGCGCCCGTATCCTGGCACCATCATATTTTTAGGCCAGTAAGTCAGAATTTTACAAATGTAAGCTAATTTCCTAAGGAGCTGGCTATCAGTGTTCGGTTTCAATATTTTATGGTTTTTATAATTATAGGTTTGAAAGTCATTAATGTTACACCTCTTATGTTTTCATCTTGGTCTTCCAAATACGTACAGTAAAATAAATGTTAACTGGAAGAAAATAGATTAGCGCCATATTTCATACTAAAACAGAACTGCCTGATTTAAGTGGCACACTTGATTATGATTAATAATCGATCAGAACGGTGCCTATATAGAGAGACTTCAGATACAGAGACTATTCCCACTAGAGCAGTGAAGGTTAAGGAGATTTATATAGATACATAAAAGTTACAACACAAAACAGGTCATTTGGCCCAATCAGTCCATGCCGGCATTTACCCTCTAAACAAGCAAATAATTCTAATCACAGAGCTTTATAAAATTATGAAGTGTTTTGATACAGTGGACATTGAAAGCCTAGTTCCTGTAGTTGGGGAGAGAGTGTTGAGGGGGTCATCAATTTAATATTATCACTAAGAGAGTGAGGAGAGAGGTTAGGAGAAAGAATTTTTATATCGAGGTTTATTGGAGCATGGAATGCTTTGCCATGGGGAATGATTGAGGCCAACATTCCCTCTAAGCTGTGTGGTCACGTGGCCGTACAATTGCCTGCCAGTCCCGCGCAGCCCGGGACCGGCTTTTCCAATGTGAAATTTTGTGCATGCGCGAAACTTTGAATGGGCCGCGCAGCCCGTTAAAGGGACCGCGCACCCAAAAACAAATTAGGGGCAACATTGGTTGAGGCAGAGATCATTGCATCTTTTAAGAAAAAATTATATAAGTATTTGAAGCAGAGAGGTAGATACAGGACTATAGGGAGAGAGCAGGGCAGTGGGATTAATTTGGGATTGCTCTAGCAAAGAGTCAGCACAGATATGATGAGCTAAATTGATTCATTCCGTGCTGCAAAGTTCTATGATTCTGCAGTTCAAAAATTGTTAAGAATGCCAATCATCAAAGCAGAATAATAGAATAACCCCAATTTGCAGTGGTAATCATGGTGAAACTGTTAGCGTTCACCATCATTACTGGGTAAAACTGACAGCAACTTGTGGTATCTGCACATGCGCAGTTAAACGTGGAAATCTGGAAGTTGCTGTTAGTGATGCCCTGCTCCTCCACACGATGCGCTGTTGCAGATGCAATCAACACATAATCAGTAATTTAATGTGAACTTCAACTTTTTATGCACTATTCCCACTGTAAAAACCAATGAAAATGTCTTGTTCTATCAGGAGTAACTGAGTTTTTAACGGCGGACTAAATCATAATTACTGCTGAACAACCTCTCTGGCCCTGATAAACTAATTTTATAAGTGTGGAGCCTCATTCCCTCAGAATAACATTTTAAAATTGCAGGATATTGTTAGGAGAACCAGGCTGCAGGGGCGCAAACCTTTCAATGATCTCAGTAGATCACAAAATGTTATTGCCAAGCCACACTCATCCTGCTGTGCCACTCATCACATCCCCATCACTCTGCCTTCCCTACCCTACTACTCCTGCAGAACCTTACTCACACCAACTTACCTTGCATCTCCACCCATCCCTCTCTATCTACATTATCACTTCCCCATCTCACTAACCACCCCTCACACTCACCCTCATCCTAGTCCAATCATGCCAACTAACAACACACAAGGGTAGGCACTTGTGTGTTTTAGCCAATGTTTATGTGAAGTTTCTGTTAATGTGCTGTCAAACATTGAAACCTTTATTTTCAACAGTTTGCGTTCTTGGACAGATTTGTGTGCACCTTTGGAAGTGGCTTAGTGAGTTGCAGTGAATGGTGAGACAGAATGGGATTCTGAGAGCCATGTGAGATAGTTTCAAGGGTTGATGTAATAAATGGCAGGTGAAATTGAGATGACAGAAGCGATCTGTCAATGGTGAGTGAGGTTGTTCCAATGAGGTGGCACTGGATGCAAAGTTTACTCCAAACACTTGCAACCTGCATAAAGCTCAATCTGTCTTCCAAATGCAGTAAGCAACAGCTTCTGACCTTGGAAAGTGAACAGCTATGAGATGGGAGCTTTTATGGCACATTTGCAGCAGTGATTTTATGGTGAGACAACTCCTGACCTGCTTACCTGACATGATCCCCGAGCAGCGTGGAACCCGTGGACAACCTCGTAAAATTTAAAGGTGAGCTCAAAATAGTTTTTAAGTGGCTGTTAACAAGCTCTTAATCATCTAAGTTGCCTCCCCCACCCCTTGGAGTTGGGTCTGTTCAGCAATGACAGACCCGACATCTGGGAAACTAGCATGGTGGTGGGTTGACAGCGGGTTCTCTACCTGCTGTCAACAACAAAAAATTTCCACCTGACTCACCACCAAATGCATCCGCTGACCCCCCACCGAAAAACTCCCCCCGTGTCTTTCTCATGTGCGCTCACATATGTTTCTTCAGTCTTTTCTGAGGTGGACCAAGAAATAAATGGTTAAAATGAGGACAGATACAAAATTGTCAAGTTGCTTTATTTCATACACAGTAACTGAACACATAGAGCAACAGTTATGTTCAGACTCACTTAATTTAATCAGTACAACTTGTCTTTGCATAATAATACAAAATAGTGAATGTGCTACACTTTCCTACATTAGTGGGTCATCTTGCTTAGTAGAGGGCGCTAATGGGGCACAAAGCAACTACAGGTAGACTACCCTTTATCCGGACTTCCGAAAACCGAAACCCTCTAAAAACCGAAGGTTTTTTCGTTCAGCGTAAGTCGTGCGTACGACTTACGCTGCTTACGCTGAACGAAAAAAACCGAAGGTTTTTAGAGGGTTCCGGTTGCGGAAGTTCGGATAAAGGGTAAGTCGTGCGCACAACCCCCCGCTGACCCCCCCGCCGACCCCGCCAGCCCCGACAACCGCCGACCCCGCCAGCCCCGACAACCGCCGACCCCGCCAGCCCCGACAACCGCCGACCCCCCGCGAACCCCGCCGGCCCCGACAACCGCTGACCCCGCCAGCCCCGACAACCGCTGACCCCCCCGCGGACCCCGCCAGCCCCGACAACCGCCGACCCCGCCAGCCCCGACAACCGCCGACCCCCCTGCGGACCCCGCCAGCCCCGACAACCGCCGACCCCCCCCCCCCGCGTACCCCGCCGGCCCCGACCCCTGCCGACCCCGACTGACTTACGCTGAGCGTCAGCATAAGTCGTGCACACGACCCCCCGCCGACCCCCCCGTGGACCCCCGCCGACCCACCTTCCGAAATCCGAAATTCTCCTTTATCCGAAACTCGGCTGGTCCCGAGGTTTTCAGATAAAGGATAGTCTACCTGTAGCGCCCGGGCGTGGCGATGTTTGCGCTGCTCGCGAAATTGAGCAGACATTTTGCGGCGGTGCTAAACACTATCGCCACGATCTCCTGCGCCCGCAGATCGTGACGTCAGTCAAGCGTGCAACGCCCCGGTAGCGCCCCGGACCGGATATTGAGTGGCACCCCCTGCCTTACCGCCTGCTGCTAGCAACGACAGGTTGAGGGGAGCGTTTTGCAGTTGGGAAGGGGCTGGGGGAGCGCTGTTTAAAGGCGACCGCTTCCTGCCTTTTTTTGTCAGCAACATTTTTGCACCACGCATTCTGAGTGAGAGAGAGACTTCTGGCGAGATTCAACGCTGTTTGAAGGAGTTTTGGGTACTAAGCAGCACTTTGCAGGTTCATTTTGATTTGACCTTCCTTGCATCGATTTAGAAGAGATTGGGGCTGCACGCTGAGCTCTTTCCCTGGGCCTCTCCATTGTTCTTTCCAGCAGATTTGATGTACAGGTCTCTCCAGGCTGAGATTCAAGGCTGCAATGAGCAGGATGTGGATGGAGAGCAAGATTGACCCTCCCCTTTAAGAACTGGGCAGCGCCAGTGTGTCTGTGTTCCATTGCTGACTGACATCACATGAGCTTCGCCAGTGCTCTGAGGTAGTGCCTTGCTCCTCGGCGTTGGCGCCTTAAGAGAGGTGTGTAGCGCCTGATTTAGCGCTCCAAACATCTCCAGGGGCGATAGAAGCCAAGTTTGCAGTCGGATGCGATAATTAGCGGCAGGCGCTAAACTTTGCGCCCGGCGAATAATTGCGCCCCAAACGGGGCGAAACTGAATTTCTCCCCCAAAATGCCTTGAGGCCCCCACATCAAGATTGGTTTGCCTAAAGGTGGCCATGCCAGCATTGGAAATGCTTAGAACGTCCATTGGATCTTTCTCTCAAAATTCACTAAATAAATTACTAATTGTAGGTTGGTGGCCAAACGGTAATCATATTTTTACTTGCATCTACTTTTCCAATACTCTTTTGGCACTCCTGTGCAAGGATATTCATCCTTAGGTTACTTGTTGATGTCGGCTCAATACGGCACCTCTCAGAAATGGAATAGGTTTTCCTTTCAGTCCAAATCTAATATGTTTGTGTCGAGAATACACCGCACTTACCTCTTTTGTATGTACTGAAATGCAGCTCCTTATGATTAGAGTTTCCATTTTTGGTGTTTACTTTTTTATGCTTCTCAGTTCTCAATCTTTTTATTGATTGTATTAAATCTAGGGTTTTTTTGGTGCTTTCTACTTTCCTTTTATTAACAATAGAAAAAATCAGATGCAAGAAAAAATGTAATGCATTCCTGATCAAGCAGCATTTGGCAGAATGAATATTTCATCTGTGTCGCTGTTGAAGTAAAGTAACATTTTTAAGAGAAAATATTGTTATCACTAATTTGCATGAAAAATGTGGATAAACTAGACAAATATATGGAACTGAGATTTTTTACATTCGTTCCTTATTTATGAAGGTTTATTGGTGGTGCCTAAATGTTAGCAGATTTTATTAAGTATAATCCTGATATAACATTCTTATTCTGATTAATGTACTTCTTCACAGAGACTATATTATCATTGAAAAGGGAATTGTGTAAGTATTTGAAAGTGAGGCATATAAAAGGATACATGAAAATGGGAAGGTCAGCGATTGGGAGGGAGGGGGAGAGAGAGGTCATGATCGGCGGGAGGAGGGCGGTGGGGAGGGTGGTGGCCGAAGGCTTCCTTGAGGGGCCGAGGGGAGCACCCCTGCTCCTCCTGGCCCACAAGCAGTGCTGTAAAAAACACTTATCTTGTGGAGCCAGCAGCTCCCACTTCCTTTTCACTACCGGGTTTCCCGAACCATGGGAAACCCATGCAGGAACAGTGAATTTTAAATTGGGCACCGAATTGCACTGTGGGAGCTCAATTTAAATATGTTAATGAAGTGTCCCACCATGAAAAAGGCAACGGGTGCATGCGTGGCAAGTTAGGGTCGTGTTTCATGCATTTAACGGTTTAACCTCCCCTCCCCAGCCCATTGTGGGGGGTTAATATTGAGGCCTGTGAGTCAGACAACTAAATTGTGATAAACATGAGGTAGTTATATTCTGTGAATGACCATTAACTGGCAACCAGGCTGAGGGAAACCCAAATTATGTTCATGAGGACCTTGTAACAACCATAGAGAAAAAGGATCCTTACCCTAACTATCAACTGGTCTGGAAGTCAACTCCAGAAATGAGC
The DNA here is from genome assembly GCF_052327205.1 of Somniosus microcephalus. NCBI lineage: Eukaryota > Metazoa > Chordata > Chondrichthyes > Squaliformes > Somniosidae > Somniosus > Somniosus microcephalus. The sequence continues at coordinate 173,271,196 of NC_140999.1, read as the reverse complement.
TTCTCATTGTGCTACTCATTGAACACACTTTTGCAGTATTAGCATTGTTCTTTTTTATTCATTTATGGGATGTGGGTGTCGCTGGCAAGGCCAGCATTTATTGCCCATTCCTAATGGCCCTTGAGAAGATGGTGGTGAGCCGCCTTCTTGAACCACTGCAGTCCGTGTGATGAAGGTACTCCCACACTGCTGTTAGGGAGGGAATTCCAGGATTTTGACCCAGCGACAATGAAACATCGGCGATATACTTATAAGTCAGGATGGTGTGTGACTTCGAGGGGAACTTGCAGGTGGTGGTGTTCCAATGTGCCTGCTGCCCTTGTCCTTCTAGGTGGAAGAGGTCATGGGTTTAGAAGGTGCTGCCGAAGAAGCCTTGGCAGTTGCTGCAGTGCATCTTATAGATGGTACACACTGCAGCCACGTGCACCGGTGGTGGAGGGAGTGAATGTTTAAGGTGGTGGATGGGGTGCCAATCAAGAGGGCTGCTTTGTCCTGGATGGTGTCGAGCTTCTTGAGTGTTGTTGGAGCTGCACTCATCCAGGCAAGTGGAGAGTATTCCATCACAATCCTTACTTGTGCCTTGTAGATGGTGGAAAGGCTTTTGGAAGTTAGGAGGTGAAACACTCGCTGCAGAATACCCAGCCTCTGACCTGCTCTTGTTGCCACAGTATTTATGTGGCTGGTCCAGTTAAGTTTCTGGTTAATGGTGACCCCCCAGGATATTGATGGTGGGGGATTCGGCGATGGTAATGCTGTTGAATGTCAAAGGGCGGTGGTTCGACTCTCGCTTGTTGGAGATGCTCATTGTCTGGCACTTCTGTGGCGCAAATGTTACCTGCCACTTATGAGCCCAAGCCTGAACGTCGTCCAGGTCTTGTTGCGAGCGGGCATAGACAGCTTCATTATCTGAGGAGTTGTGAATGGTGCTGAACACTGTGCAGTCATCAGTGAACATCCCCATTTCTGACCTTATGTTGGAGGGAAGGTCATTGATGAAGTAGCTTAAGGTGGTTGGGCCTAGGACACTGCCCTGAGGGACTCCTGCAGCGATGTCCTGGGGCTGTGATGATTGATCTTCAACCACCACAACCATCTTCCTTTGTGCTAGGTATGACTCCAGCCAGTGGCAGTTTTTCCCCCGATTCCCATTGACTTCAGTTTTACTAGGGCTCCTTGATGCCACACTCGGTCAAATGCTGCCTTGATGTCAAGGTCAGTCACTCTCACCTCACCTCTGGAATTCAGCTCCTTTGTCCATGTTTGGAACAAGGCTGTAATGAGGTCAGGAGCCGAGTGGTCTTGGCGGAACCCAAACTGGTCATCAGTGAGCATGTTATCGGTGAGTAAGTGTTGCTTGATAGCACTTGATGACACCTTCCATCAATTTGCTGATAATTGAGAGTAGACTGATGGGGCTGTAATTGGCCGGATTGGATTTGTCCTGCTTTTTGTGGACAGGTTATACCTGGGCAGTTTTCCACATTGTCGGATAGATGCCAGTGTTGTAGCTGTACTGGAACAGCTTGGCTAGAGGCACAGCTAGTTTTGGAGCATAAGTCTTCAGCACGACAGTCGGGATGTTGTCGGGGCCCATAGCGTTTGCTGTATCCAGTGCGCTCAGCCGTTTCTTGATATCACGTGGAGTGAATCGAATTGGCTGAAGACTGGCTTCTGTGATGGTGGGGACCTCAGAAGTAGGCTGATATGGATCATCCACTCGGCATTTCTGGCTGAAAATGGTTGCAAACGCTTCAACCTTGTCTTTTGCACTCACGTGCTGGGCTCTACCATCATTGAGGATGGGGATATTCATGGAGCCTCCTCCTCCCGTTAATTGTTTAATGGTCCACCACCATTCACGACTGGATGTGGCAGGGCTGCAGAGCTTCGATCTGATCCATCGATTGTGGGATCGCTTAGCCCTGTCTACAGCATGCTGCTTCCACTTTTTAGCATGCATGTAGTCCTGTGTTGCAGCTTCCCCAGGTTGGCACCTCATTTTTAGGTACGCCTGGTGCTGCTCCTGGCATGCTCTTCTACACTCCTTATTGAACCAGGGTTGGTCCCCTGGCTTGATGTTAATGGTAGAGTGAGGGATATGCTGGGCCATGAGGTTACAGATTGTGGTGGAATACAATTCTGCTGCTGCTGATGGCCCACAGCACCTCATGGATGCCCAGTTTTGAGCTGCTAGATCTGTTCTGAATCTATCCCATTTAGCACAATGGTACTGCCACACAACATGATGGAGGGTGTCCTTAGTGTGAAGACAGGACTTTGTCTCCACAATGAATGTGCGGTGGTCACTGCTACCAATACTGTCATGGACAGATGCATTTGCGACAGGTAGATTGGTGAGGATGAGATCAAGTAGGTTTTTCCCTCGTGTTGGTTCTTTCACCACCTGTGATTAAAAGATACAACACATAGAAACATAGAAGATAGGAGCAGGAGTAGGCCGTTCGGCCCCTTGAGCCTGCTCCGCCATTCAATGAGATCATGGCTGATCATCCAAACTCAGTACCCTGTCCCTGCCTTCTCTCCATATCCCTTGATCCCTTTAGCCTTAAGAAATATATCTAACTCCTTCTTGAATATATTTAATGAATTGGCCTCAACTGCCTTCTGTGGTAGAGAATTCCACAGGTTCACCACTCTCTGGGTGAAGAAATTCCTCCTCATCTCTGTCCTAAATGGCTTACCCCTTATCTTTAGACTGTGACCCCTGGTTCTGGACTCCCCCACCATCGGGAACATCCTTCTTGCTTCCAGTCTGTCTAGTCCTGTTAGCATTTTATAAGTTTCAATGAGATCCCCTCTCATTCTTCTAAACTCCAACGAGTATAAGCCCAATCGACCCAATCTCTCCTCATACGTCATTCCTGCCATCCCAGTTATCAATCTGGTGAATCTTCGCTGCACTCCCTCCATGGCAAGAACATCCTTCTTCAGATAAGGCGACACAGCAACAAGCCAGTGAAAACAAATGTATTAAAAACAGAAAGTGATAGAAACACACAGCTGGTCTGGCAGTATCTCAAGTGTAGATGCTTCATCAGAACTGACACGCTTTGGCAATTGAAATTGCATTGTGATATTGGTGATGAGCACTTTCACACATTCACATGAAATCTCTGTGAGCACTACCTTAGCCTGAGATCTCATGGTTCATTGCCCCGATGTATCTTTAGCAGAATATTACTGCTATTCAAATTGGCCTGTATTGGACATTTTTTTAGCCTATTCAGAAAAAAAAGGTCAGTCTATCTGAGACTACTTTGAGTCGTTTCCATTTACAATGAATCCACACATGCACAGAAAATAATTTGCCCAGTGGACCCTTTTTCAATGTGGATGCTGAATGGCCTTCTGCCCTTTGTGGCGGAAGTTACAGGAACAAAGGCTGGTGACTTTATAAACTTGTTAAAAAATGTATTTCATGTCTGGTGTCGCTCAAGCGAGGTCCCCTCCCTCCCCTCTTTTTCCGGTATATTGATGACTGTTTCAGTGCCGTTTCCTGCTCTCACCCTGAACTGGTAAATTTCATCAACTTTACTTCCAATTCCACCCCTCCCTTGCCTTCACATTGTCCATCTCTGACTCTTCCCTTCCCTTCCTCGACTTCTCTGTTTCCATTTCTGGGGACAGGCTATTGACTAATATCGACTATAAGCCCACTGACTCCCACAGCTACCTTGATTACACTTCCTCCCAACCCGCTTCCTGTAAGGACCCTATTCCATTCTCTCAGTTTCTTCGTCTCCCCTGTTTCAACGATGCCACCTTCCATATCAGTGCTTCCGATATGTCTTCCTTTTTCCTCAACTGAGGATTCTCCTCCACCATGGTTGGCAGGGACCTCGACTGTGCCTGTTCCATTTCCCGCACTTCCACTCTCACCCCTTCCCCTCCCTCCCAGAACTACGATAGGGTTCCCCTTGTTCTCACCTTTCACCCCCATCAACCTCCACATTCAACGGATTATCCTCTGTAGTTTTCGCCACCTCCAGCGTGATCCCACCACCAAACACATCTTCCCCTCCCCTCCCCTCCCCTATCAACATTCCGAAGGGACCATTCCCTCCACAACACCCTGGTCCACTCCTCAATCACCCCCAACACTCCTTCCCCTTCCCACGGCACCTTCACGTGCAAGCGCAGGAGATGTGACACCTGCCCTTTTACCTCCTCCCTTCCCACTGTCCAGAGCCCCAAACATTCCTTCCAGGTGAAACAGCGATTTACTTGTACTTCTTTCAATTTAGTATACTGTATTCCGCTACTGACAATGCGGTCTCCTCTACACAGGGGAGACCAAATCCAAATTAGGTGACCGCTTTGCAGAACACCGTCTTTCAGTCCGCAAGTGTGACCCTGAGCTTCCAGTTGTTTGTCATTTTTATTCACTGGATCACTCCCACTCTGACCTCTCTGTCCTTGGTCTCTTACACTGTTCCAATGAAGCTCAATGTAAGCTCGAGGAACAGCACCTCATCTTTCTATTAGGCACTTTACAGCCTTCTGGACTCAACATTGAGTTCAACAATTTCAGATCCTAACCTCTGCCCATCGTTTTTTCAGATGGCAGCTGTTGCTGTTGATTCTGATATTCCCATTTACACCTCCTCTAAACCCATCTTATGTTTCTTTACTTGTCCCATTATATCTCCTTTCGCCTTGCATCATCATCCCTTTTGTCATTTAATCTCTCCTAAGATCCACCCCATCACAGACCTTCCCTTTTGTTCTTTCCTCCCCTCCCCCCTTTCCCTGCCTCTGTCCTTGCCTAAAACCTGCGACTGTACATCTCTAACTTTTTCCAGTTCTGACAAAAGCCATCAATCTGAAATGTTAACGTTGTTTCTCTCTCCACAAATGCTGCCTGACACGCTGAGTACACTGGCTGGAGTCATACCTAGCACAAAGGAAGATGGTTGTGGTGGTTGGAGGTTAATCATCACAGCCCCAGGACATCACTGCAGGAGTTCCTCAGGGCAGTGTCCTAGGCCTAACCATCTTCAGCTGTTTCATCAATGACCTTCCCTCCATCATAAGGTCAGAAGTGGGGATGTTCGCTGATGACTGCACAGTGTTCAGCGCCATTCACAACTCCTCAGATAATGAAACAGTCCATGCCCGCATGCAACAAGACCTGGACGACATTCAGGCTTGGGCTGATAAGTGGCAGGTAACATTCGCGCCACACAAGTGCCAGGCAGTGACTATCTCCAAAAAGCGAGAGTCTAACCACCGCCCCTTGACATTCAACGGCATTACCATCGCTGAATCCCCCACCATCAACATCGTGGGAGGTCACCATTGACCAGAAACTTAACTGGACCAGCCACATAAATACTGTGGCAACAAGAGCAGGTCAGATGCTGGGTATTCTGCGGTGAGTGTCGCACCTCCTGACTTCCCCAAGCCTTTCTAACATCTACAAGGCGCAAGTCAGGAGTGTGATGGAATACTCTCCACTTGCCTGGATGAGTGCAGCTCCAACAACACTCAAGAAGCTCGACACCATCCAAGACAAAGCAGCCCGCTTGATTGGCACCCCATCCACCACCTTAAAACATTCACTCCCTCCACCACCGGTATACTGTGGCTGCAGTGTGCACCATCTACAAGATGCACTGCAGCAACTCGCCAAGGCTTCTTCGGCAGCACCTCCCAAACCCGCGACCTCTTCCACCTAGAAGGACAAGGGCAGCAGGCGCATGGGAACACCACCACCTCCAAGTTCCCCTCCAAGTCACGCACCATCCTGACTTAGAAGTATATCGCCGATCCTTCATCGTCGCTGGGTCAAAATCCTGGAACTCCCTCCCTAACAGCACTGTGGGAGTACCTTCACCTCACGGACTGCAGCGGTTCAAGAAGGCGGCTCACCACCACCTTCTCAAGGGCAACTTAGGATGGGTAATAAATGCTGGCCTTGCCAGTGATGCCCACATCCCATGTATGAATTTTTTAAAATTTCCAGCATTTTCTGTTTTTATTTCAGAGTTCCAGCATCTGCAGTATTTCGCTTTTGACATTTCCATTTCTCACTCCAGGCATTATCGTGGACTCTCTGAGTGAGACTGTCCATTTAGTATTATTAAGGGCTCAATTATTAGAAACCTTTGTGCTGCGGACTTGTGCCCATTGGGCACAGGGCTGAGCCTTTTCTTCCATTATTCTGGGAAAGATTTCAATCTAAGTTAATGACCTAACAGAAAAAAATCAGTATGAGGTCAAATGTATCCATGTCTTAGCTCCATCTGCTGGTCAACGTGTTTAACCTCTGTTGTAAAATCAACCATTTGCAACATATTAAACTGAATACCATATGCAAAATGCCTGCATGATTAACCAGCTTCCACTGCTGTGCATCACCTTTTAAATTAACTGCGCTAGTCTCTTATGGATTGCTTGAATGAATATATGTTAAGTAATAACATTTATAATGCTATATTTTGATTTGAAACTGCGTGTTAACAGTACATTTGCCTCATAGCATTTTCTGTCATAAATGCTAACGATCACTGTCACCTAGCAAATGGCAATCAGTTAGGTACTATAGGACAAAGATACTGGTAATGATTCCTAGTTTACTTCAGAAAATTGACTCCAAACCGTTCGGTAAAAGGTGACATTTAAGAAAGTGTTCAGACGCAATGTAAAGGCTTATAAAATCCAATGCATGTGCTATATCTTCCTACCAGTGGTGTGATCCAAAACAATAAGCCATCATTCTCTTTCAGATACTGATCAGTCTGCTGTCCATGTTCATTGTTTCTTCCCTTTTTTATTTCAAATTTCCAGAATGCACATTTTTTTTCCTTTTTATTGCAACTATTCGGTTCTGCCTTACTGAGTCATTGATCTGATGTGAAAGTTCTCCTGCTGATGTGATGGCTACATCTGGCACTCAGTAGCAATGTCAGTCCCTGATAGAATACATTTCTATAGTGTTGGTATAATGTGCAGCGCTTCCCCAACAGTCTGTGAGGAAGTCTCAACACATTCTCAACAAGAGAACTTCCTTTCACTGATATTATAGATTTCTAATCAACATTTTTATTTATTGTGGCATTTCCTTGTCCTCTTTTCAAGTGTTAATATCATAAAAGGCAAATAAAGATTTTTAACTACAAGGAATATTACTACAGTTTCAAATACTGGATTTGTTTCTGGAACTGTTTATATGTCCGTGTGTATTTAGCTTCTCAAGGGTATTGATGTAGGAATAGTCGAGTCTAGAGGTAACAAAGGCATGTATGAGGGTTTCAGCAGCAGATGAGCTAAGGCAGGGGTGTAGTCGGGCGATGTTACAGAGGTAGAAATAGCGGTCTTGGTGATGGAGCAGATATGTGGTCGGAGGCTCATCTCGGGGTCAAGTACGACACCAAGGTTGCGAACAGTCTGGTCAAGCCTCAGACGTTTGCCAGGGAGAGGGATGGAGTTGGTGGCTAGGGAATGGGGTTTATGGTGGGAACCGAAGACAATGGCTTCTGTCTTCCTAATATTTAGTTGGAAGAAATTTCAGCTCATCCAGACGGACAAGCAGTGTGACAAATTAGAGACAGTGGAGGAGTCAAGAGAGGTGGTGCTGAGGTGGAGCTGAGTATCATCAGCGTACATGTGGAACCTGACATTGTGTTTTCAGATGATGTCGCCGAGGGGCAGCACGTAGATGAGAAATCTTCTTCTTAGGCAATCCCTCGAAACCGAAGATGACTTGCTTCCACATTAAAAATGAGTTCTCAGGTGTCTGATGAGTCCAATGCGGGACCTACAGTCTCTGTCACAGGTGGGGGAGATGGTGGTTGAAGGGCCGGGTGGGTGAGGTGCTTGGGTTGACGTGCGCTGCTTGCGCTTGGCTTCTGCTTGCTCCTGGCGAAGAGACTCGAGGTGTTCGGCGCCTTCTCAGATGCTTCTCCTCCACTTTGTGCGGTTTTGGGCCAGGGATTCCCAGGTGTCAGTGGGGATACTGCACTTTTTCAAGGAGGCTTTGAGGGTGTCCTTGAAGTGTTTCCTCTGCCCACCTGGGGCTCTCTTGCCGGGACGGAGCTCCGAGTAGAGCGCTTGTTTTGGAAGTCTCGTATCAGGCATGCGGACGATGTGACCCGTCCATCGGAGCTGATCGAGTGTGGTCAAACCTTCGATGCTGGGGATGTTGGCCTGAGCAAGAACACTGACGTTGGTGTGCTATCCTGCCAATGGATTTGCAGGATCTTGCGGATGCAGCGTTGGCAGTACCTCTCCAGTGCTTTGAGCTGCCTGCTATACATGGTCCATGTCTCTGAGGCATACAGCAGAGTGGGTATCACTGCTGCTCTGTAGACCATGAGCTTAGTGCCGGATTTGAGGTCCTGGTCTTCAAACACTCTCTTCCTCAGGCGACCAAAGGTTGCGCTGGCACACTGAAGGCGGTGTTGGCCCAATGTAGCCCCAAGATGAGAAATAGGAGGGGGACAAGGGTAGATCCTTGTGGTGCAGGAGTGGACTGGGTAGATAAGAATGTAACCAGCCGAGTGCAGTCCCACCCAGCTAGACAATGGAGGAGAGGCATTGGAGGAGGATATAGTGAACAACCGTGTCAAAGGCTGCAGACAGGTTGAGAAGGTTGAGGTATCGAGGGATAGTTTATCATGGTCACAGTCACATAGGATGTCATTTGTGACTTTTAAAAAGGCTGTTTTAGTAATATGGCAGGGGCAGAAACCTGATTGGAGGGATTCCAACGTGGAGTTGCAGGAAAGGTAGGCACAGATCTGTGAGCCGACAGCACGTTCAAGGACATTGAGGAGGAAAGGGAGGTTGGAGGTGGTAGTTTGCAAGGACAGAGGGGTCAAGGGTGGGTTTTATGAGGAGAGGTGTAATGATGGCAGATTTGAAGGGGAAGAGGACAGTACCTGAGGGAACCGTTAACAATGTCAGCTAACATGGGAGCCAGGAAGGGAAGTTGGGTGGCCAGCAGCTTGGTGGTCTAAAGAACAGATGGTGGGTGGAGAAAGCACAGGAGATCCAGCAGCTAGCCGACAACCACGACATGCGTGGATTCTTTAGCGCAGTCAAGACCACCTACGGCCCAAGCACACAAGGCCCTACCCCACTGCGGGCCAAGAATGGAGAAGTACTCATCAAGGACAGAGAGGCAGTCAGTGCCTGCTGGAAGGAGCACTTCGAAGATCTCCTTAACCGAGACTCTGTCTTCGACCCGAGTGTCCTCAACTCCATCCTGCAGCATGCTACCCGCCACCATCTTAGCGCAACCCCAGCCCGGCATGAGGTTCAAAAGGCCATCCGACAACTGAAGAACAACAAGGCCTCAGGAGCAGATGGAATCCCCGCCGAGGCACTAAAGCATGGCGGAGAAGCACTTCTGGCACCAATTCATGAACTCATTTCTCTTATCTGGAAGGAGGAGAGCATGCCAGGGGATCTCAGAGGTGCCGTAATTATGACCATCTTCAAGAAAGGTGATAAGTCCGATTGCGGTAATTACAGAGGAGTTTCCCTGCTGTCTGCCACAGGGAAAGTCATCGCAAGAATCCTCCTCAATCGTCTTCTCCCAGTGGCCGAAGAGCTCCTCCCAGAGTTGCAATGCGGATTCCGCCCACTAAGGGGCACAATGGACACGATCTTCACCGCACGTCAATTACAAGAGAAATGCAGGGAACAGCACCAACCACTGTACATGGCCTTCTTCAATCTCACAAAGGCCTTCGACACTGTCAACCGTGAGGGATTATGGAGTGTCCTCCTCAAATTCGACTGCCCTCAAAAGTTTGTCACCATCCTCCGCCTGCTTCATGACAACATGCAAGCCGTGATCCTGACCAACGGTTCCACCACAGACCCAATTCATGTACGAACTGGGGTCAAGCAAGGCTGTGTCATCGCACCAACGCTCTTCTCGATCTTCCTTGCTCCATCTCACCCTCAGTAAGCTTCCCACTGGAGTGGAGTTAATTTACAGAACAAATGGGAAACTGTTCAACCTCCATCGCCTCCAGTCCAGATCCAAGGTCGTCCCATCCTCTGTTGTCAAATTACAATATGCAGACGACACTTGTGTCTGCGCTCACTCGGAGGTCGAACTCAAAACCATCGACAACACCTTCACTAAAGCGTATGAGAGCATGGGCCTTACACTAAACATCCGTAAGACAAAGGTGTCATGAATCTTATCATTCATGAAGAAATGACTCATGAAGTAACACTGGGCGGCCAGCTGGTGGCGCCGTCCAAGGAGTATAAATACTCGGGCGTGGGCCCAGCTTGCTCAGGACGTTTCTGTAACCAGGAACTAGTGATGTAACTAGAATCTCATGGTTGTGAAACAGTTGATTAAAGCCTTGTCTTATACTCAAACCAAGTGCTCAGTAGTCTTTTTACCTCAATTTAATCAACTGACCTGCCCCACGCTCTGAGTGGTCTTGGGAACAGACGGCTACGACTCAAACCGTAGAAGGGAACTCGGACGAAGTAATCAATCCATCATGGAGAAACTACTCAGACCCGCCCGTCTCGACCTGGACCTGAATTCACTTACAGCTGCTAAGGTATGGAAACACTGGTATCGTACCTTCAGCAACTTCCTTGAGGAGTGTGGTGAGAATGTTCCTAATAAGTTACAAATGCTTGCCAATTATGTATCGCCTCATGTGTTTGACTATATTGAAGACTGTGTAGACTATGATGCCGCTATCCAAATACTACAGCAACTATATGTTAAGTCCCCAAACAAAATTTTTGCTCGGCATCGACTGGCCACAACGCGACAACAACCCAGGGAATCACTTGATGAATTCCTTCAGAAACTTCGCAGGCTCAGCAAGGATTGTAATCTTAAAGCTGTCACAGCTGAGCAGTACCAGGAGGAGTTAATTCGTGATTCTTTTATTAATGGAATTGCGTCTCCCTTCATACGTCAGCGTCTGCTGGAGAATAAAACCCTCAAGTTACAGGCTGCCTATGACCAGGCATGTTCTCTGGACTTAGCAAAGAGGAGTGCAGATACCTATCTTTCACCACGTGCACGGGCTGCTGCTATCACTTTTAGTGACTCCTCCGATAGGCCTCGGGTGGAAGCCCTCACTGATGATGACGCCAACCTGGCTGATGCCAACCCTACCCTAGAAGCCTTCACTGATGACGACCCTGCCCTAGCGGCATCTTGGCAATCTGGAAGGAAGTGTTTCTTCTGTGGAGGTGCATTCCACTATAGGAAATTTTGTCCTGCTCGTAACACAGTCTGCAATCATTGCAGTAAGAAAGGTCACTTTTCTAAGGTATGCCAGTCAAGAGCCTCTGTTAGAAAGAAAGGCCACTTTTCTAAGGTATACCAGTCGAGAGCCCCTGTTAGTTTTGCAGCTACTATCTATAAAACTGCTCCTCCCCCAAGCGCCACTACTAAGGTTACAGCTGCAATCTATAAAACTGCTCCTCCCCCAAGAACCACTACTAAGGTTACAGTTGTCAAGGGTAAAACTGCCCCTCCTCCCATCACAGTTGTTTTTCCCCAAAGTCTGTCCCATGCAGCCATGAAGGTTTCGGTAAATGGACACATTTTGAGTGCACTAATCGACTCATGCAGCTCTGACAGCTTCATTAGTGAGCGGGAAGTCAGTAAATTAAAACTGCGTATTTACCCCTCGGACAGGGAAATTGCAATGGCTCTGACAACACTGACCACCAACTCTCCTGGCTTTTGTCTTGTCGACCTTATTCTCAATGGCCGCACTTAATTCTCCACCCGGCGCAGGCTGCTCAAAAACCTATGCAGTGATGTGCTCCTGGTACAGGATTTCCAGAAACAACACAAAAGACTCACTTTCGAGTTTGGAGGGTCAAAGCCGGAGCTTACTATTTCCAAAGTACCATTTTGTGCGCTTTCGGCGACTTCGCTCGACGAGCCCTCCTTGTTTGCCAATCTTTCCCCCGATGTAAGCCCATAGTCACTAAATCACAACGTTTCAGCCAAGATGATCGATCCTTTATCGAGGCAGAAATCTCTCGCCTTCTAGCTGACGGTATCATTGAGCCATGTTCATCTTCCTGGCGGGCTCAAGTCGTCGTCGTTAAAAATCCTCTGAAGCAACACAAGAAACGTCTTTGCATCGATTACTCGCAAACTATTAACCAGTATACCGACCTGGATGCCTACCCACTACCACGCATCGATGACATGTTCAATAACCTTGCCAACTACAAGGTATGTTCAACTTTCGATTTAAAGAGCGCATACCATCAAGTACCGTTAAAGGACTCTGACAAAAAGTATACGGCCTTTGAGGCCAATGGTCAGCTTTATCAGTTTTGTCGCCTTCCATTTGGGGTCACCAATGGGGTGGCTGTCTTTCAACGGGCAATGGATAGCCTAGTCAAACAGGAGAACTTAACAGACACTTTTCCATATCTGGATAATATCATCATTGCTGGTCATGACCAGAAGAAGCATGATGCCCACCTCCAGAAATGTGTTGACGTTCTCTGTCATCGCAACTTAACCTTAAATGAGTCCAAATCTGTGAAATCAGTACCATCAGTCAACATCTTTGGCTACTGGGTGGGCAACAGTGTCATCAAACTGGATCTGGAGCGACTTTGTCCGCTTCAGGAGCTCCCTCCCCCTACGAATCTCGGCTCTCTTCGTTGGGCACGCGGCATGTTCACCTATTATGCGAAGTGGATACCCCACTTCTCCGACAAGATCCAGCCCCTGCTTCACGCAAAGTCATTTCCGTTGGATGCAATGGCTATTTCAGCTTTCAACCTCCTCAAGCGACAACTGGAAAAAGCCACGCTTTGTTCCATCAATGAAAATCTTGCTTTCGTGGTCGAATGCGATGCATCGGATGTGGCGATCTCGGCTACCTTGAATCAAGGTAGTCGACCCATTGCATTTCATCCAGAACTTTGCAGGGTAGCGAGCTCCATTATCCTCCTGTCGAGAAGGAGGCTATGGCTATCATCGAAGCAGTACGTAAATGGAGTCATTTTCTCGCTCGTCGCCATTTCATGCTTATAACCGATCAGCGCTCCGTGGCCTTTATGCTGGATAACCGGAAACACACTAAGATCAAGAATAACAAAATACAACTCTGGAGAATGGAATTGGCCGCCTTTGGCTACACCATATATTATCAGCCTGGCAAAAAGAATGTAGTCCCGGATACCCTCACGCGTGCATTCTGCTCTTCTATGTCAACTTCGACTCTTGCGGATCTTCATACTGACTTATGCCACCCTGGCGTTACCCGTATGTTGCACTTTGTGCGATCTAAAAATCTCCCATTTTCTACAGAAGATGTGAAAAGAACATTCTCCACCTGTAGAATTTGTGCGGAATTAAAACCGCAATTCTTCCATCCATCGGATGGCTCGCTCATACAAACTATGCAGCGACTCAGCATTGACTTTAAAGGGCCATTGCCTTCCTCAATGCGAAACACCTACTTACTTACTATGGTGGACGAATATTCACGCTTTCCCTTTGCTTTCCCCTGTCCCAATATGCTTACTTCCACAGTGATCAAATGCCTCGATCAAGTCTTTTCCCTTTGCGGTACGGCCAATTTCATCCACTCTGATCAGGGTCCCTCCTTCATGTCAAGCGAACTCAAAAGTTATCTTTCCCAACGGGGAATCGCCACAATTAAAACAACACCGTATCATCCCATTGGTAACGGACAGGTTGAGAGATACAATGCTATCATTTGGAATGCTGTTCGTCTTGCACTGAGGTCACACAACCTACCAGACCAGCAGTGGGAAACTACGCTCCCTGGCACATTGCATTCCATCAGGCCTCTTCTTTCTACGTCCACCAATGTCACTCCTCCCGAGCGATTCTTCAGGTTCCAGCGTCGCTCCACTCATGGGACGTCCCTACCATCATGGTTGGCAGCTCCCGGCCTCGTGCTGCTCCAAAGATTCGTCCGATCTTCCAAAAACGATCCCCACGTCGACGAGGTGGAACTAACAAACGTTAATCCCACATACGCGCACGTGCGGTACCCTGATGGCCGGGAGTCCACCGTTTCACTCCGAGATCTGGCTCCCTGTCCAACCGGTCCCACGGACCCAACTGATAGAGGAACCCATAGTAATGATGCCGACACTCTGCGCTCCTTTGAGGATGACGCCCTACCTGGGACATCAAGGGATCTGCCGGCTACTCCACCGGATCAACTCGGGGAGCAGAGCGCTCCCCACAGGATGGCCACCTGAAGCCAGGACGCCGGTCAATCCCCGGCTACCAAACATGATGAAGCCAGCTCTGCGCCTGTGGGGACCCGCACCCGGAGTAACGATCTGCCCAGTCTCCCTCAGGTCGATCAAGGCGACACGGGCCCTGTTGATCTACCAATACGGAACAAGCGACCCAGGGACCAAGACACGGTCCGAGGAGACATGCCTTCCAGCCACAAACAAAGATCTAAAAGACTGTGGCTATTCGTGGTCCGCCTAATCCACTAGAAGGAAGTTCCAAATCTTTCAGGCGGGAAGAATGTCATGGATCTTATCATTCATGAAGAAATGACTCATGAAGTAACACTGGGCGGCCAGCTGGAGGCGCCGTCCAAGGAGTATAAATACTCGGGCGTGGGCCCAGCTTGCTCAGGATGTTTTTGTAACCAGGAACTAATGATGTAACTAGAATCTCCTGGTTGTGAAACAGTTGATTAAAGCCTTGTCTTATACTCAAACCAAGTGCTCAGTAGTCTTTTTACATCAAAAGGTCCTCTACCAACCTGCCCCCGCCACACAGTGCTGCCCCCCGTTTATCAAAACCCACGACAAGGGCTTGGACAACGTGGACCACTTTCCATACCTTGGGAGCTTACTGTCAACAAGGGCAGACATCGACGACGAAGTCCAACACCGCCTTCAGTGTGCCAGTGCAGCCTTCGGTCGCCTGAGGAAGAGAGTGTTTGAAGACCAGGACCTCAAACCCAGCTCTAAGCTCATGGTCTGCAGAGCAGCAGTGATACCCACCCTGCTGTATGCCTCAGAGACATGGACCATGTACAGCAGGCACCTCAAAGCACTGGAGAGGTACCACCAACACTGCCTCCGCAAGATCCTGCAAATCCATTGGCAGGATAGGTGCACCAATGTCCGTGTTCTCGCTCAGGCCAATATCCCCAGCATCGAAGCTTTGACCACGCTCGATCAGCTCCGATGGATGGGTCACATCGTCCGCATGCCCGATACGAGACTCCCAAAGCAAGCACTCTACTCGTGGCTCCGGCACGGCATGAGAGCCCCAGGTGGGCAGAGGAAACGCTTCAAGGACACCCTCAAAGCCTCCTTGAAAAAGTGTAACATCCCCACCGACACCTGGGAATCCCTGGCCCAAGACCGCACAAAGTGGAGGAGAAGCATCCGGGAAGGTGCCAAACACATCGAGTCTCTTCGCCGGGAGCAAGCGGAAGCCAAGCGCAGGCAATGCAAGGAGCGCATGTCAACCCAAGCACCCCACCCACCCGCCCCTTCAACCACCGTCTGTCCCACCTGTGACAGAGACTGTAGGTCCTGCATTGGACTCATCAGTCACCTGCGAACTCATTTTTAATGTGGAAGCAAGTCATCCTCAGCTCCGAGGGACTGCCTAAGAAGGAGAAGAGAAGGGAATAGGATTGAGTGAGCAGGAGGTGGGTCTCATGGACAAAATGAGCTCGGAGGGGGCATGAGGGGAGATAGGAGAGAAACTAGAGAAAGATGCGACAGGTTACTTGAGTTTTCTGTGGGGGGTAAAATAGACTGAAAGGCATTTTTCTTTTCAATTATTTCCCTGTTTTGCTAGACTGTCTTGTGCTCTACAATTTGCATTGTATAATGTATTTCTTTTGGCAAATAATAGCGGATGAGTCATTAACAAAAGAAAGGCAAAATAGTAGATGTTTGATTGAAGAAGTTAGCTTCAAGAACAGGTTCAATCAAGCATCCACTGAGTATTTTAAATGCAAAATCATTGCTCATCTATTGGATTAATCCTACCCTTGTCTCTGAAATCTGGGGCTTGAGTTCTGCTACATTCCTCACATGTCCTAATGAAGAGGCTCAACCAAGTAATAGACTCCCAGAGTTAAGTGGAAGGACTACCGTCTGTTTTAAGCACAGCAAATCATTTTGAATTGAAGCACAGCAAACCATTTTCTACATGGTTCCACGATTACCCTGCTGAGATTAAAGTAAATTGAAAAACCTCTTTTCTGCACCGTCAAATGAATAATTATATAGCTTACGGACATCTGAAGAATTTGACCGCAATTTGACCCAGTAAGAGGAAAAATCCCTATAACAACCCCACACCGTGCCCTTTGACCATTTCTATCTCTTTCTTTTCGTCTATTCTTTAGATCTAAGGAGAGAGAAGCTGACTAAGTCTAAGCACAAAGTAAAGATGGCATCTTCGTGATTATGGCAGGGTAGCACTGTGACAGCTGACAGAATCAAAAAGAATATGGGTTAAAATGATTTAACAATACCACACAAACTTAATACTTGCAAATGCGTGTGTAGGCGAATCTGGATGTGAGCGGTCTATTGAAGTGTTACTGATTGCTGTAGAGATTTAAAAAAAGAGAAATTTCAAACGCTGCAAACACATACGGCAGGGCAATCGGCTTCTGAACGAAAACATTTCGGGTGGGGCCCATCATCAGAGATGGGAAAAAAGCTCCTTTTAGGACCAGTCGAACAAAGAGGGGATTGGAGGACAACAGGTAAAGGTCAGGGGTTCTAAAATCCTAACAGAATTAGAAGGTCACAGCAAATATTGACACGGTTGGTTTTTCTGCTCAAGTGTACTTTAATCACAATCGGCAGCACTGTAGATTTTTAAATGTTGATATTCGACCTCAGCTGGTTACCCGAACAATTAAGGATATAGAGGTGCTGGAGAAGGTGTAAAAATAGATTTACAAGGATGATACCAAAAATGGAAGGTTATACCTATCAAGAAAGGATGAACAGGCTGGGTCTCTTTTCTCTTGAAAAGAGAAGGTTGAGGGTTACCGAATAGAGGTCTTTAAAATTCTGAAAGGTTTTGATAGAGTAGACACAGAGGCCAGAATTTTCTCAAGAGAGGCGGGTTGGGGGCGGGTAAGCCTCCTAGGCGGGCGAGAAACCCGGGAGGCCAGGTTTCCCGCAGGCCCTGCCGATTTTAATGGCAGGGCCAGATTTTAATGTGAGATCTCAGATTCCTGCCCGCAGCCAGCCAGATTGAGAAGTTGGCTGGTTGCAAGCGGCTTGGTCTCAGATGCGAGGGGCCGGTCCGGGGGAGGGATCGCAGGGTCGGCGTGGTTGGGGATCGTGGTGGGGGGGGGGGCCAGAGGTGGCATGGGGGGCCAGAGGTGGCATGGTCAGGGATGGGCGGGGTCAGCATGGTCGGGGAATCGGGGTGGGGGGCTCGGTGATCGGCATGGTCCGGAAATGGGGGGGGGGGGAGTGGGTGATCGGTGAGGGGGGGGGGTCAGCAGGGGATCGAGGATCGGGAGAGGTTTGGAGGATCGGTTGTGGATCAGGGATCAGGAGGGGGGGTTAGCCGGGTATCGGAGGGATCAGTGATTGGCAGAGGGGGTTGGGGATTGGAATGGGCTAGGTCGGGAATTAGCAAGGGGGGGTCGGGGATCGTGGGGGGCCGATGCGAGGGTTTGGAGGATCGGCAGGGGATCGGAGGGGTCAAGCATCGGCAGGGGGAGGAGAGAGGATTGGGGCCAGCCTCAGCATCATCGGTAGGGTGGGGGGAGGCCTCATAGTGGGGATCGGAGGCCTGCGGGGGGGAGATCTCCGATCACAAGGGATGGGTTAGGTACGGACCCTGGATCCAGGAGTTAGGTATAAATCCACTTACCTCCTGGATCCAGCAGTTCCCGCCTCGGTTTAACTGCTGGGTTTCACGAATTGTGTGAAACCCATCCACAACAGTTAAATTCAAAATGGAGGTGAAATAAGAGGCTGCCAGCCTCATTACAATATTTAAATTAAGGTTCCGTCCCCTGAGAACAGGTCGCCCGCCCCACCCCCTACCCCATCCCACCCCCGTCAAAATCTGAAGTGGGCGGGTTGGAGGCGGGATCAGGTCGGGACTCCCATTTTTTACAATTTAACTGCCCTCACGCTCCAAACCCATCCGTTCTTTTTAGAGGAAAATTCCAGCCAGAGTGTTTCCACATGTGGGGAAGAGCAAAACTGGAGGCCATCAATATAAGATAGTTGCCGAGAAATCAAATAGTGAATTCAGAAGAAACTTCTTTACGCAGAGAGTGGTGAGAATGTGGAACTCGCTACCACAGGGAGTGATTGAAGCAAATAGTTTAGATGCATTTAAGGGGAGGTTAGATAAGCATATGAGGGAGAAAGGAATAGAAGGTTATGCTGGTAGAGTTAGATGAGGAAAGACGGGAGGAGGCTCGAGTGGAGCATAAACGCCGGCATGGACTGGTTCATAGGAACATAGGAATAGGAGGGGACCATTCAGCCCCTCGAGCCCGCTCTGCCAGTCAATGAGATCATGGCTGATCTGCGACCTAACTCCATATACCCGCCTTTGGCCCATATCCCTTAATACCTTTAGTTAACAAAAAGCTATCAATCTCTGATTTAAAATTAACAATTGATCTAGCATCAATTGTCATTTGCAGAAGAGAGTTCCAAACTTCTACCATTCTTTGTGTATCGAAATATTTCCTAATTTCACTCCTGAAAGGTCTGGCTCTAATTTTTAGACTATGCCCACTAGTCCTAGGATCTGCAACCAGCGGAAATAGTTTCTCTCTATCTGCCCTATCTGTTCCCCTTAATATCTTGAAAACTTCGATCAGATTACCCCTTAACCTTCTAAATTCTAGGGAATACAACCCTAATTTGTGTAATCTCTCCTCGTAACTTAACCCTTGAAGTCCGGGTATCATTCTGGTAAACCTACGCCGCACTCCCTCCTAAGGTGTGGTGCCCAGAACTGCTCACAGTACTCCAGGTGTGGTCTAACCAGGGCTTTGTATAGCTGCAGCATAACTTCTACCCCCTTGTATTCTAGTCCTCTAGATATAAAGGCCAGCATTCCATTAGCCTTTTTGATTATTGACATAGTAAAACTCACTACGCACTTGGTTTGAGTATAAAGCAAGGCTTTAATCAATTTGTTTCAGAACATGGAGGTCTAGTTGTACTTCACTAGTTCCTTGTCTTACAAAATGTCCCTGGCAAGCTGGGCCCACGCCCGAGCATTTATACTCCTTGGATGGCGCCACCAGCTGGCCGTCCAGCGTTATTTCATGAGTAGTTTCTTGATGAATGATGAGATTTATAACATTCTTCCTTTGATTGACCTAGTTGAGCCCACCCAGCGGGCTCAGCAGGCCAATTAAGGGCCACCCGGCAACAGGTGACATCACAGATTGACATTTCATCTGTCAAGAGCTTTTGACAGACAAAATATCAGCGTTTGACAGCTGTTTGAAGCTGTTAAACACTGACAAGCTGTACTCTAAGTTAATTCCTTCCTCTCAGGATGATTTAGAGATCTCTCCGGAACAGAAAGCTGAATGCTGCAGATTTTGACAGATCGCGGCCATTCTGCTTTCTGTGCCGGTGAGATGAGGGACTCCCGAGACCTAAAGGAAGGAAGGCTGTAAAGGTAAGTACATGTAAGTAAAACTTCTTTAAACACTTTACACACACCAAACACACTTACCTCTGCACTCATGCACCCATCACTCACCTGAACACCAGACATCTCGACCCCTCCAAGCCCTTCATCCTGACGGCCCACATCGCTAACTTGGCGTGGTTTGGAGCCGTCGGGAATCCCACACATCACCAATAAAAATAGATATTAGGCTAAAAACTGCCTGTTAACAGGCAGTTAATTGGCACTAATCCCCTTCCTGCCTCGGGGAGGCGGGTACCAGCGTGGGTCGGGTACCCGCCTCCTTTGAAACTGGCATGGAGGCGGGTTGGGGGTGGGATGGGTTCGTGCCCACGATTTCAAAATTTTAACCCCCCACACACCTCCAATCCCGCCTCCACGGCTCAATGAAAATCCTGCCCCACTAGGGTGCCAGAGGACTGGAGAACAGCTAACATAGTACCATTGTTCAAGAAGGGTAATAGGGATAAACCAGGGAATTACAGGCCAGTGAGCCTAACATCAGTGGTAGGGAATTATTGGAAAAAATTCTGAGGGACAGAATTACTCTCCACTTGGAGAGGCAGGGATTAATCAGGGATAGTCAGCATGGCTTTGTCAGGGGGAGATCATGTCTGACCAATTTGATTGAATTTTTCGAGGGGGTGACTAGGTGTGTGGATGAGGGAAGTGCAGTTGATGTAGTCTACATGGACTTCAGTAAAGCTTTTGACAAAGTCCCACATGGGAGACTGGTCAAGAAGGTAAGAGCCCATGGGATCCAGGGCAATTTGGCACGTTGGATCCAAAATTGGCTTAGTGGCAGGAGGCAGAGGGTGACGGTCGAAGGTTGTTTTTGTGACTGGACGCCTGTGTCCAGTGGTGTATCGCAGAGATCAGTGCTGGGTCCCTTGCTGTTTGTAGTGTACATTAATGATTTAGATATAAATGTAGGAGGTATGATCAGTAAGTTCGCAGATTACACGAAAATTGGTGGAGTGGTAAATATCGAGGAGGGAAACCTCAGGCTACAGGACGATATAGACGGGATGGTTAGCTGGGCAGAACAGTGGCAAATGGAATTTAACCCTGAAAAGTGTGAGGTGATGCATTTTGGGAGGACAAAAAAGGCAAGGGAATACACAATGAATGGTAGGATCCTAGGAAGGACAGAGGATCAGAGGGACCTTGGTGTGCATGTACATAGATCCCTGAAGGCAGCAGGACAGGTAGATAAGGTGGTTAAAAAGGCATATGGAATACTTGCCTTCATTAGCCGAGGCATAGAATATAAGAGTAGGGAGGTTATGATGGCGCTGTACAAAATGCTAGTTAGGCCACAGCTGGAATACTGTGTGCAGTTCTGGTCGCCACACTATAGGAAGGATGTGATTGCATTGGAGAGGGTGCAGAGGAGATTCACCAGGATGTTACCTGGGCTGGAGCGCTTCAGCTATGAAGAGAGACTGGACAGGCTGGGGTTGTTTTCCTTAGAGCAGAGAAGGCTGAGGGGGGACCTGATTGAGGTGTACAAAATTATGAGGGGCATAGATAGGGTAGATAGAAAGGAACTTTTCCCCTTAGTAGAGGGGTCAATAACCAGGGGGCATAGTTTCAAGGTAAGGGGCAGGAGGTTTAGAGGGGATTTGAGGAAAAACTTTTTCACCCAGAGGGTGGTTGGAATCTGGAACACACTGCCTGAAAGGGTGGTAGAGGCAGGAACCCTCACAACATTCAAGAAGCATTTAGATGAGCACTTGAAATGCCATAGCATACACGGCTACGGACCAAGTGCTGGAAATTGGGATTAGAATAGCCAGGGCTTGATGGCCAGCGCGGACACGATGGGCCGAAGGGCCTCTTTCTGTGCTGTATAACTCTCCTGCCAATTTGAGTACCTGCCCATTATCCCTACTCTCTGTCTCCAGCCGCTCAGCTAATTTCCTAACCAGGTCAATAATTTGCTCTCAATTCTGTGGGCTTCTACCTTAGATAACAGTCTCTTATGTGGGACTTATCAAGTGCCTTCTGGAAGTCCATATATATAACATCCATAGACATTCTCCTGTCTACTACTTTAGTCACCTCCTCAAAAAATTCAATCAGGTTTGTCAGGCATGACCTACCTTTCACAAATCCATGCTCTGATCAACTGAACATTTTTGAGGTGTTCAGTCACCCCATCCTTAATTACAGACTCTAGCAATTTCCCGATAACAGAGCTTAGGCTAACTGGTCTATAATTCCCTGATTTCCCTCTCTCACTGTTTTTAAATGGTGAGAGAGGGAAACCAGGGAATGGCCTGTTATTGCCCTCTATATCCTATGTAATCCTATGTAATTGTACCGTTAGTATGTGCTGCACTGACTGGCAATGTAATCCAAACTAATTTTAAGCAGTGCCAGTGCAGTAAGTGTTTGTTGACTGTATAGCCAGATGTAACAATAACCAGCTAGAAGCTTCCTTTAATGATAGCTGGATTTAGGGAGGTAGAACACAAGAATTTTGTAACAGGCTGCTGATTAAAATTAAATTGCTAGTGAGCGGAAAAAGTGATAGAAACTGTGAGATAAGTAACACTCAGAATGACCTGAGATTTTAGCCGTTTCCCCTACAACAGCCCTATAATCTTCAGCAATTTTTGCTGCACCAAATCACTTGCTCTAATTATAGTTGATCTCAAGTGGCAATGCTCATGGATAAAAAGTAAAAATAACCTGTATGCATGTTTCTCTTTCCTTCCTTCTTTCTGTTTCTCTCTCTTTCTCTGTCAGTCAGTAAACATCCCCTAGAAATAAATTTCCTTTCAAGTTCCAACGTTCATGCTTTACCCCATTTTGACGTTTTTTTTTATTAATAAAGCAATTCAGAATTGCAGTTTATGGTCTGTCTTTCACCTGGTTTAACTTCTCTGTAGAAATGAATATTAATACACTGTGAATATACTCGGACTGTATCATGCTGGCAAATGTAGGCACAGGTGATGAAGTTGTTGGGCGTAATTTTGACTTTGGGCGTTATCGGATCAGCCGCCCAAACACATTGGGGTCGATTTTCAGTGTGCCGTGAGGCAGGCTTTTAGGCATGCGGGGGGGCAAAAATCCCGAATTCGGGGGTCCCGACACCATCCCGCCCAAAACCCGCCTCCACGTAAGTTTCAAAGGAGGCGGGTACCCGACCCGCGCTGGCTTCCTCTAGGCTTCGGGAGTCCATCACTCAGCCGGCCGGCACTGAAAGCAGAATGGCTGCGATCTGTCAAAAGTGACAGCCTGCAGCTTTCAGTGCCGGTGTGAGTTCCAACTGAGTCTGCATAGAAGGACTCAGGCTAGAAGTCAGACAGGTGAGGCCCGAGGTTTTCTGGTGGGGCTCAGAGTTCTTGGTCCACAAGGAAGCTTCAAAGAATTTTTAACATGTAGTTACTTGCTCTTCTGGCCCTGGCTGCTGTTCCCAGCAGGTTTAGCTTGCCGCGGAAGCCACCATTGCTCCCCTGCTCAGGCTAAAATAGCAGATCGGGCCCCAATGATGCCATTGAAGCACAATCTGCATATTTAAAGGGGACCCTGCCGGCTTAGGCCAAATATCCTGGACGCCTGCAATTTTAAAGTGCAATTGGCCAGATCGGGAAAGAAGTGGGTAAGTGCCCCGCATCATTTTAACTGGTTTCAGCTGGCGCAAGTGAATTTCTAGGCCAATATGTCTTGAGTTAGTAACAATTCATTAAACTGTACCATGTCCCTGCCTTTACCAAGCTGTTCTTGGTAGTTTGCCTATGTCCCCTCTCCCATGGCTTTGAACTTATGTATGGGCTTGAATTTGCAGTGCTTCCTTCTTATGTACAACTAATGCTCTTATTATGGTTGATGATCCCTGTGGAAGTTCTTTGGCAGGAGTTGTGGGCAATCTTTTTCTTTGCAAAGGAAGTTCAGCTCTTGATCTTCAGTGCTTCACCTTATGCAGAATCTGATTGTTCTTCAGTAGCTTTTTTTCCAGATTGTTTTAGAAATACAAAAGTATGCCTGTTTCACATAAACTTTCAAAAAGATACTTCATACAGAACTAAATTAACAAAATAATTGTATTAGCACATGAAGTTAAACAGTAGTTCATTAGGAGGCAAGGTGGCTTTTGTATTTTGTATTAGTTTTTAATTCACTGCTACTGCTCTTCTAGGAATGCCCACCTTGAAGAAGTTCTGTTCGTCTCTCCGACGGGATTTCCATTTGTCTCTTTCCTCCCCTCCCCCCCCCCCCCACTTTCTGTTAGATCCGTGTATCTTGATGTTGTGTTTCCTTCAATAATGAGACAAGAGACTGCAGGGAACAATCAACAGGTGTTTACTGGATGAGGGTTACTCTAAAACTAACTGTACAGATCCCTACTCAGGGTTTATATACAGGTGTGGTCACTGCCGGTACTACAGTATACAGGAGCTGTAAAAAGTAGTTCTCCCCTTAAAGGTACATACACTACAATTCCTCCCCTTTTAGATTAACAGTACCATAACATTCATTTAACAATTAAATATCAACTAATTACAATTAACACTTTTAACATGCAACATTAACTGAAAATAGTCTATTTATAAATTCAGTCTTTGGGGAGGCTTCCTGATCCTTTCTGGATAGCGCCTTTCCTGAGTGTCTTGCTCTTGGTGCGGAGGCGATTCTGGCCCCCTGTCGTCAGTTGGTTCATCAGCTTCCGATGCTACTGTTTCTGGGGTAGATGCTACCGGTATGTCGGGTTCATCACCAGGTATGTATGGGCGAGACATGGGGTTGACTCGTTCCTGTGACTCTAGGATCTGGTCAACATGGCGTCTCACAATGTTCTCCCCTGTGGTGTATGTAACCTGTTCCACCTTAAGAGAACTACCTTAAGAGATGTACTACTTTCTCTTGGCTGCTGTATACTGTAATACCGGTGGTGACCACACCGGTATATAAACGTTGTGTAGGGATTTGCTGGGCAGTTCAGCCCTGACCTCCGAATAGTAAAGACCTGTTAAAGTTATTCTTGTGGTCTGTGTCCAGTGATTTATAATAAGCATAACTGGGACACACAGACTTAACAGTGGCGACGAGTCCGATCTTACCCTGCGGCAGTTTTACATCCAAGGCAGCTTCGTCCTCAGAACGGGCGTCGAGAAGAGGCATCCGCCCTCATCATCCTGCTGTTCACCATCGCATGGGAGGCATCGAGAACCCGGGTTAAAAAGAAAAATTCTGACCACGAAGCCCTCCATCAGCGACAGGCAGTGATCATCCCTTCTACCACGGTGGTGGGTAAGCCGATCAGCGACACGAGCAGAAAGTCGGCCGCGTTGACTGTGGAGTGGGGGAGGGAAAACGGAGGAAAAAGGGCGGAGAACTCGACCACGGCCGGTGAAAAGGGCCGGGCTGCAATCAAGGCCGAGAGGCGCAGCGACTGGGGCAGCTTAAGACACGAGAGCCGCGGAGAACTCAAACGCAGCCGGTGTAAAGGATCGGGCTGCATGCGGGGCTGAGAGGCGCAACAGCAGGGGAAGCGTGAATGCCCACGGGAACCGCGGGGGAGTGAAAGCAGCGTCGGGGAATTGAGAACCGCTGGGGAGGCGAGAACGGCAGCAGCATGGCAATCGCCATTGCAGCCAGCGGGGGAAGAAGGCAAGCGCGGGAAGCCGCCATTTTAGTAGGCGGGGGAAGAAGACAAGCGCGGGAAGCCGCCATTTTGAGAAAAAGAAAAATTTAAAAACTTGCAAGGATGCCTAAACATGGGAACATTAATACCTTTGATAGCGATATCGAAGATTGGACCACGTATGTAGAACGCATGGAAGTTTATTGTAAAGCAAATAAGGTACCAGATGATGAGAAAGCACTAACCTTATTAAGCTCAATGGGTGCGAAGACATACTGGCTATTGAAACACCTTCTATCACCAGATAAACCGGCGGATCAGACTTTCGTGAATATTGTTACTGTCCTGAAAAATCATTTAAACCCCACGCTGCTGATGATAGCGGAACGATTTAAATTTTACAGAAGAACGCAGCTGAAAGACGAAAGCAACGCTGAATTTTTAATTGAACTGCGTAAGCTATCAAAGTACTGTCAGTTTGGAACAGGACTAGCAGATGCGCTGAGAGATAAATTTGTGTGTGGATTGTTAAAAGAAGGAACACAAAAGCGACTGCTTGAGGAGAATGATCTTACGCTTGATAAAGCTGTCACTATTGCAGCATCGCACGAAGCCGCAGCGAGAGGCACTGCGGAAATGCAGCTACGGTCACCGGAACTCAGCACCAATCAAATGGTCTTGGGTACAGTAAAATGTTATCATTGTGGAAAGACAACGCACGATCAGAACCAGTGCTGGTTCAAAAATCAGGAATGCAGAAAATGTGGCAGGCTTGGTCACATAGCTAAAGTATGCCGGTCAGGAAAGAAGACCAGGAACAAAAAGTCACCGCAGGAAAAGTACAGAAAGGTACACAAGGTGACAGAGAACAGTTCGAATGAACAGAAGTCAAATTCAGACTCCAGCAGTAATGAACTGGGTAGTCTAAGAGTACACAATGTTGGTAATGAAGCAGACCTCCAAACAATCTGGGTCACACTTCAGATAGCAGGAGTCCAAGTGAAGATGGAATTGGACACTGGATCGGCATTGACGGTCATGAATAAGCAAGATTACAAAAGGTTATTCCCACATATTCCCCTACGGGATACGGAGATTGTATTGAAAACATACACGGGGCAAAGAGTATACCCCATCGGGAAGATAGAGGTAAAGGTGGTCCAAAAGGGCAAAGAAAGCCGAGGAATGGACTTATATGTGCTACCTGAGGGAGGTCCACCACTACTGGGACGGGAGTGGATTAGGAAAATAAATATGGACTGGCATTCCTTAAAAGCACTAACGGTAGATTCCGTTAAAAAAGATGTCAAACCTAAACGATTGTCCAGAATATTGGACGATGCTAAAGAGGTGTTCCAACAGGGACTGGGAACACTGAGAGGAATTACGGCAAACATCAAGGTTGAAGAACATGCAAACCCGAAATTTTTCAAAGCCAGACCGGTACCTTATGCGATACGACCTGCTGTGGAAGCTGAGCTGGAAGGGCTAGAACGTTCAGGAGTACTGTCTAAGGTAGACTGGAGTGAGTGGGCCATGCCCATTGTCCCCGTCATGAAGCGTTCATCGAGCAACAAGCCGGGGGAACCGGGGAAGGTTCGCATCTGTGGAGATTTCAAGATCACTGTTAATCCGGTGCTTCACACGGTGCAGTATCCGCTTCCGCGGATTGAGGATATCTTCGCTTCGTTGTCTGGCGGGAAACACTTCACCAAGATAGACCTGGCGCAGGCGTACTTACAGATGGAAGTTGAGGAAGAGTCATGCCAGTATCTCACGATCAACACGCATAGAAGCTTGTACCGGTATAATAGACTGGTTTTTGGAGTGGCATCGGCTCCAGCAATTTGGCAGAGGGCCATGGAGCAGGTATTACAGGGAATTCCAGGCACACAATGTTACCTGGACGATATTCTGATTACAGGAGATGATGACGAGGAACACCTTGCAAATTTGGAACTGGTGCTCACCAGATTGAAAGAATATGGACTTCGAGTTAATCGCCAGAAATGTGAGTTCTTTCAGAAGCGGATCTCGTACTGTGGTCATGTCATTGACCAGGAGGGGCTTCATAAGTCTCCTGACAAGATCGAAGCTGTTGTGAAGGCTCCCGCTCCGGATAATGTATCCCAGTTGAGGTCGTTCCTAGGGTTGATTAACTATTACCATAAGTTTCTGCCAAATTTATCCATGGTGCTGCACCCGCTGAATGCTCTTTTGCAGAAGGGAGTACCATGGAAGTGGAGCAAGGACTGTAAGAGGGCCTTTCGCAAAAGCAAGGCATTGATCACCTCAGAGGAAGTGTTGGCTCACTTCAACCCAACGCTGCCTATTCGTTTGGCTTGTGATGCTTCTCCATATGGTATTGGGGCAGTACTCTCACACAAGTTGCCAAATGGCCTGGAGAGGCCAGCTGCATTCACATCCAGATCATTGACCTCCGCTGAGCGCAACTATGCTCAGATAGATAGGGAGGCTCTCAGCCTTGTGTGGGGAGTAAAGAAGTTTAATCATTACATGCAGGGCCAAAAGTTTACGCTTCTGACAGACCACCAGCCGTTGGTATCCATTTTTAACCCTAAGAAGGGTGTTTCGGTGATGACAGCACAGAGACTCCAGAGATGGTCCCTTTTCCTAGGGGCACATCAATATCAGATCGAATTCAAAGGTACAAAGCAGCATGGTAATGCTGATGGGCTGTCGCGCCTGCCACTGCCTACAGAGGAGGAGGCACCGACGGTTGACCCTTTGAGTTATTTCACTCGACTATCATCGAATGTTTACCAGTCACCAATGCAAGTATTGAAAGAGAAACCAGGAACGACCCGACACTGTCCCAGGTCTACGAAGTGACAGTGAAGGGATGGCCAGCACATGGTGATCCACTGTTACCGGCATTCTCAGCAAGACGAGAACAGCTGTCCGTCTGTCAAGGAACATTGATGTATGGAACAAGGGTGATTATTCCTCCTAAGTTAAGAGAGAGAGTTCTAAAGGAACTGCATGAAGGTCATCTGGGGGGAGTCAAGATGAAAAGCCTTGCTAGGGCTTATGTGTGGTGGCCGGGTATCGACCAACAGATAGAGGATCTGACGAAAAGCTGCTCAGGGTGCCAAAAAGTGCAAAATGCACCTCCGATTGCACCGCTGCATCCATGGGAATGGCCTTCAACCCCATGGCAACGTGTACATATTGACTTTGCTGGTCCATTCATGGACTCCATGTTTTTAATTGCGGTGGACGCACATTCTAAATGGCCAGAAGTGATTAAGATGACTACCACTACCTCGGAAAAGACGATCGCGGTGCTAAGAACGATATTTGCAAGAAATGGATTGCCAGAACAAATATGTTCAGACAACGGACCGCAGTTCGTGTCAGAAGAATTCCAGAAATTCATGAAGAAGAATGGGATGAAACATTATACCTCTGCCCCATATCATCCGGCTACAAACGGGTTGGCCGAGAGATTTGTACAAACGTTCAAAAAAGCAATAAAGGCCATGAGCAAAGATCAGATTCCACTACAACACAAGGTGGACAAATTCCTACTGGCATATCGAAACGCCACTCATGCAGTGACAAACCAAAGTCCTGCCATGATGTTCTATAACAGGAGGTTGCGGTCCAGGTTGGACTTGTTAAAACCAAATGTGCGGAGGGAAGTTGAAAACAAACAGTTCCAGCATATAAATAACAAGGCCACTCGGAGTTTCGAAATAGGACAACCAGTGTTAGCCCGGGACTATAAAAACGAGAAATGGCAATCTGGAACAATTCGGGCCAGACAAGGACCCCTGATGTACACGGTAGATATTGGTGAAAATGTAATACGGCGTCATGCTGACCAACTGGTAGAATCGAGAACAAGGGTCGAACCCAGGGTTACGGCAGAGACAACCGTGGAAGAAGTTAGTGAACCTGAAGCATCTACCTCAGAAGTGAATGTACCTGAGGATGATGTCCAATCCATAAGAGATCAACTAGATGAGTCACCCCAGCAACGAGAATCAGAGACCCCTGAAAGGCGTTATCCAACTCGAATCAGGAGGCCTCCTCAGAGACTGAATCTTTGAACTGTTTTGCATGAAGTTGTATATATATATATCTATATGTTATTAATGTTATGTTAAATGGGGATATAACTGTTAAGCTAAAAAGGGAGGATTGTGGTGTATGTAACCTGTTCCACCTTAAGAGAACTACCTTAAGAGATGTACTACTTTCTCTTGGCTGCTGTATACTGTAATACCGGTGGTGACCACACCGGTATATAAACGTTGTGTAGGGATTTGCTGGGCAGTTCAGCCCTGACCTCCGAATAGTAAAGACCTGTTAAAGTTATTCTTGTGGTCTGTGTCCAGTGATTTATAATAAGCATAACTGGGACACACAGACTTAACATCCCCAACATCCACTGTGTACATTAGTGGCCCCTGCCGTGTGCATATCGTTCCTGCTTGCCATTTCTCTGTTCGGTAGTCGCGGGCCAAGACTGGTTGCCCTACATTGAAGCTCCTTGTCGGCTTCTCATTGATGTGCTGGAATTGCTTATTCTCAACATCTCTTCGTACATTTGGTCTGAGCAAATCCATACGAGATCTCAACCTTCGGTTAAAGAACATCATGGCCGGGGTCTGGTTGGTGACTGCATGTGTCGCATTTCTGTAGGCTAACAGGAAATTGTCCACCTTATGCTGCAGTGGAATATCGTCATCGCACATGGCCCTTACTGCTTTCTTAAAGGTTTGTACGAACCTCTCAGCCAATCCATTTGTGGCTGGATGATACGGGGCAGATGTGTAATGCTTTACCCCATTCCTCTTCATAAATCTTCGAAACTCCTCGGACACAAACTGTGCTCCGTTATCAGAGCAGATCTGCTCTGGCAAGCTGTTCCTGGCAAATATAGTCCGTAGGACTGCAATAGTTTTTTCTCCGTGGTGGTGGAGGACATTTTGATCACCTCAGGCCATTTCGAGTGCGCATCCACGGCTATTAAAAACATTGAGTCCATGAATGGACCAGCAAAATCAATATGCACCCATTGCCATGGAGATGAGGGCCACTCCCATGGGTGTAGAGGGGCATGTGGTGGTGCATTTTGGACCTTCTGGCATCCTGAGCAGCTCTTTTTCAGGTCCTCGATTTGCTGATCGATCCCCGGCCACCACACATAAGCCCTAGCAAGGCTTTTCATTTTCACCCCTCCCAGATGGCCTTCGTGAAGCTCATTGAGCACTCTCTCCCTTAACTTGGGTGGAATTACCACTCGGGATCCACACATCAAGGTCCCCTGGCATACTGACAGCTGTTCTCTTCTGGATGAGAATGCTGGCAACAGTGAGTCGCCATGTGTTGGCCATCCCTTCACCATCAAGTCATATACCCGAGACAGTGTCGGGTCATTTCGGGTCTCCTTCTCTATATCAGCGTTAGTTACAGGCAAGCGTTCAATTATAGTCGAATGAAATATTTCAACAGGGTCCACTGCTGGTGCTTCCTCCGCAGTAGGCAGTGGCAGGCGTGATAGCCCATCAGCGTTTCCATGCTGTTTCGTGCCCTTATACTCGATTTCATATTGGTTCGCCCCTAGAAAAAGGGACCATCTTTGTAGCCGTTGCGCAGTCATCACCGGAACGCCCTTCTTTGGATTAAAGATGGAGACAAGTGGTTGGTGGTCAGTCAGCAAGGTGAACTTCTGCCCGTGCAGATAGTGGTTGAACTTTTTCACTCCCCACACTAGGCTGAGGGCCTCCCTGTCAATCTGGGCGTAGTTACGCTCGGCTGAGGCTAGTGATCGTGACGCAAAGGCTATTGGCCTCTCTGAGCCGTCCGAGAATTTGTGCGACAGCACCACTCCAATGCCATAGGGTGATGCATCACATGCCAACCGAATTGGTAGTGCTGGGTTGAAATGAGCCAACACCTCTTTTGATGTGATCAATTATTTGCTCTTCTGGAAAGCTCGTTTACATTCGTCATTCCACTTCCATGGTACCCCCGTTTGCAGTAGGGTGTTCAGCGAGTGTAGTACGGTAGACAAATTTGGCAAGAACTTATGGTAGTAGTTCACCAGCCCGAGGAATGACCTCAGTTGTGACACATTTTCCGGTGCTGGAGCCTTGACTACTGCCTCAATCTGTTCAGGGGACTTATGTAACCTCTCTTCATCAATAACGTGGCCACAATACGAGATCTGCTTCTGGAAAAACTCGCATTTGTGGCGATTAGCTCGGAGCCCATTTTCCTTCAATCTAGTGAGCACCTGCTCCAGGTTGGCGAGGTGATCACTGTCATTTTCGCCCGTGACCAGGATGTCACCCAAATAACACTGGGTCCTTGGAATCCCTTGCAGGACTTGATCCATTGCCCTTTGCCAAATAGCCAGAGCTGATGCTACCCCGAACACCAGCCGGTTGTATTGGTAGAGATCTTTATGAGTGTTGATCGTGAGGTACTGTTTTGAGGCTTCTTCTACCTCCATTTGCAGGTACGCCTGGGCCAGATCAATCTTAGTGAAGCGTTTCCCTCCAGATAGCGAGGCGAAAATATCTTCAATCTGCGGAAGTGGATATTGTACCGTGTGAAGGACTGGGTTCACTGTCACCTTAAAGTCCCCACAGATGCGAACCTTCTTTGGTTCCCCAGGCGTATTACTCAATGACCTCTTCATTACAGGAATGATGGGTGTAGCCCACTCACTCCAGTCCACTTTGGACAGTACTCCTGAATGTTCCAAACCTTCCAGCTCTGCTTCGACGGCTGGGCGGATCGCATAAGGCACTGGTCTGGCCTTAAAAAACTTTGGGCTTGCATTTTCCTCTATTTTGATCATCACTGTTATGCCTTTTAGTGTTCCGAGTCCCTCCTGGAACACTTCTTGTGCGTCAGTTAGCATTTTTGACAGTCATCCAGGTGTGACGTCGTCATCCTTTTTGGCATCTACAGTCAGTGCTTGTATGGAATGCCAATCTAGCTGTATCTTCTGGATCCATTCACGTCCTAGTAGTGGTGGTCCTCCCTCTGGCAATACATATAGGTCCATTTTTGGTGTTTCCTTGCCATTATATATAACGTTCACCCTTATTTTTCCTTTGGGGTAGACTTTTTGCCCCGTGTACGTCTTCAAGACGATCTCTGTATCTCTCAAGGGTATATGTGAGAATAGCCGCTTGTAGTCCCTTCGGTTTATGACTGTTAGGGCTGATCCTGTGTCCAATTCCATTTTCACTTGGACTCCGGCTATCCTGAGCGTGACCCAGATAGTTTGGTGATCCTCCATTTTGATCACATTATGTAGTTTCAGACAACCCAGCTCCTTGCTTCCGGAGTCTGTATCACTTTTCTGTTCGTCTGAACTACTCTCCGTCACCTTATGTACCTTCTTGTATTTCTCCTGTGGAGATTTCTTGCTGCTGGTTTTCTTTTCCGACCTGCAGACTCTTGCTATGTGTCCTACTTTTCCACACTGTCTGCACACTTGGTCCTTGAACCAGCAATCATTATGGTCGTGTGTTGTTCTGCTGCAGCGATAGCACTTCACCGTTCTGTATGACATTTCATTTGTGCCATATTCTTGCGGTCTCTGTTGTATCTCTGCCGCGCCCCGTGCTGCTGCTTCGTGTGATACTGCCATGCTGAAAGCCTTGTCCAGCGTAAGATCCTTTTCTGATAGAAGCCGTTTCTGGGTTCCTTCACTTTGAAGCCCACACACAAACTTGTCCCTTAAAGTATCTGCTAGTCCCGTTCCAAACTGGCAGTGTTTCGATAGCTTGCACAGTTCCGTTAAATACTCAGCATTACTTTCATCTTTATGCTGGTTCCTTTTGTGAAACTTAAATCTTTCTGCTATCAGCAGCGGTGTGGGGTTTAAGTGGTCCTGTAGGATTGACACTATGTTTTCAAAATTCTTTTCCACTGGTTTCTCTGGGATTACTAGGTTTCGCAGTAAGCCATACGTTTTTGCACCCATTGAATTCAACAATACCAGCGCTTTCTTGTCATCTGGCACTTCATTCGCCTTGCAATATACTTCAATGCGTTCGACATATGTCGTCCAATCTTCGACTTCATTGTCGAACGCTGTGATACTGCCACTCTTCGGCATTTTTGGGTGTGGTTAGACTGGCTCAAAATGGCGTCTCCCGCGCTCTCCCTTCTTTTCTGCTGCGGCTCAAAATGGCGTCTCCCGCGCTCTCTTTTCTTCTCTGCTGCGGCTCAAACTGGCGTCTCCCGCGCTCTCCCTTCTTAATGGCGTCTCCCGCGCTCTCCCTTCTTCTCCGCTGCGGCTCGGCCCTTGAACACCGGCTGCGCTCTGTGCGCTCTACCCTCTCTCTTCTCCCGTCGACGCCGCTCGGTCCTGAACACCGGCTGCGCCCTGTGCGCTCTACCCTCTCTCTTCTCCCGTCGACGCTGCTCGGCCTTTTCTGTGCCGTCGGTCGGCTCTAGCCGCCGCTGTCCGGGAAGGGTCCGCGCCGTACCTGTTGCCAGCCCGTTTCGCTGGACCACCGTGACTGGAGAACCAAGCCCAGCTCTCAACAGCCTCCCGTGCGATGCTCAAATCTCCGCTGGATGGTCGACGCCCGTGCTTCTGGACTCGGCCTTCTTCTTTCACTGTTCTCCAGGAGCGAATCCCTGGGAGGTGATGCAGAGTTGCAGGTAGGTTTGAATCGTCTCATCGCCACTGTTAGATCCGTGTATCTTGATGTTGTGTTCCCTTCAATAATGAGACAAGAGACTGCAGGGAACAATCAACAGGTGTTTACTGGATGAGGGTTACTCTAAAACTAAGTGTACAGATCCCTACTCAGGGTTTATATACAGGTGTGGTCACTGCCGGTACTACAGTATACAGGAGCTGTAAAAAGTAGTTCTCCCCTTAAAGGTACATACACTACACTTTCCATGCCCCTGCACTTGCTTAAAACCTGTTACACCTCTAATTTTTTCCAGTTCTGACAAAGGGTCATCGACCTGAAACGTTAACTCTGTTTCTCTCTCCACAGATGCTGCCTGACCTGCTGAGTGTTTCCAGCATTTTCTGTTTTTATTTCAGATTTCCAGCCTCCGCCAGTATCTGGCTATTGTAAGGTAGCCCAGTGGATTGGCTCACAGTCTTTTCACCTCTGTGATCTTTTTTGCACCCAATTTTAGTACGGGCTGCCAAAATTCTGAAATTAGGCCTCTGTAATATAACTGATTTTTGGCAGCGACTACATCTGGGAAGAAAATTAGTTGAAATGCACTCAAAATTGTGGTCTGTTGAGATGTCTAGGGCCCGTTTCCACATGTCAATCCCGAGGGTGGATATCATTATCATAAAAGAATTAGCACGAAAAGGAGGACATTTTGCCTGTGCTAGATCTACATCAGAACTAATTACTCTAATCCCATTTGTTCATACCTTTAATATTTTCTTCAAGTGTTCATCTAATTCCCTCTTAAATGTCAGTATTGAATCGTGTTGAATAGTCATGTGGTAATACTTGCGATATTCTAGAAACCCTTTGAGTGAAAAAGTCTCTCCATAGCTCTCCGTTTGCACTTCTCGTGCTTCTCCTCAATCTCCCACATAAGACTCCCACCGAAAGGAAAGCTGATTGATGTACACATGGAAAAATTCAAACCATCAAAGAGGAGGGGTCTTCTCAGATTGGGCATTGAGGTGGAGTAAAGGGCCTTTACTCTGCGCTGAAACTTTACTATGTCTTGCGTGGGATTCGGACATTAAAAGGTAAATTCAGCAAGGCTGTGCTCCCAATGTGGAGTCTTGCGAGACAGAAGTATGGGTCAGAGATGGGGCTTTAACACTATAGGGTTGGTTCTGTACACCATGTTCCCATCGAGTGCATGCTCACTGAATTTACCCTCGGGTGCCCAAAATGGGGAAGGAATCTTTTCCTCAGCACTGAAACCCCAGATCACAAAAAAATACCAGAAAACTAAATTTAAAAACACAAGATTAAATCTTGCAAAGCTTGTCGCTCGACAGAGGCTGAGTTACAGACAGGTGACTCAACATGACTAGTTGGATTCTACAACCCACGCCAGGTGCCTCACAAAATTTAGCCCGCCATCTCATAACTTGCTAGTACTGTGACTTCTGAAATTTGACTCTCAATTTTACATTTTTATTAGAAATCTCTTGTCTCTAAGCAGCTGTACACATCACCAATCCAGGATAACAATTCCCGATTTTCCCAAATATCATGTTTGCCTTTGGCGCCACCTTGTGGCACCATGAGAAATTATTCTGCAGATATAGGGCAAGTACCTGT
The DNA here is from genome assembly GCF_052327205.1 of Somniosus microcephalus. Classification (NCBI taxonomy): domain Eukaryota; kingdom Metazoa; phylum Chordata; class Chondrichthyes; order Squaliformes; family Somniosidae; genus Somniosus; species Somniosus microcephalus. The sequence continues at coordinate 173,235,666 of NC_140999.1, read as the reverse complement.
TTTATATAATCCAGTTGTATAGTATCAGTACCATTTCTTTGGATAAATTGGCATCTGAAGTAACAGGGGGGTGAGCCTTGCAATATCTGAGGGCATGGATTATAGCCGTCGCTTAGAATACAAGAGCAGGGGGGTTATGCTTCAACTGTATAAAACACTAGTTAGGCCTCAGTTAGAGTTCTGCATGCAGTTCTGGTCACCACATTGCAGGAAAGATGTGATTGCACTAGAGAGGCTACAGAGGAGATTTATAAGGATGTTGCCGGTGTTGGATCCGTGGTTCAGTGGATATGCTGTTATTAAATAATCACACAGATGCTGTACATTAACAATAAACAGGTCTTTACTGGAGGAGGGTAGTCTCAAGACTGGGGGTACAGAGGCATGCGCAAAGCTGATATACAGGTGTGGTCACTGCCGGTACTACAGTATACAGGAGCTGTAAAAGTAGTTCTGACTTAAAGGCACATACACTACAATTCCTCCCCTTTTAGATTAGTAGTACCCCTAATATTCAAATAACAATTAACATTTCAACATGTACATTAAACAACAAAAGTCCATTTATAGATTCAGTCTTTGGGGCGGCTTCCTGACCCTTTCGGGATAGCGCCTTTCCGGAGGTTCTTGTTCTTGGTGCAGAGGCGATTCTGACCCCTTTTCATCGGGTAGTTCATCGGGTTCCACTGCTACTGGGTCTGAGGTAGATGCTACCGGTATGTCGGGTTCATCCCCAGGTACTCGAGACATGGGGTTGACGCGTTCCTGTGACGCTAAGATCTGATCGACGTGGCGTCTCACAATGTTCTCCCCGACATCCACTGTGTACATTAATGGCCCCTGCCTTGTACATATCGTTTTGGGTTGCCATTTCTCTGTTCGATAGTCATGGGCCAAGACTGGTTGCCCTACATTGAAGCTCCTTGTCGGCTTCTCATTGATGTGCTGGAATTGTTTGTCCTCAACATTTCTTCGCACATTTGGTCTGAGCAAGTCCAGACGAGATCTCCACCTTCAGTTAAAGAACATCATGGCCGGGGTTTGGTTGGTAACTGCATGTGTCGCATTTCGGTAGGCTAATAAGAAATTGTCCATCTTATGCTGTAGTGGAATTTCATCGTCGCACATGGCCTTTATCACCTTCTTAAAGGTTTGTACGAACCTCTCAGCCAATCCATTTGTGGCTGGATGATACGGGGCGGATGTGTAATGCCTTACCCCATTCCTTCTCATAAATTTTTGGAACTCGTCGGACATAAACTGTGGTCCATTATCAAAGCAAATCTGCTCTGGCAAACTATTTCTGGCAAATATGGTCCGTAGGACTGCAATCGTTTTCTCTGTAGTGGTTGAAGACATTTTTATCACCTCAGGCCACTTTGAATGAGCATCCACTGCTATTAACAACATTGAGTCCATGAATGGACCAGCGAAATCAATATGCACCCGTTGCCATGGAGAGGAGGGCCACTCCCATGGGTGTAGAGGGGCATGTGGTGGTGCATTTTGGACCTTCTGGCATCCTAAGCAGCTCTTAGTTAGGTCTTCGATTTGTTGATCGATTCCCGGCCACCACACATAAGCCCTAGCAAGGCTTTTCATTTTCACTCCCCCCAGATGACCTTCATGTAGCTCATTTAGTACTCTCTCCCTTAACTTGGGTGGAATTACTACTCTGGATCCACACATCACTGTCCCCTGGCATACTGACAGCTGTTCTCTTCTGGATGAGAATGCTGGCAACAGTGAGTCGCCATGTGTTGGCCATCCCCTCACCGTCAATTCATATACCCGAGACAGCGTCGGATCATTGCGGGTCTCCTTCTCTATATCCGCGTTCGTTACTGGCAATCATTCAATTATTGACGAATAAAATATCTCGATAGGGTCCACTGCTGGTGCTTCCTCCACAGTAGGCAGTGGCAGGCGCGATAGCCCATCAGCGTTCCCATGCTGTTTCGTGCCTTTATATTCTATTTCATATTGATTCGCCCCTAGAAACAGGGACCATCTTTGTAACCGTTGTGCAGTCATCACTGGAACGCCCTTCTTAGGATTAAAGATGGAGACAAGTGGTTGGTGGTCAGTCAGCAAGGTGAACTTCTGCCCATGCAGATAATGGTTGAATTTTTTTACTCCCCATACTAGGCTGAGGGCCTCCCTGTCAATCTGGGTGTAGTTGCGCTCGGCTGAGGTTAGTGACCGAGACGCAAAGGCTACTGGCCTCTCCAACCCGTCTGGGAATTTGTGCGACAGCACCGCTCCAATACCATAGGGTGATGCATCACATGCCAGGCGAATTGGTAGTGCTGGGTTGAAATGGACCAACACCTCTTTTGATGTGATCAATTCTTTACACTTCTGGAAAGCTCGTCTACGTTCGTCATCCCACTTCCATGGTACCCCTGTTTGCAGTAGGGTGTTCAGCAGGTGTAATACCGTAGACGAATTTGGTAAGAACTTGTGGTAGTAGTTTACCAGCCCGAGGAACGACCTCAGTTGTGACACATTTTCCGGTGCTGGAGCCTTGACTACTGCCTCAATCTTGTCAGGGGACTTATGTAACCCCTCTTCATCGATGACGTGGCCACAATACGAGATCTGTTTCTGGAAAAACTCGCACTTGTGGCGATTAGCTCGTAGCCCATACTCCTTTAATCTGGTGAGCACCTTCTCCAAGTTGGCGAGGTGATCACCGTCATTTTCGCCCGTGACCAAGATGTCGTCCAAATAACACTGGGTCCCTGGAATCCCTTGCAGGACCTGATCCATCGCCCTTTGCCAGATAGCCGGAGCCAAGGCTACTCCAAACACCAGCCGGTTGTATTGATAGAGACCATTATGAGTGTTGATCATAAGGTATTGTTTCGAAGCTTCTTCTACCTCCATTTGCAAGTACGCCTGGGCTAGATCAATTTTGGTGAAGCATTTACCTCCAGATAGCGAGGCGAAAATATCCTCAATTCGTGGAAGCGGATATCGTACCGTGTGAAGGACTGGGTTCACTGTCACCTTAAAATCCCCACAAATGCGGACCTTCTTTGGTTCCCCAGGCGTATTACTCAACGACCTCTTCATTACAGGAACGATGGGTGTAGCCCACTCGCTCCAGTCCACTTTGGACAGTACTCCTGAACATTCCAACCCTTCCAGCTCTGCTTCAACAGCTGGTCTGATCGCATAAGGCACTGGTCTGGCCTTCAGAAACTTTGGGCTTGCATTTTCCTCTATTTTAATCGTTGCTGTTATTCCTTTTAGTGTTCCTAGTCCCTCCTGGAACACTTCTTTTGCGTCAGTTAGCATTTTTGACAGTCGTCCAGGTGTGACGTCGTCATCCTTTTTGGCCTCAACCTTCAGTGCCTGTATGGAATGCCAATCTAATTGTATCTGCTAGTCCCGCTCCAAACTGGCAGTGTTTTGATAGCTTGCGCAGTTCCGTTAGGTACTCAGCATTGCTTTCGTCTTTGTGTTGGTTCCTTTTATGGAACTTAAATCGTTCTGCTATCAGCAGCGGTGTGGGGTTTAAGTGGTCCTGTAGGATTTCTACTATGCTTTCAAAATTCTTGTTTACCGGCTTCTCTGGGGTTATTAGATTTCGTAGTAACCCATAAGTTTTTGCACCCATGGAATTTAACAGAACCAGTGCTTTATTAGCATCTGGCACTTCATTCGCCCTGCAGTATACCTCAATACGTTCCACATATGTCGCCCAATCTTCGACTTCATTGTCGAACGTAGAGATACTGCCACTCTTCGGCATCCTTGGGTGTGAGTTAACTGTCAAAAATGGCGCCTCCCGCGCTTCCCCTTCTTCTCCGCTGGCACAAAATGGCGTCTCCCGCGCTTTCCTTCCTTCCCGCGCTCGCCCTTCTTCTCCGCTGCGGCTTCTAAAAATGGCATCTCCCGCGCTTTCTTCTTCTCCGCGGCTCAATGGCGTCTCCCGCACTCCCCTTTCTTCACCCCGCGGACCCTGTTCAGCCCGTGAGCCCCGGCTGTGCTCCGCGTTCTTCTTTTTATATTTTTCGACGCCGCTCAGTGTAGAACCCGGCTGTTTCTCTACCCTCTCTCTCTCCGGTTTGTTTTCTTTTTCTCGACGCCGCTCGGTGTTCAACCCCCGGCTGCGCCCTGCGCTCTTCACCCTCTGTCTTACCCCGTTGACGCTGCTCAGCTTTCTCTCCGCCGTTGGTCGGCTCCAGCCACCGCTGCTCGGGAAGGGTCTGCGCTGGACCTGTCGTCGGTCTCTTGCTGCTCGTCGTGGCTGGGGAACCAAGCCCGGCTCTCCACAGCCTCCCCTGCGAAGTTCAATCTCTGCCTGACTGCTGGGCGGTTGCTCGTGGTTGACGCCCGTGTTCCTGGCCTCGACTATTTTTTTTATTTTTTATGTTGCAAGCAGATTCGAATCGACACTCGTCGCCACTGTTAGATCCGTGGTTCAGTGGATATGCTGTTATTAAATAATCACACAGATGCTGTACATTAACAATAAACAGGTCTTTACTGGAGGAGGGTAGTCTCAAGACTGGGGGTACAGAGGCATGCGCAAAGCTTATATACAGGTGTGGTCACTGCCGGTACTACAGTATACAGGAGCGGTGAAAGTAGTTCTGACTTAAAGGCACATACACTATAGCCGGGAGTAGAGAATCTTAGCTATGAGGAAAGACTGGATAGGCTGGGTCTGTTTTCCTTGGAACAGAGGAGGCTGAGGGGAGACCTTATTGAGGTGTATAAAATTATGAGGGGCATAGATAAAGTGGATAGAAAGGACCTATTTCCCTTAGCAGAGGGGTCAAAAACCAGGGGGGACAGATTTAAAGTAATTGGTGGAAGGTTTAGAGGGGATTTGAGGGGAAATTTCTTCACTCAGAGGGTTGTGGAGGTTTGGAACTCACTGCCTGAAAGGGTGGTAGAGGCAGAAACCCTAACCACATTTAAAAAGTACTTGGATGTGCACTTGGGATGCTCTAACCTGCAGGGCTACGGACCAAGAGCTGGGAAGCGGGATTAGGCTGGAAAGCTCTTTGTTGGCCGGCGTGGATTCAATGGGCCGAAATGGCCTCCTTCCGTGCTGTAACTTTCTATGATTCTATGAAATGTGAATAATAGGTTTAGTTCTTGGACTGGCTATTGTCATTTAGTAGTGTTTTGACTGTAATTGTTCGTCCCAAGAGAACACAACATACTTACTGGGCCTGGGAGGGGGAATGCATCGGTGGCACAATTGAGGTGGCTGGAACAATTGGAATTTGGGGTGGAACCTGGTTCCACCAGGTCTCTGCATTTTATTTTTTCCCTTAGCAGTCGTCAGATTCTGCTGGAAGTGGGGCTGAATCCTTCAAGCTTCTGCCGGTGTCATCAGAAGAGATGGGAATGGTGGATTGATACATATCATCTATCACAAATCCTGCCTGCTCTGTCCCCAAAATTATGCCATTTGGAAGCTGGCATGCCTGGACCAGATCCTGGCAGGAGCAGAGCGGATAACTGCAACAGATGCCATGGAGCGACCAATTGTTGTTGGCAAAGTAACAACTTGCAATTTGAATTTTGAATTTAAATGCAAAGCTTCTTTGGCCGGAACGGCTATAACAGTAAGTTACCATTGTGAAATTTCTAGCTTCCTGCTATGACACCGAGAATAACATGGCCACCAGCTCCTACGCAACTGATCCCAATCTCTGGGATTTTGGATGGGGGTCAGGGCCTCAACAGACTGGTGGCCAGAAGTCACATCCCACTGCATTTCCTACAGAGGAGCAGAGCCCCAGAGATATTGGACCCACTGGGAGGCATTTTGACTCCAGGTGGTATTGTCAAACAGGTGTTAACCAATCAGCCACCCGTTATACATCTCTCATGATTTTCAAAATCAGGAGAGATGTATTACAGGCAGGTGATCCAATATCACCCGTTTTACACTGTCGTCCAAAGTCAAAATTACCCCCACTGTCTTCACTGCTGAAGTGGATATGAGTTATATTAGGTAGCATAAATTTGTACTGCATTAATAAATGTACCTAAGTGAAAAGAACATGTTGGGCAAGGCAGTCCAGGCGTGCACTTCACAGTAATACTCCATCTCTACTGACCTGAATTTCCTAATAACAAAAAGAGTTATTTCTCTTTGTACACGTTTGCTTTAAGGGATGCTTTTCAGTTCACTAGTGTGACCCAATCCCTTATTTAGGGTCTGCTGCAATGGCCTCAGTCTCTTATACAAAAACATGGACCCTCCACCAAAAATCTATTAAAAATGATTGTTTAATCTACAGAAAGGTACTTCTTGAATTTTTACCGTGCATCTTTTGGAAGTGATGTGGGCCAATAAAATGGCACATTTTACGATCATGAGAAAACAAGGGAAATTATGGATGGTCCCTAGCAAGACTTAATCTACAGACAAAAATAAACAGAGTGAGACATCTGGTAATTTCAGTAATGAGCCACCATTACAGGGGGGGAAATTGTTCCATCTGGCAGTTCTTTTTGTTTCTGTGCTGGGTTAAACGAGTCAATGTGATACCCTGCAGTCTTTACGCATGAATTGTCTTTCATTACAGTTCATGTTGGAGCAAGCTAGACAGTTAATTTTTAATTTTGAGAAATATCATCAACAAACACAGAAACGGCTGCATTTTATGACAAGGATGTTATAATTACTGTAGATGTAAAAATGGATGCAAAATAAAGTAAATTTAAAAGGCTGCAGTTAAGATTTAGAATGATTCACAGATCCTTGCATTTCCATGCGCAATTTAATACAATTTTGTGGATTTGTACATCAACACTTTGGCACAATGGTTCTGAAACAGGCCAAAAAAGGTCCTTAATGAAGCAATACAATCACCAAGATTTCATTCCAAACCGACCAGCAAGGAAATAAATGAATAAATATGATTGCAAACTGGTTTGGATCTCACATTCTGCATCACCCCACTTCATCTAAATGTACCTCCTCAACACCTGTTGTTTTCTACGCATCAGCCAATTTTGCATCAAGACCTAAGATTTACCCTGAATCCCACAGCTTTGAATTTAACTAATACCTTCTTTTTCTGTCTCTTTCTTTAGCAGACACGCACAGAATTTGTCCGCAGCAGGTGGAAATCTCCAGCGTCCAGAAATCCTCCGGACCCGAGGCCCTGGTAACATGTCCAACTCAAGGACCTAGAAATTCGATGCTGCAATGCCGGCCGTTAAGGCAGGTTTTGTAGAAGAAATGGTGGCCGCTTTGCTCTCGCCTGCTTCCGTCGCGGGACACGGCGGCCGCCATTTTGCTAAGGGGCATAGTGCTGCCATTGACAGCGCTGGCCTCTCAAATTTAAATAAGATTGTGACGTCAATCGGTGTGCAACGCCTGATTTGACACCACGACTGCTAAATTGGACGTTCTCGCTCTCCATTACGCTGTGTCATAACGACGCATAGAAAAGTGTGCATGAAGCAGCCATGCAGAGATGCTGTCAGCACTTCTTAGAGGGACACACACATCTTTCAGGTAAGTTTAGATTTCAGCTCTTGAACTTTTCTTGATATTTTATTGAAGTAGTGGCTTGGTGCAATACATTTAAAAAGTTGTTAATGTTTGCAGGGAGTGCTGCTGGATGCTTGCAAGGCTTCGGATGGTAAAGGAAGGCCTCTGAGAAGACAGAAAATACTGGAAATACTCAGCAGGTCAGGCAGGATCAATGGAGAGAGAAACAGAGTTAAAGTCTGCTGAGTAGTTCCGGCATTTTCTGATTTTATTTCAGATTTCCAGCATCCGCAGTATTTGGCCTCTGAGAAGACCACATGCTCACAGTCCTGGGGGGCACATGGAGGTGCGCAGTGGCAGCAAAGGGGACAAGCTGCTCACAGAAGGAATAGGAAGAAGCAGAAGAGGAAGATGCAGAAGAGGAAGACGCAGAAGAGGAAGACGCAGAAGAGGAAGAAGCAGAAGAGGAAGATGCTGAAGAGAAAGATGCTAAAGAGGAAGAAGCAGAAGAGGAGGAAGCAGAAGGAAGGATGCAACTTAGATAGCCCTTTCTGACCAGGATATCCAAATGGAATCATCCGCCTGTGTTACCAGTGACCACAGCCCCAATTCCCCTTTCAACATTTGTCCCACACCTTACCTTCCCTCTGTTACTGACCATCACAGCGTCCTCTTGGCCACAATACTGAAATAAAAACCACCACAAAGCAACTTTCTAATCTAACTTTATGCATCTAATATGACATCAAGAAATCAACTAATCACCCTTGTGCATTCCCTTAGTGACTGTCTTGCGTCTGTCTTTGCCTATCCTACTGATGACTGATGCACTATCAACAACACCAAAGACTATGAGTTGAACTTATACGAAGTAGGCTTTTATTGACTAAGAACTGGAGCATGCCTCTGCTAGTGGATCCATCCTAAGAGCTCCCGGGGGAAGGGTGGTGAGTCACCTTTATACCCGGGCTTAGGGGTGGAGCCAGGGGCGGAGACATGCCCAGACCTGTACAGAGTTAACAGTGGTTTACCACACAGACATGTACAGAGTTAGCAGTGGTTTACCACATTCACCCCTCGTTTAAAAAAGAGTCCGGCGGGGTGAAGTGTTTCAAAAGTTCGTATACGAAAGTCTCTCTGGGGGTCTTGTCTGCCGTAATGATCTTCGTGGTGCCGGTTGCGGCGGTTCTTTGCCCGCGGCCGCTTCTCGCATGGGACGGAGCACTGGCGTGTCGTCCTCTCGGGGTAGGGATGGCACCGGCATGTCGTCAGTTCGTGGTAGACACCCCGGTGGTGCGTCATGGGTAGTGGTGGTGGGTGGAGGTAGTGGATGGTGATCGATGGTGTTTCGGGTGGTACCTGAGGGTGCGAGGTCTCGAATTGAGACTGTGTCCTCCCACCCGTCAGGATACGCCACGTAGGCGTACTGTGGGTTGGCGTGGAGGAGGTGAACCTTTTCGACCAGGGGGTCCGTCTTATGGCTCCTCACGTGTTTCCTGAGCAGGACGGGTCCCGGAGACGTCAGCCATGGCGGTAGTGATGTCCCCGAGGTGGATTTCCTGGGGAAGACGAACATCTTCTCGTGAGGGGTGGCATTTGTGGCAGTACAGAGCAGTGATCGTATGGAGTGGAGCGCATCGGGGAGGACATCTTGCCAGCGGGAGATTGGGAGGCCCTTGGATTTTAGGGTGAGCATGGCGGTCTTCCACACCGTTGCGTTCTCCCTCTCTACCTGTCCGTTACCCCGGGGGTTGTAGCTGGTAGTCCTGCTCGTGGCTATGCCCTTCTCGAGCAGGTACTGGCGCAGCTCGTTGCTCATGAACGACGAGCCCCTGTCGCTGTGGATGTAATTGGGGAAGCCAAATATGGCGAACAGGTCGTTGAGGCACCTGATGACTGTGGCGCTGGTCATGTCCGGGCAGGGGATGGCGAAGGGGAAATGGGAGTACTTGTCAATAATATTGAGGAAGTACGTGTTGCGGTCAGAGGAGGGAAGGGGCCCCTTGAAATCGACGCTGAGATGTTCGAAGGGGCGGGTGGCTTTAATCAGGTGTGCCCTGTCTGGCCTATAAAAATGCGGTTTGCATTCGGCGCAGACCTGGCAGTTCCTGGTCATGGTCCTGACCTCCTTGATGGAGTAAGGCAGGTTGCGAGCTTTAATAAAATGGAAGAACCTGGTGACCCCCGGGTGGCAGAGATCATTGTGGAGGGTCCGTAGCCTATCGACTTGTGCGTTGGCACATGTCCCACGGGATAGGGCGTCTGGGGGCTCATTAAGTTTCCCAGGCCGGTATAAGATATCGTAGTTGTAGGTGGATAACTCGATCCTCCACCGCAATATCTTATCATTTTTGATTTTCCCCCTTTGTCTGTTGTTAAACATAAATGCTACTGACCGTTGGTCAGTGAGCAGGGTGAAACGTTTGCCGGCCAGGTAATGCCTCCAGTGCCATACAGCCTCCACTATCGCCTGGGCCTCCTTCTCGACTGAGGAGTGTCGAATTTTGGGGCCCTGGAGGGTCCGTGAAAAGAAGGCCACGGGTCTCCCCGCCTGGTTAAGGGTTGCGGCTAGGGCGAAGTCGGATGCATCGCTCTCCACTTGGAAAGGGATGGACTCATCCACTGCGTGCATTGTGGCCTTCGCAATGTCCTCTTTTATGAGGGTGAGGGCCGCACGGGCCTCTGCCGTCAGGGGGAAGGAGGTTGACTTGATGAGGGGCCGGGCTTTGTCCGCATAGTTGGGCACCCACTGGGCGTAGTAAGAGAAGAACCCTAGGCATCTCTTCAGGGCTTTTAGGCAGTGGGGGAGGGGTAGTTCCAGGAGAGGGCGCATTCGGTCGGGATCGGGGCCGATGACTCCGTTTTCCACCACGCAGCCAAGAATAGCGAGGCGCGTGGTGCGGAACATACATTTTTCTCTGTTGTATGTCAGATTCAGCTGTTGGGCCGTACGGAGGAATTTTTCTAGGTTGGCGTCGTGGTCATGCCGGTCATGGCCGCAGATGGTGATGTTGTCTAGATAGGGGAAGGTGGCCTGCAGCGCATTCTGGTCAACCATCTGGTCCATCTCCCTTTGGAAGACCGAGACCCCGTTGGTGACGCCGAAGGGGACTCGGAGGAAGTGGTAGAGGCGACCGTCAGCCTCGAAGGCCGTGTACTGGCGGTCCTCAGGCCTGATGGGGAGCTGGTGGTATGCCGACTTCAGATCAATCGTCGAGAATACCCAGTATTATGCTATCTGGTTGACCATGTCAGATATGCGGGGAAGTGGGTATGCGTCTAATTGCGTGTATTGATTGATCGTCTGGCTGTAATCAATAACCAGGCGCTGTTTTTCGCCGGTCTTCACTACCACCATTTGGGCTCGCCATGGGCTGGTGCTGCCCTCGATAATCCCTTCCCTCAGGAGTCTTTCTACTTCTGATTTAATAAAGCTCCTATCCCCGGCACTGTACTGCCTGCTTTTAGTAGCAATTGGCTTGCAGTCTTTGGCGAGGTTAGCGAACAACGGGGGGGGTTTGACCTTCAGGGTGGACAGGCTGCATACTTTGCGCGGCGCCGTGTTTAAATTCTGCCGGCTGCAGACTGTAAGTGGGGGCAGGGGCCTGCCATATGCCATCGTGACGCTCTCCAGATGGCACTGGAAGTCTAATCCTAGCAGTATGGGAGCGCAGAGCTGTGGCAGGACGAGGAATTTAAAATCTCTGTACTCCACGCCGTTCACTGTCCGAGTCGCTACACAGTAGCCGCCGATGTCCGCCGTATGGGACTTTGAGGCCATAAAGACCTGGTGGCGTGTGGGCATAACCGATAGGGAGTAGCGTCGCACCGTGTCAGGGTGGATGAAGCTCTCTGTGCTTCCGCAGTCAAAAAGGCAATTTGTGGCATGGCCATTTACCTTTACGTTCATCATGGACCTGGCTAGTTGATGGGGCCTAGATTGGTCCAGGGTGATGGAGGCCATCGTCGAGGTCGGTGGGTCGCTGTAGTATTCGCCCGCGCCGGGGGCCTGGTCCTGAAATGGTGTCCAAGATGGCGGCTCCCCCGCGGCTGGTGGTGCCCAAAATGGCGGCCCGCACGGCTCACACGTGGTTGGTGGGGTCCAAAATGGCGGCCTGCATGGTTCACATGCGGCGCTGCTGGAATTGGGGGTCGATTTCGCCCTGCACACTCTCGCGTAGTGGCCTTTCTTGCCGCATTTGGAGCAGTTCGCGTCCTTTGCTGGGCATTGCTGTCTGGGGTGCTTGGCCTGGCCGCAGAAGTAGCATTTCTGGCCTCTGGTCATTGCAGCTGTAGTTGGGCTGCTGGCGGCTTGTGGCCTTACCGGGTCCCAAGATGGCTGCTCCCGTGACATCCACGTGGCCATCCGGTCAGGGGGGTAGGCGTCCATGTTCTGGAGGGCCACGTCTAACGAGTTAGCGAGGGCCACCGTCTTCTGCAGGTCGAGCCCCCTCTGTTCCAGCAGCCTCTGCCGTGTATAGTTGGACCTGATGCCGGCTACGTAAGCGTCTCGGATCAGGTCTTCCGTGCATTCCTTGGCCGTCACTGCTTTGCAATTACAGGCCCGGCCGAGGACTCTCAGTGCCAGTAAATATTCGGCGCCCGATTCCCCGGGGCGCTGTTTTCGGGTAGCCAGGAGGTGTCTGGCGTAGACCTCGTTAACAGGCCTCACGTATTGTTCCTTTAGCGTCGCAATGGCGGCCGCGTAAGTTGTGGCGTCTCGGATGATCGAGTAGACCCGGTGGCTCACCCGTGAGTTCAAGACAAGCCGTTTCGCGTCATCTGTAGTGACGGTAGTGCTGGAGGCCTCCAGGAAGGCTTCGAAACAGCTCAGCCAGTGTTCAAAGTTATTGGCTGCGTCTGCTGCTTGAGGATCCAGGTCTAAACGTTCCGGCTTCAAGATTTGCTCCATGTCAAAAATTTAGTCAATAAAATTGATGCACTATCAACAACACCAAAGACTACGAGTTGAACTTATACGAAGTAGGCTTTTATTGACTAAGAACTGGAGCATGCCTCTGCTAGTGGATCCATCCTAAGAGCTCCCGGGGGGAAGGGTGGTGAGTCACCTTTATACCCGGGCTTAGGGGTGGAGCCAGGGGCGGAGACATGCCCGGACCTGTACAGAGTTAACAGTGGTTTACCACACAGACATGTACAGAGTTAGCAGTGGTTTACCACAATGACATGCAATGCTACCCCAGTGGTTACAGCATGGCTGGTGGAAGGCAGCTGACTTTCAGTGGAGTACACTGCAAATGGCCTTGCAGGATTACCTCAAGGAGCTGGTGACTGGGAGTGTCAACTCAACTGACGGTTTCTTCTTTTTCTTCATCTTCTCTCTCCACTCTCCCTTCTCTGTTCTTGGTCAACCACTGCCTGGGCAGGCTGCATTTCTTGGGTGTGTGAAATAAGGAAGACTCAAGGGTAGAGTTGTGGTGAGGGGAGGGCAGGAAAGCAAGAGCTGCATGCTGACACCATGCGCAGTTTGTACATCAGAAGATATTGTGGGATGAGGGGAAAGTGGGAAGTGAGAAGGATGATAACATATGAGGATACCAGCATCTTGTATCCTTTCAGTCCCACCGCTGGCCAAGGTCTCAGCCATGCCCCTGCCAAGAATGGCCAGCACTATCTCCTCCAAGGAGGTGAGGTAAAGCTAGGAATGGGAGGTGCGCCTCATGTTTGGCAGAGATTGTTGGTAGGTGAGTGATGGAGGGGTTGGGGGGGGGGAACGGTCGTGCAATGAGCAGCGTGTGTGGCTAGTGGTGCAGTTGGTAGGTGACGGCTTTAGAAGATGCATTCAATGACCTTGATCACTGGTCTAAGGTCATGAAACTTCTTTGGGCACTGGAGCCAGGTCATGAGGATGACACTGCTGGCAGTGATGGCCTCGGTGATGTGGTCCCACATTGTACTTTCTGGAGGGCCTCCTGGCGCCCTGTGGGTACAGGACCGCTCTTGCACGAAGCTGGAATGCTGCGTGCGAGACGCTGGCTGCCCCGTTCATGACTTGCTGAGCCATTTGTGTTAGTGTTGAAGCACTTTTACTAGTTTTTACGTGCAGAAGGCAGTTCAGCTTTAAGAGCTGATGACTGCCATTTCGGATTTATTTTTAATGTTTAATTTTTTTTCAGAAGGCAGTTGATCTCTAAGTGCTATAGACTGCCTATTTTAAATGATTTTTTTTCTCATTTTAGAAGGCAGTTCCCCTTTAAGGATTTGACACTGCTTTCTAAAATGGCAGGATAGCTTTAAGAAAAAGCTGCCTTGATCGAGGGACGTTACGGCCATGCTACATTGGGCCTCCTGCAGAGACTACCACCCGAAACAGCACGTTAAACAGTAGGTTTCGCGTTCATTTAAATCAGCAGGCAAGCACCTTTTTGCGGGCGGCCATTAACCTCGGCCTAATCAAATTTCTAGGCCATCGCCCCTAACATAAACGAGGGACGAGACATAATACCTTTAATAATGTAAGTTACTCATTTGGTTCAAGACAGTGATGATGGAGTTGACGGATGAGTCTCAGTTGTTGTGGTGCACTGATGGGTGAAGACCCCAATCATAGAAACATAGAAGATAGGAGCAGGAGTAGGCCATTTGGACCCTCGAGCTTGCTCCGCCATTCAATGCGATCATGGCTGATCATCCAAATTCAGTAACTTGTCCCTGCTTTCTCCCCATATTCCTTGATCCCTTTAGCCTTAAGAAATATATCTAACTCCTTCTTGAATATATTTAATGAATTGGCCTCTACTGCCTTCTGTGGTAGAGAATTCCACAGGTTCACCACTCTCTGGGTGAAGAAATTCCTCCTCATCTCTGTCCTAAATGGCTTACCCCTTATCCTTAGACTGTGACCCCTGGTTCTGGATTCCCCGACCATCGGGAACATCCTTCCTGCATCTAGTCTGTCTAGTCCTGTAAGAATTTTATAAGTTTCAATGAGATCCCCTCTCATTCTTCTAAACTCCAGCGAGTACAAGCCCAATCGACCCAATTTCTCCTCATACGTCATTCCTGCCATCCCAGGTATCAGCCTGGTGAATCTTCGCTGCACTCTTTCCATGGCAAGAACATCCTTCCTCAGATAAGGCGACCAAAACTGCACACAATACTTAAGATGTGGTCTCACCAAGGCCCTGTACAACTGCAGCAAGACATCCTTGTTCCTGTACTCAAACCCTCTTGCTACGAAGGCCAACATACCATTTGCCTTCTTAACCGCCTGCTGCACCTGCATGCTTACCTTCAGCGACTGGTGCACAAGGATGCCCAGGTCTCGTTGCACTTCCCCTTCTCCCAATCTATTGCCATTCAGATAATAATCTGCCTTCTTGTTTTTGACACCAAAGTGGATAACCTTGCATTTATCCATGTTATATTGCATCTGCCATGCTTCTGCCCAATCACCCAACCTGTCCAAATCATACTGGAGTTTCTCGGCATCCTCCTCACAGCACACACGCCCACCCAGCTTTGTGTCGTCTGCAAACTTGGAGATATTACATCTAGTTCCCTCGTCCAGATCATTAATATATATTGTAAATAGCTGGGGTCCAAGGACCGATCCCTGCGGCACCCCACTAGTCACTGCCTGCCACTCGGAAAAAGAGCCGTTTATTCCAACTCTTTACTTTCTGTCTGCCAACCAGTTCTCTATCCAAGTCAATACCTATCCAAGTCATGGATGTGCATATACAGTAGTACGTATCACATTGGGACCTAGATGAGGCGGATAAATGAGTTGCACTGCTTGGCCACCAGATCCCATTACAACAGTGACTACACTTCAAAAGTACTTCATTGGCTGTGAAGCACTTTGGAACGTCCTGAGAGTGTGAAAGGCGCTATATAAATGCAAATCATTCTTTTTTCTTTTGTCTCACAGCCTCAAGTTCATTCAAACTGACCTCGCAGGCGTTACACCATCGTGGTCGGTGGGTGGCTGGGCCTGCCCAGGTGTCGGGGTTCATTTTGCAAGATTTTAAAGTGGCCTTTAAATTATCTTTGTAGCATTTCCTCTGCCCACCTGTGTTCCTATATCCAGACTGCAGCTGGCTGTAGAAAATGGGTTTGGGACTTCTACAATCAGTCATGTGAATGATGTGTCCTGATCAGGGCAACTGGGCCTTTTTGATCGTGGCCTCAATTCCAATTATAGTGCTTGAGGACATCAGTGCTAGGCACCTTCCAGTTGACGTCAGCGATAAGTCATAGAGAGGGCAAAGGGAAACGGTCACATTTCTTGATGATACGACAGTAGCAGATGCATGATTCCAACCCATATTGTAGCGTGGCGACAACAGCTTTGTATCTAACTTTTGTTGGCAAACTAACCCCTCGTTTCTGCCAGAGTCTCTGCTCGAGTTTGCCAAAGGCGGAGTTTGACCCTGCTATCAGTGACATCATCGTCGATTATGCCATTCTGCAAAAGAACGCTACCCAGGTAGCAGAATGTGATCATGACCTTAAGTGGTACATTATTAATTGTAACCATGGGGGTGGTGG
Organism: Somniosus microcephalus; assembly: GCF_052327205.1. Taxonomy (NCBI): domain Eukaryota; kingdom Metazoa; phylum Chordata; class Chondrichthyes; order Squaliformes; family Somniosidae; genus Somniosus; species Somniosus microcephalus. The sequence goes on along the minus strand of NC_140999.1, from coordinate 173,219,678 downwards.
TGACTGGATGACCAGGTATGGGTTGGACCATAGCTTCAGTCAGGTTTTTTTTTAGGTCTGAAGTCAATACAGTAGCTTTCTTTGTCAATGGCTTATAAACTTATCACTTCTTGTGAGCACAGGTGAAAATGTCAGGAACTGAAAGTAAAACTAGAAAGTTTATTGTAAGGCCAGTGCCAAACTAACCCATGTAAGCCTTGATTTATTTCATTGATAGACTGACCAAAAGCAAGTATTAATCAACCCACGAGCCCAGGGCAGGGTGGAGTGGGTTTTATTAAGTCACGAGGAGGGGTTTGAAGTTAAATGAAGTAAGTGAGATTTGATTATAACTGTTACTCTGTCTGTTGACTTACTGTCTGTAAAATACAGTAGCTTAACAATTTATAGCTGGCCTTGTCTCACTAAAATGTTATCAGTCCACTTACCACATAAATGGAGAAGTAAACATGCATAAGGCACGATATCCAGTTCAGATCACAAGCGTGTTATATTACACCTCTGACTTATGCTGTCATATAATTATAGATCGTGTATTATGGGTGAACTCCCAAATGTGACAGATGCAGAGCCCACTTATGGAAGTGGTCAGTGCCACTGAACCCAAGAGAATATCTAAATTAGACCTGAAATTTGTTACATAGGCCTACAGCCAAGTGATAGAGCAGAGGCACACCCACTGCCTGGTAATGGAGCAGACAGTGGCCAGATAGTAGAATAGAGGTTTGCCATGCAGCAGAGGTTAGGTCCGTGCTTGGGTAGCAGAGCAGCAGCAGTAGAGGTTGGGTTCAGTGCCGTTATCCAGGGCTGTCCATGGAGCTAAAGTCCACAGTGTTGGTGTCGGCTGGGAGGGAGCCAGCCACCATTTCTGCAGAAGCTGAAACTCCCACCTGATCCGCCTTTGATCCAAAGCCTCGGCAATCAAATAAGGAGCAATTGGTTTAATCATGTGCGTACCAGTGGCCAATGAGATTATTAGAAAATGACATAAGCAGAATGGTCATGTGCTTACTATTGCTGAAAAGCATCAGGAACAGTTGAAAAGTCACAAGGTCATGTTGGCCAATGATATTGCTGAAATTAGACACACACAATTAATTATTTTTTATACAGATGGAAAGATTTTGCAGGGCTGGTGTAATTAGGCTAATCATCGGAAATCCAATTTTCTGGACTCAGAATCTTAAGTGAAACACTCTTTATAATTAGATACTTGGTGTAACTGAGGTATTATCAAATCTGTTGTTGTAAATGACAAATCTCTAGATGCTGGTCTTGACCAGATAGATAATGATGTAACCAGAATTCTATGTCTTAATATAGCTACAATATATTAATGGATGCACGTCACCATTATTCACAAGCATCTCAGGCATAATTATGAGGTTTTTTGCATGAGTGAAATGAACCAAGTTATCAGTGGCTGCTGGTATGATACCATTAAACTTTTGTTTAGGTGTGCATGTGGTCATGCTTCTGAATTGGGTACTGGGTTATCTGTTGATACAGGACTAATTCAGATTACTGATAGTGGCTGGTCCATTAGCCTGCTGAAGATGTTCCAAATTGGGATCAGCTGCTGCCTCATATTCTTTTTATTTCCGTTACAGAAACATGGCTGCGAGGTGACCATGACTGGGAACTAAACATCCAGGGGTATTTGACTATTAGGAAGGACAGACAGGAAAGAAAGGGAGGTGGGGTGGCTATGTTAATAAAGGATGGAATCACTGCAATAGTGAGAAATGATGTTGGGTCAAAGGATCAGGATAGTGAAACAGTTTGGGTGGAGATAAGGAATAATAAGGGGAAAAAGTCACTAGTGGGCGTAGTCTATAGGCCTCCTAACAGTTGCAACTCTATTGGTCGGAGTATAAATCAGGAAATAATTGGGGCTTGTAATAAGGGAACAGCTATAATCATGGGGGATTTTAACTTTCATATTGACTGGACAAATCAAATTGGGCATGGCAGCCTTGAGGAAGAGTTCATAGAGTGCATTAGGGATGGGTTCCTTGAGCAGTATGTTACTGAACCAACCAGGGGGCAGGCAATCTTAGATCTGGTCCTGTGTAATGAGACAGGATTAATAAAAAATGTCCTAGTAAAGGATCCCCTAGGTATGAGTGACCATAACATGGTTGAATTCCAAATTCAGTTGGAGGGTGAGAGAGTTGGATCTCAAACCAGCGTACTAAGCTTAAATAAAGGAGACTATGAAGGTATGAGGGCAGAGTTGACTAAAGTGGACTGGGAAAATAGATTAAGGAGTAAGACGGTACAGGAGCAGTGGTGTACATTCAAGGAGATATTTCACAACTTTCAAGAAAAATATATTCCACTGAGGAAAAAGGGGCATAAAAGAAAAGACAGCCATCCGTGGCTAAGTAAAGTAATAAAGGATAGTATCCGACTGAAAACAAGGGCATATAAAGTAGCCAAATCTAGCGGGAGGATAGAAGATTGGGAAGCATTTAAAAGCCAGCAAAGAATAACTAAAAGATTAATTAAGAAAGGGAAGATAGATTATGAAAGTAAACTAGCAAAAAATATAAAAACAGATAGCAAGAGCTCCTACAGTTATATGAAAAGAAAAAGGGTGGCTAAAGTGAATGTTGATCCCTTAGAGGACGAGACTGGGAAATTAGTAGTGGGGAACATGGAGATGGCAAATACGCTGAACAAATATTTTGTATCAGTCTTTACAGCAGAGGACACTAAAAATATCCCAACACTGGACAAACAGGGGGCTATAGGGGGGGACGATTAAAATCACTAAGGAGATGGTACTCGGTAAGATAATGGGACTTAAGGCAGATAAATCCCCTGGACCTGATGGCTTACATCCTAGGGTCTTGAGAGAAGTAGCGGTAGGGATTGCGGATGCATTGGTGGTAATTTTCCAAAACTCCCTAGATTCAGGAAAGGTCCCAGCAGATTGGAAAACTGCTAATGTAATGCCCTTATTTAAAAAGGGAGGTAGACAAAAGGCTGGAAACTATAGACCAGTTAGCCTAACATCTGTGGTTGGTAAAATGTTGGAGTCCATTATTAAGGAAGCAGTAACAGGACATTTGGATAAGCATAATTTAATCGGACACAGTCAGCATGGTTTTATGAAGGGGAAGTCATGTTTGACAAATTTGCTCAAATTCTTTGAGAACGTAACAAACAGGGTGGATAAAGGGGAACTAGTGGATGTGGTATATTTGGACTTCCAAAAGGCATTTGACAAGGTGCCACACAAAAGATTACTGCACAAGATAAAAAAATCACGGGATTGTGGGTAATATACTGGCATGGGTGGAAGATTGGCTATCTAACAGAAAACAGAGGGTTGGGATAAATGGTTCATTCTCGGGTTGGCAATCAGTAACTAGTGGTGTTCCGCAGGGGTCAGTGCTGGGACCCCAACTCTTTACAATCTATATTAACGATTTGGAGGAGGGGACGAAGTGCAACGTATCCAAGTTTGCCGACGATACAAAGATGGGAGGGAAAGCAGTGAGTGAGGACATAAATAACCTGCAAAAGGACATAGACAGGCTAAGTGAGTGGGCAGAAATTTGGCAGATGGAATATAATGTTGGAAAGTGTGAGGTTATGCACTTTGGCAGAAAAAATCAAAGAGCAAGTTATTATCTAAATGGAAAGAAACTGCAAAGTGCTACAGTACAAAGGGATCTGGGGGTCCTGGTGCATGAAACACAGAAGGTTAGTATACAGGTAGTGCAGGTGATCAGGAAGGCCAATGGAATCTTGGCTTTTATTGCAAGGGGGATGGAGTATAAAAGCAGGGAAGTCTTGCTTCAGTTATATAGGGTACTGGTGAGGCCACACCTGGAATACTGTGTGCAGTTTTGGTTTCCATATTTAAGAAAAGGTATACTTGCTCTCAAGGCGGTTCAGAGAAGGTTCACTCGGTTGATTCCGGAGATGAGGGGTTTGACGTATGAGGAAAGGTTGAGTAGGTTGGGCCTCTACTCATTGGAATTCAGAAGAATGAGAGGCAATCTTATCAAAACATATAAGATTGTGAGGAGGCTTGGTCGGGTGGATGCGGGGAGGATGTTTCCACTGATGGGTGAGACTAGAACTAGGGGGCATAATCTTAGAATAAGGGGCTGCTGTTTCAAAACTGAGATGAGGAGAAACTTCTTCACTCAGAGGGTAGTAAATCTATGGAATTTGCTACCTCAAAGAGCTGTGGAAGCTGCGACATTAAATAAATTTAAAACAGAGATAGTTTCCTAGCTGATAAGGGAATTAAGGGTTATGGGGAACGGGCAGGGAAGTGGATGTGAGTCTAGGTTTGGATCAGCCAAGATCCTATTGAATGGCGGAGCAGGCCCGAGGGGCCGTATGGCCTACTCCTGCTCCTACTTCTTATGTTCATTATTTATTTACGTATGGTACTGCTTTTGCATTAATGCCAAGTGGTTTCAAATGCACTTCTCATGAGCAATCAAGCTGTTGGGCATGAGGCTTCACACTGGTTGCAGTGTAACTATATCTCATTGCAAGGCCACGTTTAAATAGTTCCCCAGCCAACCACTGGGCGGGCCCAGGAAAACATTTCAACTTTAAATTTTAATGCTTGCAGATGCTGCACTGTCCTGCCCGCACTCTCCAAACATTAACAATTAATCAGCCGTGAGTGGAACTGGCAACGTAACTCAGCCCTGTAGACTGCAAATTGTAATCTACAGGTACCCAATATCAAACACCTAGTTCTCCCATGGTTTAACATTTTCGCCCAGACCACTCACACCATACCAGAATATGCAGGTGATCCCATCACATTTTTGCGGTAGGGGATTGAGTCCAAAATTGAGCAGGGACAAGTGCTATTCGTGTAAATTTATTAGAATCGGAGAATTTTAACACCACAGATCGAAACATGCCTGAAAGACTTTCTGAAAGAGCTTAATGCCATTGCCCTGTACTTTCCTTACTCGCTTTAAAAAATTTCTTTTTCAAATATTGATCCACTTTTGAAAGCTATTATGGATTCTGCTTCCAACACTGTCATGACAACCCTCTTTATTAAAAAAAAATTCCTAACTTCTCCCTTCTTTGGGCGATGATCCTAAATTTATATCCTTCAATTACCGACTCACGGACCAAATAATAGAATTTTTCCTGATTTACTTTATTACATAGGAGGATCACATAGGATATACAGCACAGAAACAGGCCATTCGGCCCAATCAGTCCATGCTGGCCTTTCTGCTCCACTCGCGCCCCCCCCCCTTGTAATTTTGAACACCTTTGTAATCATAACAGGTAATATCTTCACAGGATAATAAACAGAATTAATTTTTCTACAAACAGACTTTTGGTATGTGGTCAATCTTTTTAGAAGCCTTCCAGACAGCCTGTTCAGAACCAAAATTGGGTGACTGTTATTGGAAGAGCAGCCGGCCCATAGCCAGTCAGGCCGCTGCTAATAAGATTTTTCTGTACTATAAATGGTGAGGTTTTTTAACATCAGCAGGGTAAATCACAGGAACAATTTGCATTTCAATAGTCCAGCAACTATCCAGTGCCTGTACAATTGGTCCTCCTTAATGCAACAATGTAAACATATAGGCCTAGAAATTGGGTTTTGGCGCAGCAACGGCTTTAGCGCCGGAAGTTAGTGCCGGAGCTAAGTCGCGCTGGTCGGGCCAAAAATTCACTACTTCTGCGCCCAAACGGCTGCCGGCGCTGCTGAAAGCTGTTAGCGCCTGAAAACTGGCGCTATGCGCTGAATTTCGGCGCTATTCTGGCGCTGCGGCGCCCGCTGCGGTGCGGCAGGTTCGGGAAGTGCAGGCCTCCTCCTTCCCTTAAGGAGGACCTGCCTGCACCCGGCCGCGGCCCGCGATAATCTTATTAAAAATGAGCCCGGCACCTTGGACAAGTGCCGGGCTTGCTTCTGTTCCGGGGGGGGGGGGGGGGGAAGTCCGGGGAGGGAGCTGCGGCCAGGCGGGCGGCGGGAAAGCGGCCGGCCGCCGCGGGGCCTTTAATGCGCCGGCGCAAACTTGTGCAAGGCACCTCTGCCAGAACGTTGCTTGCGGCTGCCACGGGCGAGGCGGCCGCAAGTCAATTTCCCAGTTCGGGCGGGTTACCATGGCAACCGGGACGCTGCGCACACCGATGACGTCATCGGTGCCGGCGCAGCGCTACCGGTCTACCGCGGCGGAAGGGCCCCAGGCAATTTAGGCGCCGGCGCCAATTGCAGCGCTAGGCCCTCTAGCGCCGCAAAATCGCCGCTAAGGGCACTGAATTTCTAGGCCATACAGTATTCCGTTTATACAGTATTGCAGAACCAACCCCATTTGAAGTGATTCTTCAATTTGCTCTAGTGCTCTCAAATCTGCTCCACTCACATCACAGATGCATCAAACCCATTCCTTCCATGGCTTTTGTGAATTTTAAAATACACGAATCACACACTATCTGTAAAAATGTATTTTGATTATAATATGGAACCACAAAAGTGTCTTGTGCAGTTTCCCAACATAACCAAAACATTTGTAATTAAGTTACTTTGTGATACTAAATATTACTTCAATCATCAGACAATTTTACAACAACTTACATTTATATAGCACCTTTAACATAGAAAAACGTCCCAAGGCGCTTCACAGAAGCGTAATCAGTCAAAAATTGACACCAAATTGGCAGAGGAGGACGTATCAGGGACCCTCTACATTGCTTCAGAAAAAGGTTTTGTCTTACATAAGAACATAAGAATTAGGAGCAGGCCCCTCGAGCCTGCTCTGCCATTCAATAAGATCATGGCTGATCTATGGCCTCAACTCCACTTGTCTGCCCGATCCCCATATCCCTTGATTCCCCTAGAGTCCAAAAATCTATCAATCTCAGCCTTGAATATACTCAACAACTAAGCATCCACAGCACTTTGGGGCAGAGAATTCCAAAGATTTACAACCCTAAGTGAAGAAATTCCTCCTCATCTCAGTCTTAAATGGCCAAACCCTTATCCTGAGACGATGCCCCCTAGCTCTGGACTCTCCAGCTACGGGAAAAAATCTCTCAGCATCTATATTGTTAATCCCCCTCAGAATCTTTTATGTTTCAATGAGATCTCCTCTCACTCTTCTCAATTCCAAAGAGTATAGGCCTAATCTACTCAATCTCTCCTCATAGGACAACCCTCTCATCCCAGGGATTAGTCTAGTGAACCTTTGTTGAACCGCCTCTGAGGCAAGTATATCCTTCCTTAGATAAGGAGACCAAAACTGTGCCCAGTACTCCAGGTGTGGTCTCACCAAAGCCCTGTACAATTGTAGCAAGACTTCCTTACTCTTATACTCTAACCCCCTAGTAATAAAGGCCAACATGCCATTTGCCTTTCTAACTGCTTGCTAACTCTCTGGGCTGGATTTTCATTCAGAAGTTGGGAAGGAGGCGGGACTACAACTTTCGGGGTTGTAGTCCCGCCTCCATCAAGATGCGGCCAATCCACGCGATTTTAACTTGACTGACCTTGTTGAGCCCGCCCAGCGGGCTCAGCAGGCCAATTAAGGGCCACCCGGCAACAGGTGACGTCACAGACTGAAATTTCATCTGTCAAGACGTGTTGACAGATGAAATATCAGTGTTTCACAGCTGTTTGAAGCTTGTCAAACACTGACAGTCTTACTTCTAACCGGAGTCCTTCTACGCAGACTCAGTTAGAAATCTCACCGGCACTGAAAGCTGCAGGCTGTCACTTTTGACAGATCGCAGCCATTCTGCTTTCTGTGCCGGCTGAATGATGGACTCCCGAAACCTAGAGGAAGGAAGGCTGTAAAGGTAAGTACAGGTAATTTAAACTTCTTTACACACTTTAGACACACCAAACACACTTACCTTTGCACTCATGCACCCATCATTCACCTGAACACCGACATCTCGACCCCTCCAAGTCCTTCAACCCGACGGCCCGACTCCTCTAACTTGGCGTGGTTTGGAGCCGTCGGGAATCCCACACGACAACCTTCAAAATAGGGATTAGGCTAAAAACTGCCTGTTAACTACCTGTTAACAGGCAGTTAATTGGCACTAATCCCTTCCCGCCTCGGGTCGGTGGGTCCCAGTGCGGGGCGGGTACCCGCCTCCTTTGAAACCTACATGGAGGTGGGTTTTGGGCGGGATGGTGTCGGGACCCCCGAATTCGGGAATTTAACACCCCGCACGCCTCCAATCCCGACTCCACGGCACACTGAAAATCGACCCCTCTGTGTTTCCTGTACGAGGACACCTAAATCTCTCTGAACACCAACATTTATTGGGGGAGAAATTCAGTATAGCCCCGTTTAGGGCGCTAACTTCACCGGGGCGGAAAAATTAGCGCCCCCGCACCGGAAATTGGTCAGTTGTGCCCCAAAGGGAAGCGGGGCACTACTGGAGGCACCCCGCCTCCCTCTTGGGGCACTGCGAGTGAATATCGTGGCGCTACGTGCCGCAGCACCACACGCTGCGGCACGTCGCGCTGCGGTATTGCAGGCCTTCCTCCCCTTCTTAAAGGGGAGGGGCCTTGTGCAGCGCGATCTGGGGCCCAGCTGGGCCCCCGGGGATCGGGAGTGCAGGCAAAAGAGCCCGGCACCCAAGAGAAGTGCCGGGCTCTTGGAGCGCAGCTGGCATCCGCGGGGCGGGGGGGGGTTCTGGAGGCCGGGGACGGGAGCGCAGGCAGGTGCTGGCAGACGGCCAACAACAAAAATGGCCGCCCCGCACCTCACCTTTAATTTGCGCCTTTCCGGCCGCAGGTACGCCACCCTGATCCTGTCGGACATAGCGTCCGGCGGTAAATCAGGGGGCGCTCCTGAAGATCGCGGCCAGGGCGTGAGCGGGGCGCTGCGCACACTGATGACGTCATCGCCAGCGGCGTAGCGTTAACGGTTAGCGCCACCACTAACCTCCCACTGAATTTTGCAGGAGGCGTGGGCAGTGCCGCGCCTGGGCACTAGTTGGTTTGCGCCCCACTTAGCGCCCTCTTAAGGCGCTAACGGGTGGCGCAACCAACTGAATTTTTCCCCCATTGTTTCTAACCATTTAAAAAAATTCTGTTTTTCTGTTCTTCCTACCAAAGTAAATAACCTCACATTTTATTGTATTTTTACTAATTTGATTGTATTTTTTGAAGAAGTCACCAAGGTAGTGGTTACCAAAACCCAGTCAATATTGTCTACCTAGACTTTCAAAAAGCTTTTGATAAAGTACCACACAAGAGGCTTCTCCCAAGCTTGAAGCCTCGGGTATTAGTGGCAATCTACTGTGCTGGATTGAGAACTGGCTGATTGCCCGTCGGCAGAAAGTGGTTGTTGATGGATTTGGATCTGCCTGGAGATGGTATCCCGCAGGTATTGGTGTTAGAACTGTTGCTATTTACTATTTTCGTTAATGATCTAGATGTGGTGCTGAGGGAATGATCTGCAAGTTTGCAGGTGATACGAAGATATGTGCGAGAGTCAAGACTATAGTTGATGCTCAACTACAAGCAGATCTAGATGCACTGGGGGATTGGGCTCATGGCTGGCAAATGATGTTAGTTAAAAAAGCATGTTGGCAGAGTGAATGCTGAACATACATACACCCTTCAGGAAAAAGAAGTAAAGCCAGTGGAGAAAGAGAGATTTGGGCATTCTAGTGCATAGACCTTTAAAGGTTCATGCCCAATGCGGTGAACCAGTAACTAGAAAGAATAGAGCATATTTATAGGATTATTCACGATAAAACAAAACACTCTATGCTGTCCTTGTACAAGATCTTGGTTGGGCATCAGTTGGAATACTATGTCTAGTTTTGGTTTCCTCACATGGTGGGTGATATTGAGACTTTGAAAAGGGTGCAGAACAGGGCCACAAGATTAATTCCCAGTTCAAAGCAGTTTAGTTACCAAGATAGGCTCAAAGAGCTGGGTCTCTACACTGTAGAGAAGTGTAGACTTACGGGTGATTTGGTCATGGTTTATAAGATGATGAAGTGATTAGACTGTTTTTATGTAGACATTTTGGGGAGAATTTTAACACCCCAAGACAGGCAGAAGATAGGCGGGGATGGGTTAAAAATGGGAAACCTGACTCCAACTCGTCCACTTCTGGTTTTAACGGAGGCGACTGGGCGGCGGGCAATTCAGAGGTGGGTCCCTAATTTAAATATTTTAATGAGGCTGCGTGCCTCAGGTTTCAGCTGTGTTTTAAATTTAATGGCCGCGGGACAGGTTTCCTAGGGCTTGGGAAACCCGACAGCTGAAGGGAGGCGAGAACGGCCGGATCCAACAGCTGAGTGCCTTTCTAGCACTGCTTGTGGGCCAAAGGGAATAGGAGGTCTTCCCCCCGGCCCACCAAGCAAATCTGTGTCCCCCTCCCGTGATCAGACTCCCATAAGAACATAAGAACATAAGAAATAGGAGCAGGAGTAGGCCAATCGGCCCCTCGAGCCTGCTCCGCCATTCAATAAGATCATGGCTGATCTGATCCTAACCGCCAATCTCTATCACAGAACTATCTCCTGAAACTAACAGAATTAGACACACGAAATAGGAGCAGGATCAGGCTACACGGCCCGTGATCTATCCACAGCTTACTCCCGATTTATTCGGCCCGCGATCTCTCCACGGTCATCCCCAATCTCTCGTGCCCGCAATCTATCCACGGCACCCACCCCGATCTCTCCGTGGTCCCCCCTTCCCGTTCTCGCCCCCCAGCCTCCCCACGCTGGCTCCCTCCCGCCCTCCTCTCCGCTCCCCAGCTGTGACCTGGTGCTGCAGACTTTCCCACCAGACAGCCAGCCAGTCTCTCAATCTGACTGGAGTCCAAAAACCTAAATCAGGTTCTGTCGTTAAATTCGGCAGCACCTCCAGGAAACCCGTACTTCTGGGCTTCCCGGCCCTCCCTGTAAATATCGGGGCCTTTGTACCAACTAAATAGGTTAGGGAGGACCAGGGGTCACAATTTCAAATGATGTAAAAGCAAAACTAGGTTAAACGTTAGGGGGTGGTTCTTTTCCCAGAGTATAGTGGACCTGTGGAACAGGCTGCCCGCCTACATAAGAAATAAGAGCAGGAATAGGCCATACGGCCCCTCGAGCCTGCTCCGCCATTCAATAAGATCATGGTTGATCATCGACCTCAACTCCACTTTCCCACCCGATCTCCATATCCCTTGATACCCCTAGAGTCCAAAAATCTATTTATCTCAGCCTTGAATATACTCAAAGACTCAGCATTCACAGCCCTCTGGGGCAGAGAATTCCAAAGATTCACAACCCTCTGAGTGAAGAAATTCCTCCTCATCTCAGTCTTAAATGGTCTATCCCTTATCCTGAGATTATGTCCCCTAGTTCTAGACACTCCCAGTCAGGGGAAACAACCTCTCAGCATCTACCCTGTCAATCCCCTTCAGAATCTTGTATGTGTGATGAATGCTAATTCGCTGATATCCTTCAAGTGAGAGCTAGACCTGTTTCTGGCTGGGGCAGAGATCACCTCGTGCAAGAGGTAGGTACAGTATAACATTAATCAGGGCCAGAGTGGTCTCCTGGAGTAGTTTCAATCACCTAAGAGGATCCGAGAGGAACTTTCCAAATTTTTTTTCCCTAATTGGCCTGGGTTTTTAATCAGGTTTTTCATCTCTCACAGGAGATTACATGGCTTCCAGGTAGGGAGCGTATATATTGTGATGCACAAGACATCACAATTATATGGGACAGGCTGGATGAGCCATGTCTTTTCCTGTCTGTCATTTTTCACATGTTCATATGAACCAAAGGAGATATTAAAAAGGGTGACAATGAGATAGGTTTTAAGGGGGTTCTTAAAGGAGAGGTGGAGAGGTTTATGGAGGGATTTCCAGAGTTGAGGGCCTAGACAGCTGAAGGCACGGCCATCAATTGTGCGGTGATGCACAAAAGGCCAGAGTTGGAAGAACACAGAGTTCTCAGAGGATTGTAGGGTTGGGATAGTGAAGGGTGAGGCCGTGAAGAGATTTGAACACAAGAATGAGAATTTTAAACTGGATGCATTGTTGGACCGGGAGCCAATATAGGTCGGCCAGCACATAAGAAATAGTAGCAGGAGTAGGCCATTCGGCCCTTTGAGCCTGCTCCACCATTCAATAGGATCATGGCTGATCTTCTACCTCAACTCCACCTTCCCTCATTGGAATTTAGAAGAATGAGAGGTGATCTTATTGAAACGTATAAGATACTGAGGGGGCTCGACAAGGTAGATGCAGAGAGGATGTTTCCCCTCGTGGGGAAATCTAGAACTCAGGGGCATAGTTTCAGAGTAAAGGGTCGCCCTTTTAGAACTGAGATGAGGAGGAATTTCTTCTCTCAGAGGGTTGTAAATTTGTGGAATTCTCTGCCCCAGAGAGCCGTGGAGGCTGGGTCATTAAATACATTTAAGGTGGAGATAGACAGATTTTTGCAAGATAAGGGAGTGAAGGGTTATGGGGAGCGGGCAGGGAAGTGGCTTTGAGCCCAAGATCAGCCATGATTTTATTCAATGGCGGAGCAGGCTCGAGGGGCCAAGTCGCCTATTCCTGCTCCTATTTCTTATGTTCTTATGGGAACATTTTTTTCCCCCACAGTGAGTTGTGATGATCTGGAATGCACTGCCTGAAAGGGTGGTGGAAGCAGATTCAATCGTGACTTTCAAAAGGGAATTGGACAAATACTTGAAAAGGAAAACTTTGCAGAGCTATGGGGAAAGAACAGGGGAGTGGGACTAACTGGATAGCTCCTTCAAAAAGCTGATACAGCCATGATGGGCTGAATGGCCTCCCTCTGTGCTGTTTGATGCTATACAAAGCCTACAAGGAAAAATGAGGGGGGAGAATTTGGGAAATGTGAATGCAAGTTTAGAAAATCCATTAGGTGTGCAAAGTGAGCAATGGAGAAAAACAGAGCAAAGGATGGCAAGTACAAAAATAAAACATATTACTGGCATCATAAAATAGTTTGCTGCGGATTAGGATACAGGCAGCAGAGTTTTGAATGAGCTGAAGTAGATGATGGGAGGCCGGCCACTAAAGCTTTGGAATAGTCGAGTCTAGCGGTGACAAAGGCGACATTACAGAGATGGAAGTAGGCAATCTTTGTGATGGAGAGGATACGGGGTTGGAAGCTCAGCATGGGGTAAGATAGGATGCCGAAGCTGCGAACAGACAGTTTGAACCTGAGGGAGATGAAATCAGTGGTGAGGGTACAGAGTTTGTGGCAAGAGCTGAAGACAATGACTTTGGTCTTCCCAATGTTTAACTGACCCTCAAAGCATTGAAAGCACAAGAACAATTTAGATTTGTCGTTCTTTCTCATTACCTTATCCCATATTTTACCATATCACTGTTGTCACTGTTCTGTTCTTAGTAACCTTGAGTTCATCCAAAACTCTGCTGCCCGTGTCCTAACTCGCACCAAGTCCCGCTCACCCATCACTCCTGTGCTCGCTGACCTACATTGGCTCCCGGTTAAGCAATGGCTCGATTTTAAAATTCTCATCCTTATTTTCAAATCCCTCCATGGGTTGATCTCCTTCAGCCCTACAACCCTCCAAGATCGCTGCGCTCCGTCAATTCTGGCCTCTTGAACATCCCCAATTTTAACCGCTCCACCATTGGCGGCCGTGTCTTCAGCTGCCAAGGCCCTATGCTCTGGAATTCCCTCCCTAAACCTCTCTTTCCTCTTTTAAGACGCTCCATAAAACCTACCTCTTTGACCAAGCTATAGGTCATCTCCCCTAATATCTCATGTGGCTCGGTGTCAAATATTGTTTGATAAGGCTGCTGTGAAGCGCCTTGGGATGCTTTACTACGTTAAAAGTGGTCGATATAAATGCAAGTTCTTGTTGTAAGATGGCTACAAGGGCCAGAGGATATGTGTTGTGCCTCCCCTACCGATAACATTCGCCTGTATGTCCTCAGACTGTTTAATATACAAGGTTATTGATCTCTTCTAGCTGATGGTAGGGGTGGGGATGGGGTGGCGGGGGGGGGGGGGGGGGAAGAGGAAGTGTTTTTCTGGTAAGGTGTTTCTTCTTTCACTTTCTTAGTTTATTTTTATTTACATTCTCTTGTTATTTTTTGCCCTCATTAATTTTGCAATCATTTCATTAATCTTGTTTTCTCTTTTCCATTCAAATCAAATCAAATCAAAATCAAATCAACTTTTATTGTCATTGTTAGTGCACAAGTGCAGTACAACGAAATGTAGGCTTGCGGCTCCCGAGAGTGTACATTTAGATTAAGACATTTAAACATTCAACATACATTTGGCTTGTAATACATTAACATAAACATAACCATAATAAAGTGCATTGGCAGATGTGCAGGCTTTAGAGTTTATTTGTGGAGTTCAGTAGGATGACAGTAGGATTCTTGTTTAAAGCTTTCTTTAACCTCTTTTTTCAGCATTTTTCCCTCTTTTTTTCCTGATTTGAATACTCCAAGTATGCAGAGGCTCTTCCAGCACAATTATTTCTCAGGGTTGGGTTAGTTTGGAACTGCTGATCCACAATCGCAGCCTCCATAGCTTCAATAGAGACGTTCGTTATCGGTGATGTCATGAATCAGTCTAGCAACAAGGGGGAAACCCAGTTTGACAGCAAATTATGATCAACAGCAAGTAAAACATCAGAATTGAAGCCACGATCTCATCCTTGCCCTGCCCTTTCTGCCTATGGTTACCACTGATTCTTATATCCAAAAGCAGACATGGAGCAGAATAGGGAAAGTGCTTAGATGAGATCATGACTTGAGTTATGTTTGTTTTGCCGATATCTTTTTGACAACCTTAACAGTACATTTTGCATTTACATGACGCCTTTAACTTAGGAAACAATGACCCAACGTGCTTTGCATGGTGAAAATAATATTAAGAACTGATGCTTCCATACCATAGGAACAAGAGGAGGTCACTCAGCCCTCGCCATTCAATGAGATCATGGCTGATCTGTAACCTAACTCCATATACCCGTCTTTGGCCCATATCCCTTTGGTTAACAAAAAGCTATCAATCTCCGATTTAATATTAACAATTGATCTAGCATCAACTGCCGTTTGCGGAAGAGAGTTCCAAACTTCTACCACACTTTGTGTGTAGAAGTGTTTCCTAATTTCACTCCTGAAAGGTCTGGCTCTAATTTTTAGACTATGCCCCCAACCAGCGGAAATAGTTTCTCTCTATCTACCCTATCTGTTCCCCTTAATACCTTGAAAACTTCAATCAGATCACCCCTTAACCTTCTAAATTCTAGGGAATACAACCCTAATTTGTGTAATCTCTCCTCATAACTTAACTCTTGAAGTCCAAGTATCATTCTGGTAAACCTACGCTGCACTCTTCTGAGGCCAATATATCCTTCCTAAGGTGTGTTGCCCAGAACTGCTCACAGTATTCCAGGTTTAACCAGGGCTTTGTACAGCTGCAGCATAACTTCTACCCCCTTGTATTCTAGTCCTCTAGATATAAAGGCCAACATTCCATTAGCCTTTTTGATTATTTTCTGTGCCTGTTCATGACAATTTAATGATCTATGTCTCTTTGGACATCCACAGTTTCTAGCTTTTCACCATTTAAAAGGTACCCTGTTCTATCCTTTTTAGGTCCAAAGTGGATAACCTCACATTTGCTTACACTGAAATCCATTTGCCACAGTTTTGCCCATTCACTTAATCTATCAATAGCTTCCATCTACACTGCCTACAATGCCAACTATCTTTGTGTCATCGGCAAATTTGGATATATGACTTTCTATGCCATCATCTATGCTAATAAATATTGTGAATAGTTGAGGCTCCAACACAGATCCCTGCGGGACACCACGAGTCACATCCTGCCAATTTGACTATCTACCCATTATCCCTACTCTGTCTCCTGCCGCGCAGCCAATTTCTTAACCAAGTCAATAATTTGTACTCAATTCTGTGGGCTTCTACCTTAGGTAACAGTCTCTTATGTAGGACTTTATCAAATGCCTTTTGGAAGTCCATATAAATAACATCCATAGACGTTCCCCTGTCCACTACTTTAGACACCTCTTCAAAAAATTCAATCAGGTTTGTCAGGCATGATCTACCTTTCACAAATCTATGCTGGCTCTCTGATCAACTGAAAATTTGCGAGGTGTTCAGTCACCCTATCCTTAATTATAGACTCCAGCAATTTCCCGACAACAGATATTAGGCTAACTGATCTATAATTCCCTGGTTTCCCTCTCTTGCCATTCTTAAATAGCGGAATGACATGTGCAATTTTCCAATCTAAAGGAACGGTTCTTGAATCGAGAGAACTTTGGAAGATTATAGTTAGGGCATCTGCAATGTGCTCAACTACTTCCTTTAAAACCCTGGGATGGAAACCATCTGGTCCTGGGGATTTGTCACTCTTTAGTGCCATTATTTTCTTCATTACTGTTATTTTACTTATGTTAACTTTATTGAGTCCCTCTTCCCGATTCAATATTAGTTTCCTTGGGATTTCCGGCATGCTATCCATTTCTTCTACTTTAAATACTGACACAAAGCAATTATTCAACATATCCGCCATTTCCTTATTATCATTGACAATATCACCGCTTTCAGTTTTTATGGGGCCAACAATGTCCCTGACTACTCACTTTGTCCTAATGTAATTGTAAAAATTCTTTGTATTGATTTTGATATCCCTTGCAAATTTCTTTTCATACTTCCTTTTTGTAGCTCTTACTACCTGTTTTGTGACCCTTTGCTATTCTTGGTATTTTTTCCATTCGCCAGGATCTGTGCTATTTTTTGCATTTTGTATGCTTTTTCTTTTAGTTTTATGCTGCCCCTTACCTCTTTAGTCGTCCATGGCTTTTTTTTGGCAAATAGAGCTCTTGCCCCTCAGGGGTATAAACTGGTTCTGTATTACTTTAACTTCTTGATGGGCCTTCAATAACCACAAAACTAGAAGTTATAGACTTAAACAAGTTGGCTTTTAATCACTAAGATCAGAGCTAACATCTCAACACGCCGACTGGTTCACAGGAATGAGTCATACAGATCCTGGGATCTTTATGTAAGAGAAGTCAGGGGCGGAGCCAAGAGCCAAGACCTGGAACCTCCCAGGTTAGTCGGGAAAGAGGAAGTGAAACTATACACAGTGGGGGAGGGTAATACACATGAGTGCAAAATGAATACAGGATCAAGACAAACAGATTTCATTACATTCACCCCTTCTATAGATTTAGTCCATCGGGGTGATGTTTCTTAAAAGTTGGTATAAGTGAGTCTGTCAGGAGGTTTTGCAGTTCTCAGTGATCGGCGCAAAGCCGGTTGGGGTGCCTCTAGGGGAGTGGATTCTGGTCCCTCCGCTGTCCGGGCCTCCGCAGTGTCTTCCAGGTTATCTGCAGTGTCCTCCAGGTTAAAGTTGGGTATTGATACCTCTGGGCGTCCTGTCTCTTTGTAGTGTAGGTCTTCATCGGGTAGTCTCCCATCGTTCTCTCTGCTCCCCGAGGGAGCGAGGTCTTTTATGGAAACAGTGTCCTCTCGCCCGTCAGAGTATTCGATATAGGCGTACTGAGGGTTTGCATGGAGGAGCTGTACCTTTTCCACAAGGGGGTCCATTTTATGGCCTCTCACGTGCTTCCGCAATAGTACTGTCCCCGGAGACGTCAGCCACGCAGGTAGAGATATGCCCGAGGTGGATTTCCGGGGGAAAACAAACATCTTTTCGTGAGGGGTGGCGTTAGTGGCAGTACATAACAGAGACCTTATGGAGTGGAGCACGTCTGGGAGGACTTCCTGCCAGCGGGAGGTCGGAAGGCCTTTTGACTTTAAGGCTAACGTGACAGCCTTCCAAACAGTAGCATTCTCCCTTTCCACTTGCCCATTACCCCGGGGGTTGTAGCTAGTGGTTCTGCTAGTGGCTATCCCCTTCGAGAGCAAGAACTGGCGCAGCTCGTCACTCATGAATGATGTCCCCCTATCGCTGTGTATGTAGTTCGGCATGCCAAACATGCAGAATAGATTACAGAGACACTTGATGACCGTGGCACTGGTCATGCCTGGGCAGGGAATGGCGAAGGGGAAGCGGGAATATTCATCAATGATATTGAGGAAGTATACGTTACGGTCGGCAGAGGGAAGGGGTCCCTTGAAGTCCAGACTTAGGCGCTCGAATGGCCGCGTGGCTTTGATAAGGTGTGCGCGGTCAGGCCTGTAGAAACGAGGCTTGCATTCTGCACAGATGCGGCAGGCTCTGGTCATTGCCCTGACCTCCTCGATGGAGTGGGGCAGATTGCGGGACTTTATAAAATGGTATAGTCGGGTGACCCCTGGGTGACAGAGGTCGTTGTGGAGACCCTGTAATTTGTCCGTATGAATGCTGGCACACATTCCCCGCGATAGGGCGTCTGGGGGTTCATTAAGGGCTCCTGGCCTGTACATAATATCATAGTCGAACGTGGATAGTTCGATCCTCCACCTGAGTATTTTGTCATTCTTGATTTTCCCCCTTTGTTTGTTATTAAACATGAAAGCCACCGACCGCTGGTCGGTGAGCAGGGTGAAACGTTTGCCGGCTAGGTAGTGTCTCCAGTGCCGCACTGCCTCCACTATAGCCTGTGCCTCCTTCTCGACAGAAGAGTGCCTGATTTCAGGTCCCTGAAGGGTTCGGGAGAAGAAGGCCACAGGTCTCCCAGCCTGATTGAGGGTCGCAGCTAAGGCAAAGTCTGACGCATCGCTTTTGACTTGAAAGGGAATGCATTCGTCCACTGCACACACTGCAGCCCTTTCAATGTCCTGTTTAATACTGGTGAAAGCCTCCCGAGCTTCAGCTGATAGTGGGAAGGACGTCGATTTAATGAGTGGTCGGGCCTTATCAGAGTAATTGGGCACCCATTGGGCATAATACGAAAAAAATCCCAGGCACCTTTTTAAAGCTTTGGGATTGTGTGGCAGGGGCAGTTCCTTTAGGGGGCGTAATCGGTCAGGGTCCGGTCCAATTACCCCATCTTCCACCACACAGCCAAGGATACAGAGACGGGTTGTGTTGAAGACACATTTGTCTTTGTTGTAGGTTAGATTCAGCTTTAGGGCAGTTTTTAAAAATCTCGCAAGATTTAGATCGTGGTCTTGCTGGTTGTGCCCGCAGATAGTGACATTGTCCAGATAGGGGTAGGTAGCTTGTAGTTTATTCTCGTCAACCATGCGGTCCATCTCACGTTGGAAGACCGAGACCCCATTTGTTACCCCGAAGGGCACTCTGAGAAAATGGTAGAGGCGCCCGTTCGCCTCGAAGGTGGTGTATGGGCGGTCCTCCATTCTAATGGGGAGCTGGTGATACGCGGATTTGAGGTCGATAGTCGAGAAGACTCGGTATTGCGCAATCTGGTTGACCATTTCTGATATGCGGGGTAAAGGGTAGGCGTCCAGCTGGATATAAATATTAACAGTCTGGCTGTAGTCAATTACCATCCGTTTCTTTTCGCTATTTTTAACTATGACTACTTGGGCATGCCACGGGCTGGTACTGCATTCAATAATGCCTTCCCGCAGGAGTCTGTCCACTTCCGCCTTGATAAAGTGTCTGTCTTCCAGACTGTACCGTCTACTTTTGGTCGCTATGGGCCTACAGTTCGGAGCGAGATTAGCGAATAAAGAGGGCGGGCTGATTTTTAAGGTTGATAGGCCACAGACTGTGAGTGGCGGCTGGGACCCGCCATACGCTAGCGTGACACTTTCGTGGTGGCACTGGAAGTCCAGGCCCAAGATTACATTAACACAGAGTTCTGGCATCACGAGGAGTTTAAAATCCTTGTATTCCGTGCCTTTTACAGTCAGTGTTACCACACAGTAGCCCAAAATGTCCGAAGTGTGGGGCTTAGCAGCCATAGCAATTCTGTTCCGTGTAGGGGTTACCGTTAATGAGTGCCGCCGTACCAGGCTAGGGTGGATAAAACTCTCGGTACTCCCACAGTCAATTAAACATTTCATTAAATTCCCGTTTACCTGTATGTCCATCATGGATTTTGTCAACGGGTGTGGCCTGGATTGATCCACCGTGATCGAAGCCACTGTTGGGCCCTGGGCAGCCGTTGAGTCAGGAAAAGATGGCGGATCCCAAGATGGCGGCCCGCACAGCACGCACGAGGCGGTGACGGAGTTGGAAATCGGATTCCCCCTGCAGACTTTGCTAAAATTCCCCTTTTTCTTACATTTGAAGCATGTAGCGTCCTTCGCTGGGCATCGTTGTCTGGGGTGCTTGGTCTGGCCGCAGAAGTAGCATTTCGGGCCTCGAGACATTGCCGCTGTAGTAGGACTCCTGGGTGAACTTCTGTGTGGGGACTCCGGCGGCGTAGAGCTGGTCTGAGACCTGGATGGGGAAGATGGCTGATTCCAAGATGGCGGCCCCCTCGGCGCGCACGAGGCGGTGAGGGCCGCATGGCCGGAAGAATAAGAGTCACAGAGTTTCTCTGGGCCACGTCCAGCGATTGCGCAGTGGCCACTGCCTTTTTTAAGTCCAGGACCTCCTTCTCCAGCAGTCTCTGCCGGATATAATTCGATTTGAGGCCCGTGATGAAGGAATTGCGGACCAATTCGTCAGAGTACGCGTTGGCCGTCACGGCCTTGCAGTTACAGTCCCGGACCAGGTCCTTTAGGCCCTGTAAGAAATCGTCCATTGATTCCTCTGGTCGCTGCCTGCGTGTAGCCAGCAGATGTCTGGCGTACACTTCGTTTACCGGCCTCTGGTATTGGGCCTTCAGGATAGTGATGGCCTCCGTGTAAGAGGTGGCATCCCGGATGAACGAATAAATCTGATGACTTACGCGAGTAGTCAGTAGACTCAGTTTATCTACCTCGCTAGCGGATGAGGCCCCCACGAAGAGTTCGAAGCATTTGAGCCAGTGTCCAAATTGATTTGATGCTTCAGCAGAATGTGGATCCAAGTCCAGACGCTCTGGTTTTAGGAGTCGATCCATCCTAGTATTCTTTAGTGATTAAAATTGATGGGCCTTCAATAACCACAAAACTAGAAGTTATAGACTTAAACAAGTTGGCTTTTAATCACTAAGATCAGAGCTAACATCTCAACACGCCGACTGGTTCACAGGAATGAGTCATACAGATCCTGGGATCTTTATGTAAGAGAAGTCAGGGGCGGAGCCAAGAGCCAAGACGTGGAACCTCCCAGGTTAGTCGGGAAAGAGGAAGTGAAACTATATACAGTGGGGGAGGGTAATACACATGAGTGCAAAACGAATACAGGATCAAGACAAACAGATTTCATTACACTTCTTTTTTAAACATCTCCCACTGATATCCTGTCATTTTACCCATTAACAGATTTGCCCAGTTTACTGTGTACAGTCTCTGCCTCATCCCGTTGAAGTCGGCCTTATCTAAATCTAAAATTTTAGTAGCTGTTTTGCATTTCTCCCTTTCAAACGCTACGTTGAACTCGATCATGTTATGCTCTCTATTGGATAAGTGTTCATGCAGTTAGGCTGTTAACTAAATTTGGTTCATTACTCATTACTAAATCTAATATGGCTTGCCCCCTTGTTGCCTCTAGGACAAATTGTTGTAGAAAACTATCCCGGACACACTCAAGAAATTCACTACCTTTCTGACAGGTGCTAGTCTGCTTATCCCAATCTATACGAAAGTTAAAATCCTCCATTAAACCACACTGCCTTTACTAAACTACATTTCATAAGACACCTGAGCAAATGGAAACAAGTGTGTTTGACTTTGTTGTTTGATTTACATTTTTTTTATTTCCAGATTGATAAAACAGGCAGGTGGTAATCAGAATCGTTTCCTCTATGTGGTTTGGGATTTGGCACATGGTGACAGCCGCAATCCCACTCCTCCCCATTTCATTAATGTTGACAGTTCTGTACTTCTCTTCCAATTACTTTAGTGGGGATCCGATTTAAGCCCAATGTAGCACTAAGATGTACAGAAGGTCCCAGGTCCAACCACAGCGATGCAACAACTGGCGTTGAATTAAAGAGAGGGAAATCGGGCTGGGTTCATCCTCCTGATGACTATCCAGTGACCCAGAGCGAGCCTTTGGCTCATTGGTGGCATCCCCGCTTCTGAGTCAGAAGGTTCAAACCCCACTCCAGACAGTCCCAGCAAGTGGAGACCGGCTCGGAATTCTGGGTTGACATCCAGGGGGATACTCGCGTCCGGTGGTTGTGGGTGTGGGAGCCCTCCTCATTGTACAGGTTGTGGGAGCCCATAAAACCCTCCCGGCATATAGGACTAACCACCCTATTGGCTGGTATAAAGATGGTTACGGCCATGGAAGAAGCGTTCACATCACGGCATGACAGACTGTTAATCAGCCAGCGAATCCTTCCACTACTTCACACTGTTCTCCAAGAGAAGAGTGAGAAGATACGAAATGATGATGATCCAGTAACCCCTTCAGGAAATTTGGTGAAGAGAGGGGATTCGCTACAGCATCAACACACTTGCTGCCAAAGCTGACACGTGATGAAAGGGCATTTTGGGGTGAGGTAGCTGAGGGAAAACACCTGCGAACTGGATCCAGCCAGGGGAAGAAGAGGAAACTCGGGAAAGATTAAAGCACATACACACACTGGTTGCGCCTCTCTCTTCAGTTTTCCCTCTCCTCTCCTCTCCTCCCCGCCCACCCCACCCCCGGCACTCAAATCCTGCCCACCCCCGGCATTCCTCCCTGCTCACCCCCGGCATTCCTCCCTGCTCACCCCATTCCACTCCACCCTGCCCACCCCACTCCACTCCACCCTGCCCACCCCATTGCACTCCTCCCTGCCCTCCCATTGCACTCCTCCCTGCCCCCCATTTCACTCCTCCCTGCCCCCATTGCACTCCTCCCTGTCCCCCCCATTGCACTTCTCCCTGTCCCCCCCATTGCACTCCTCCCTGTCCCCCCATTACACTCCTCCCTGCCCTCCCATTGCACTCCTCCCTGCCCACCCCCCATTGCCCTCCTCCCTGCCCCCCATTGCACTTCTCCCTGCCCACCCCCCATTGACCTCCTCCCTGCCCCCCCATTGCACTCCTCCCTGTCCCCTCCATTGCACTCCTCCCTGCCCCCCCATTGCACTCCTCCCTGTCCCCTCCATTGCACTCCTCCCTGCCCCCCCATTGCACTCCTCCCTGCCCCCCCATTGCACTCCTCCCTGTCCCCTCCATTGCACTCCTCCCTGTCCCCTCCATTGCCCTCCTCCCTGCCCCCTCCATTGCCCTCCTCCCTGCCCCCTCCATTGCCCTCCTCCCTGTCCCCTCCATTGCACTCCTCCCTGTCCCCTCCATTGCCCTCCTCCCTGCCCCCTCCATTGCCCTCCTCCCTGCCCCCTCCATTGCCCTCCTCCCTGCCCCCCATTGCACTCCTCCCTGTCCCCCCCATTGCACTCCTCCCTGTCCCCCCCATTGCACTCCTCCCTGCCCCTATTGCACTCCTCCCTGTCCCCCATTGCACTCCTCCCTGTCCCCCTATTGCACTCCTCCCTGTCCCCCTATTGCACTCCTCCCTGTCCCCCTATTGCACTCCTCCCTGTCCCCCCATTGCACTCCTCCCTGTCCCCCTATTGCACTCCTCCCTGTCCCCCTATTGCACTCCTCCCTGTCCCCCCATTGCACTCCTCCCTGTCCCCCCATTGCCCTCCTCCCTGCCCCCTCCATTGCCCTCCTCCCTGCCCCCTCCATTGCCCTCCTCCCTGTCCCCTCCATTGCACTCCTCCCTGTCCCCTCCATTGCCCTCCTCCCTGCCCCCTCCATTGCCCTCCTCCCTGCCCCCTCCATTGCCCTCCTCCCTGCCCCCCATTGCACTCCTCCCTGTCCCTCCCATTGCACTCCTCCCTGTCCCCCCCATTGCACTCCTCCCTGCCCCTATTGCACTCCTCCCTGTCCCCCTATTGCACTCCTCCCTGTCCCCCTATTGCACTCCTCCCTGTCCCCCTATTGCACTCCTCTGTCCCCCTATTGCACTCCTCCCTGTCCCCCCATTGCACTCCTCCCTGTCCCCCTATTGCACTCCTCCCTGTCCCCCTATTGCACTCCTCCCTGTCCCCCATTGCACTCCTCCCTGTCCCCCCATTGCCCTCCTCCCTGCCCCCTCCATTGCCCTCCTCCCTGCCCCCTCCATTGCACTCCTCCCTGTCCCCTCCATTGCCCTCCTCCCTGCCCCCTCCATTGCCCTCCTCCCTGCCCCCTCCATTGCCCTCCTCCCTGCCCCCCATTGCACTCCTCCCTGTCCCCCCCATTGCACTCCTCCCTGTCCCCCCCATTGCACTCCTCCCTGCCCCTATTGCACTCCTCCCTGTCCCCCATTGCACTCCTCCCTGTCCCCCTATTGCACTCCTCCCTGTCCCCCTATTGCACTCCTCCCTGTCCCCCTATTGCACTCCTCCCTGTCCCCCTATTGCACTCCTCCCTGTCCCCCTATTGCACTCCTCCCTGTCCCCCCATTGCACTCCTCCCTGTCCCCTCCATTGCCCTCCTCCCTGCCCCCTCCATTGCCCTCCTCCCTGCCCCCTCCATTGCCCTCCTCCCTGCCCCCCATTGCACTCCTCCCTGTCCCCCCCATTGCACTCCTCCCTGTCCCCCCCATTGCACTCCTCCCTGCCCCTATTGCACTCCTCCCTGTCCCCCCATTGCACTCCTCCCTGTCCCCCTATTGCACTCCTCCCTGTCCCCCTATTGCACTCCTCCCTGTCCCCCTATTGCACTCCTCCCTGTCCCCCCATTGCACTCCTCCCTGTCCCCCTATTGCACTCCTCCCTGTCCCCCTATTGCACTCCTCCCTGTCCCCCTATTGCACTCCTCCGTCCCCCCATTGCACTCCTCCCTGTCCCCCCATTGCACTCCTCCCTGTCCCCCCATTGCACTCCTCCCTGTCCCCCCATTGCACTCCTCCCTGTCCCCCCATTGCACTCCTCCCTGTCCCCCATTGCACTCCTCCCTGTCCCCCTATTGCACTCCTCCCTGTCCCCCTATTGCACTCCTCCCTGTCCCCCTATTGCACTCCTCCCTGTCCCCCCATTGCACTCCTCCCTGTCCCCCTATTGCACTCCTCCCTGTCCCCCTATTGCACTCCTCCCTGTCCCCCCATTGCACTCCTCCCTGTCCCCCCATTGCACTCCTCCCTGTCCCCCCATTGCACTCCTCCCTGTCCCCCCATTGCACTCCTCCCTGTCCCCCCATTGCACTCCTCCCTGTCCCCACATTGCACTCCTCCTTGCCCCCCCCATTTCACTTCCCCTGCTCACCCCCCGCACTCCGCCCTTCCCACCCCCAGGCATTCCTCCCTGCCCACCCCATTGCCCTCCTCTCTGCCCATCTTCCTGCCCTCCCCATTGCCCTCTGCCCTCCTCTCCGTCCACCCCATTGCCCTCTGCCCTCCTCCCTGCCCTCCCCATTGCCCTCTGCCCTCCTCTCTGTCCTCCCCATTGCCCTCTGCCCTCCTCTCTGTCCACCCCATTGCCCTCTGCCCTCCTCTCTGTCCACCCCATTGCCCTCTGCCCTCCCCATTACCCTATGCCCTCCTCCCTGCCCTCCCCATTGCCCTATGCCCTCCTCTCTGTCCACCCCATTGCCCTCTGCCCTCCTCTCTGTCCACCCCATTGCCCTCTGCCCTCCCCATTGCCCTATGCCCTCCTCCCTGCCCTCCCCATTGCCCTATGCCCTCCTCTCTGTCCACCCCATTGCCCTATGCCCTCCCCATTGCCCTCCTCCCTGCCTTCCCCTTTGCCCTATGCCCTCCTCTCTGCCCACCCTATTGCTCACCCTCAGTTCCAGCCGCTCCGTTTCCCAGGTTACAGCTCCCGCCCTGCACCGCGAGCAGCAGTGTGGCCCCACCCCCCTTGCCCGGCAGGTAACCAGCGTCCGCCCGAATCAAAAGCCAAGTCTACGTGTCGGTTTTTAAATATATATATAATATAATAATAAAAATAAATATGAATAAAAAATACATATCTAAAATATTTAAAATGACAGAAAGTCTGCCCTGGCTGTGTGTGTGTAAATATTCCCCCCCTCTGTCTGTGTGTGTGTTGGGGGTGGGAAGCAGGAGATGTGTCTGGCCGCCTGGGTCATGCGGTATAAATGCGGCTGCGCAGGCGGGGCTCCGGGGATAGCGGCGGGTCGGGGGCTGCCGGCACCCAGTACAGGCCGGCCTGGGGGGGCTCCACCGAGGCTCGATAGCAGGGGAAGGGAGGAAGGAAGGAGCCGGGTAAGTGGTGGGGACGGAAAAAAATAAAAAGAAGCGAACAGCAGGGATTTGCTGGTGTGGCTGCTCGGCGCTCCGGGATTACACCATGTACTGTCTCCAGTGGTTGCTGCCCGTCCTGCTCATCCCCAAGCCGCTCAACCCGGCCCTGTGGTTCAACCACTCCATGTTCATGGGCTTCTACCTGCTGAGCTTCCTGCTGGAGAGGAAGCCCTGCACCATCTGCGCCCTGGTCTTCCTGGCCGCCTTGTTTCTCATCTGCTACAGCTGCTGGGGCAACTGCTTCCTCTACCACTGCGGCGGCGCCCCGCTCCCCGACTCGGCTCATGACCCCAGCATTGTGGGCACCTAATGCCGCCCAGCCCGGCTTTATTCAGACAATCTTGGGGGGGAGGTTCAACTTGTCTGCCATGGCCTCCCGTCTCTCTTCGGTTTTTTTTCTTAAATTATTTTCATCGCCCCTGGTCGTCTCTTCCTGCTCCATGGTGGTTCGTGCAGTCAAGTGGACGCGATGATCTCTGACTCTTTCTATTCGAGGATCCCTTCTCTCTGCAGTCTTGTACAACCTTGCATTCAAACTGTTGGTGGAAATAAGGATTTCGTCTACAGGAGCCAGCTTCCATTGCAAAGGATAACGTGCGGCTGTGAAGCAAGAATATTGCATGGATTTTGTATTTAGAGCCTGCACTGCGTATGATTCCAGGAACTAAATTCAGTATTTCCACTTGGTTTCTTTTCTCCAAGCCCTCCGAAGAAGTGGCCTTTTTTGCAGCCCCTGTATAATGGAAGCGTTTGGTCTCGGTTTTCAAATTTAAGTCGTAAATAATGAACTTCTGTAACAGAGACCTGTTGTTTATCACCTGTCTTCTCAAGTTCTTAAGGATGACTTAGAAAATATCTTCTGGCTAATGATGTATATGACTTCACTCAATGGGAGGTCTTGGTGTTTAGTGGTTAATTTAGGGCATCATATCCATGTATTTTTTTTTGGTGTTCATTTGTTTCCTGGTCTTTCTCTGAGAAGGATGCTATTTTTGCACAATTTTGTTAGCTGAAATAGTATCGCTTTTGTGTTTAAAAATGCAGGGATTTTAGTGTAGGTTGTGATTAAATATGCAAATGTTTCACAGTTTACATATCCAGTTTATTTTTGCACAGTGGGTTTGAGATTTTATGAAAGACATTAAGTATTGATCAGATAATACAAATACTGTTGGCAAGACAGATATTAGACCTCTAGTTGATGATCTCTTTGTGCCAGCACAAAGCCCTTTAATTGTTGATTGTTATTTTATCACTTTCATGGTTATAGATCAAAACAAGCTACAGGATAAAAGATCTGTTCAGTTGTGATCTTTCCACTTCACTCTTTGTTGATCATGTTTGAACCCACTAGTGCACTTCCATCTGCGTCTGTGATGTGCAAGCGTGTTGCATGATGCAGTCTATAGCACCAAATGTTTTTAAAGTGAGCTTCAGAAAATAAAACGGGTTTACAGCATTATTTGAATGGTTTCTTTTCTGATTTACGAGTAATTTGAAAGTAATGGTCGATATATGGTATGTGCTCCCTTCAATTTTATTTAGGTTAGTCTATTCCTCAAGTTTGATCAACGGTGTGGTTATTGGGAAATCTACTAGCTTCCTTGATTACTAAACCCAGTAACCATGTACCTTGAGGTCAGAAAGTGACCCATTTTGTGCAACCAATTTTTTTTTAAATTCCTCTTATGGGGCTGTCTGTTAAATAATGATCTGAGTTTCTAAATTAGATTGCAAGGTTTACAGGCACTTTACAGCCTTCCGGACTCAATATCGAGTTCAACAGTTTCAGATCATAACCTCGGCCCCAATTACATTTTTACATATTTTTTATCCACACCTTTGTTTTGGCCCCCCCCCCTTTTTTTTCCTCTCCCACATGGCAGCTGTCTCTCATTCTGCCAGCGCATTTCACACCAAATCCAGAGCCGTCTTTTGTCTCTCCACTAGTCCTATCACCATCTCGTCTCGTTTTGAATACCTCTTAATGTCTCTTCACCTCTCTTTCATCCCCATTTCCCAACCCCCAAACTGGCCTTTTAATCTGTTTCATTTCCTGTGCTTTTTCAGTCCTGATGAAGGGTTTCAACCTGAAACGTTGACTCTATTTCTCTCCACGGATGTTGCCTGGCCTGCTGAGTTTTTCCGGCATTTTCTGTTATTTTAGATTGCAAGGTTGCCTGGTTTCTGATGCAATCAGTGTGATGTGAGATTTGAGTATCTCCAGCATTTTCAGTTTTTATTTCAGATTTCCAGCATCTGCAAGTATTTTCTTTTTGTATTTGTGATGTGAGATTTGGTGGGTAATTTTTTTCCCCCCCTCCTGTGTGCTAAAGTCACCATTCTTTCTGTGAACTTAGACAATGAAAGTTGGCAGGCTAATCCCACCATGGAGAGCCATCAAAACCAAGTTTCTCCTTGTGAACTATTCATGTAACTGTACTTTCCCACTAGGCATACTGGCAATGGCCGCTTGAGCAGGAACTATGATTGGATTAGAGGGAAAATGAAGTAGAGAGTAGAGCCCACATCATTGCTCCACTGAGGTCCAGTAACTCCGTAAATAAACTAGAGATACAGAACTTCTGGATCACATTTTTAACAATTGTGTTCAAGCGGGTTTGGGATTTTTTTTTCACAAATGCCAAGGCTAGTTTTAATGGTTTGAATTAGAAATGCCAAGGCTTCTAGGTGAAATCAAAGGTTCTATTTGAAATCTGTTTTATATGTGGCTTTTTCAGATTTGCAACATGGCAGAACTGAATTGTATTTTTTTTTATAATCGGGGCATGTGTTTAAATTCAGCAAATCTTGATCAAGAAAGCAGTTTCACACTTCAGTCAGTAACTTGAAAATGGCTAGTCCGTCAAAGGGAGCAGCTAGAATAGCATGTCTTCACAATATATACATGTTCACGTTCAGCCCAGTTTAGCAATCCCATACAATGAAAAACATCAGAGCAAGTTTAACCCTGATGCTAGCCGCAACCACTAGAAATTGCATTATTGAAAAATGTCAATGTCTGACCTGGAGGAGGAATGATTGAAACTTTCTAAGTTATAGAAAACAATGGCTGCTGTGATTTTTAATATTTTGCATTGGGAGAAATTCAAATCACGCCCACCCGTGTTTTTTCCCGGCGTAAAACCTCTGAATCACGGCAGAAATGAGACAGCCGCCATATACGGTGACCTTTAGTTGTCATGGGTGCTTGCCAGAAATGGGCAGTGGGCGCCACTTAAATGCAAATCGGTGCTGGTTGTAAAGCCCCAAATGATAAATTTGATTCCAAATGGTCTGAGCTTGCGGTGCGTATGCTCGCCTAGTGTACCTGGTTGAGTAGCTTAGCCAGCAGTCCTTGAAAGGGGCTGCTGGAGGACGCTCAAAATGAGGCCACATAAATTGTCGGTGTTTATTTGTGGTCCCAGGAGCAGTAGCAGGCCACCTCCTGTTGGTCGCGGCTCAGTGGGAGCAACCTCTCCTGAGTCAGAAGGTTGTGGGTTCAAGTCCCACTCCAGAGACTTGAGCATATAATCTAGGCTGACACTCCAATGCAGTTTTGGATGGATTGCTGCACTACCGGAGCCGCTGTCTTTCAAATGGAATGCCTGCCCTTTCGGGTAGATGTAAAAGATCCCATGGCATTATTTGAAGAGCTGGGGAATTCTGCCCTGTATCCTGGCCAATATTTTATCTCTCAACCAACATCACTAAAACAGATTATCTGGTCATTATCACATTGAAGTTTGTGGGATCTTGCTGTGTGCAAATTGGTTGTCATGTTTCTCTCTCTATTTACAACAGTGACTACGCTTATTTGGCTGTAAAGGGCTTTGGGACAGCCTGAGGTTGTGAAAGGTGCTACATAAATGCAAGTCTTTTTCTTTCTTTTCCTGAGCCCATTAAAAACACATGCAGCCTGCTGCTGGTGCAGTTGGGGCCCTTCCAGAATTGCTTCCACACCCTCAGACCCAACTTGCCAGCCAGCTTAGTGTAGGAACTGGCCAACCTCCTACCCTCCCTGACCAGTGAGCTGCAGTGATACCTGGCAGCATCTAAATGAGGTGCAAAGCTGAATTTAGCGCGAGGAGCCATCGCTCCCCTAATATTTACACCCGTTTAGACGCAAGTCGAATTTCCCAGTAGTTAAGTCCCATTCGAGTGCCCAGCTGCAGTTGTCCACTTTAGTGAGACAAATCAAGTGAGTTGTTTTTACTGATGATAATTGGGCCACGGATCTCTTGTTCATTATATTCAAGGACTGAGGTAATTACATCTAATAGTAGAGTCATGGCCAGTAATCATTCTGAATATGATGGACATTCAAGGCTCTGGTAACAAAGGTAATGGAAAAATACTGTGTGATGTTTGCCCGTGGAAACGATTAAAATACAGAATATGCAGGGAGGAAAATACGTAGGACCTGAAATTATACTGTGTGAAGGGGAGTGCAGAAAACCTTAAAGCGCTCCTATGACCTTCTTGGTCTCCCCTTTTAAGATCATTAACCAGTTTAAAATAAATGCCTCTATTTAAAATTGCAAATCAAGGAAAAGTTAAAGATATGCTGATCTGCACGCAACATAATTTACGGCTGTCGTATTTGGCCAGTTCATTGTTGTGAAGACATCTCAAAGCAAAATTGTGTAGTCAAGCTGACTTCTCGTGTTTCAGTTTTAATAACTTTGATATATTTATGGTATTATGGCGTTAACAAGTTACTGTGACTGTTGACCCCGGCAGTGTATGATATTGCAGTTCCATTTCTAAAATGGTAAGTTTTAAAAGAAAAGCTGCTAATGCACACAGCCAAGTTATAGCGAGAATTTTTATGTATACAAGTTACTTCCGTTCAAATGCCGAGCAGAGCTTACTTGCTGCCAGCTGTTCATCTCCTTCAAGAAAGTGCCATACCTGCTTCAGCCTGACCACACTTTGGAAAATAACCTTATGGAAAAATTGTAGGTACAACATGTGTTGTCTTCCACAGCACATCCGGTCGGAGCATTTTGCTGCTTCATGAGATAAAGGTTTGACCGTACAAAGGAAGGAAGGAGGTAGTTGTCTAGTACAAAGAATGTTGGTATGTTTTCTTCATGAATCATCCACAAGTCATAAATTGTAACATGCTCTGTTTTGGCAGAGGGAAAGGATTCTTTTCTCCACAGGAATAAACGTGCTGTTACTTGAAATTTCCTTCCATTTTTCTCTAGGCGATAGCTGAATTTTGATATCCAAGTGTACGGTGCAGCTTACAAGTGCCGAAATGGGTATTACTGCGACTCTTATGTATTTTCTGCTCCAAAGGATGAAACATCTACTTTGGGTAATGTAGGGTGGCCTTTTGTTTTTTTTTATATTGGCTACCAGATTTGTGATGGCTTATCGACTTACTCCAGTGTCTTTTTTAATCTACTTTTTCAGAATAAAATTCTCTTGCTGATATTAAGCTTTCACTGCTGTGACCTTTCTTATCTGAAGCATGGGTTTTTCTTTGGTGTAATGGAACTCTGCATCTACTTGACGTGTACCTTGATCTCTTCCATGTGACGTGGATTGCACAGACAGGAAGATAGTATTGCAAATACAAACACTGATTTGTGAAGGCATTTTGGTCAAGAGGGTTCAAAGCAGGCCTGGAACAAATCCAAATACATTTAGCCTTTATGTTGCTGGTGTACACAACACCACAGCCTTGAAGCCTAGCTGTCCTTTTGGCATTCCGATGCATCTTGTGGAGATGATTTGAATTGTTGCAGGGCTGATAGTGGAATTGAGGCTTTGGATGCAACTTGACCAGTGCCTGAAATGAAGACTTGAGCTTTCACACAGAATCACAGAATCTACAGTGCAGATAGAGGCCATTTCGGCCCATCGAGCCTGCACCGACACATATCCCACCCTATCCCCATAACCCCATGTATTTAATCCCCTAACACGAAGGGTCAATTTATCATAGCCAAATCAACCTAACCTGCACATCTTTGGACTGTGGGAGGAAACCGGAGCACCCGGAGGAAACCCACGCAGACACAGGGAGAATGTGCAAACTCCACACAGACAGTCGCCCGAGGCCAGATTTGAACCCGGGTCCCTGGCGCTGTGAGGCAACAGTGCTAACCACTATGCCACCGTGCCATGGTTAAGTTGTTAGTTCAACCATATAGATCAGGAAGTTCCAGCTTTGATTCTGTGCCCATGTTGAGTTAGCTGATCTCACCAGAAGTGGTGGTGAAGGTGCTGAGTCAAGGATGGAAAAATCAGCCCCTGCTCCCAGTCCTGTGTGCCACTTTCAAGCTTTATTACCCATTCAATACTTCCTGATTTGCCTTGTCCTCTTTCACTCTTTGCAAGCTAGTTAATGCTCTGTACTTTGATTCTTGGTGTCGCAATATTTTTTTTTTTTATAAAGTTCAATGCCCTACATGACTGACTAGCTTGCCTGTGTTCACTGTCTAGCTTCATGTGATGTACAGCCACTTGGGTGAGATACGGAGCATGACTGGTGTTCTGAAAGTGATACCTTCAGAAGGGGGATAAATTGGCACAAAAAATATATTAACAGTTGTCACTAGAGAAAAGTCTGTTTTTGTTTTAGTAATGAGACGAGCTACCAGCCTCACATCCTCTCCATTTAAAAATAAATGTCTACATACACCTCTAACATTGCCAGTCTCCTCCCCGTCTCGGCTCATCTGCTGCCAAAAACCTCATCCATGCCTTTGTGACATCCAGACCAGATTATTCCAATACTTTCCTGGCTGGCCGCCCATCTTCCACCTTCTGTAAACTTCAACGCCTCCCAAATTCTGCTGCCTGTATCCTCCCCCATTACCCCAGTGCTCGCCGGTCTACATTTGCTCCTGGTCAACCAATGCCACTAATTAAAAATTCTCCTCCCTCGAGTTCAAATCTCTTCACGGCCTCACCACCTTATCTGTTTGCTTCTCCAGCCCTACAACTCTCCAAGAACTCTGCATTCTTGTAATTCTGGCCTCTTGTGTATTCTCCCATTCCCTTCGCCCAACCATTTGGGGTGTCAGTCTTGGCTCAGTGATACGACTCAACTGCGTCAAAAGGTTGTGGGTTCGAGTCTCGCTCCAGAAACTTTAGCACATAATCTAGGCTGATATTTCATTGAAGTTGGAAGCACCGTCTTTTGAATGAGATGTTAAACCAAGGCCCAGTCTGCCCCCTCGGGTGGATGTAAAAGACCCCATGGCACTATTTTGAAAGAAGAGCAGGGGAGTTCTCTCTAATGTCCTGGCCAATATTGATCCCTCAACCGACATAACTAAAACCGATTATCTGGTGATTTATTGCATTGCTGTTTGTGGGACCTTGCTGTGTGCAGATTGGGTCCCACCTTTCCTACATTACAGCGCTTTGGAACATCCTGACGTTATGAAAGGCGCGATAAGTGCAACTTTGTTCTTTTCTTTCAATCCGGGAGGGTTGGCAACCCTATGTTCATAGGTTGTGCAGCTAATGTTCTTGGGGCTTGCAGAAAGCTCTTGAATTTAACACTGGATCAGCCATAAGGCAGAGTTGAATGTCCAGTTTTTCTTGTTGACTGCTACAGTATAAGGAAAATGTTACTTATGCCTTGTCTCACCATCCAGATCGTCACTTCTACTAAAGATGTTAAGGCAAAAATTCCTTTATATTTCTGATGTGAAAATGCCATAATTTAGAATTTTCATCAGATGAATTGAACGTCCATCCCCTGCCAACTTCCAGTTATCTAGGGGAGGGTAAATATATTCAGTGCAATCATTTTAAGATTCTCAATTTTTAATTTCACTGGAAGCCTAAATATATTGTGTATGTTAATGGTATAATGGGTAAGGGATTTAATTCATATCTCTGTATTTTTCACATTTTACTTTAAGGCAGAAAAGTTTTGGATCCATACCTGGACAAATCCATTTAAGTCAAAAACAACTTGCATTTATACAGCGCCTTTCGTGTAGAAAATAAAGACGAAGGACAGAAGAAAGACTTTCATCTCGCTATGCCATGAATGATTCAAACCCAGTTCCGAGCACTGAAAGGCTAGTGTCGAACCCCATCACCACCGAATCCCTTTTAAATATTAAGGTACTGTGACCACCATAACATATGTGCTCTTGGGTCTCAAATCCCTTACAAGATTGTGCCTGCTTCACTTCCATTTCAATTGAAAGCCAATTAATATAAGTAATTAGATTTGGGGATTTAAATGACTTAAGAGCAACCCAGGTCACTTTGCATTTCCCACCTGCTTTCCCCACACCATTGCAAGGTTAAGAGTTGAATTCTTAATAAAGCATTGTATGTAGTTCAGTACGCTTGGCACAGGATAGGACTTGTAAACTGTTAAATTCATGATTTTTTTTTTTTTGAAGTTCTTTGACAGTAGCACAGACATGAGTGCCAAGACATAACTGGAGCAGGATAGACGTGAGAATGCACACATTGTAAATGGTTGCTGCCTGGATCAGCCCATTAGTTTCTGTGCCAAAATCATTTTTTGTCAAGGGATATAAATTCATTGCTCTCAAAAGTAACTGGTATAGTATACAGTAATAGTGCCAAACTTGAAAGGCAGAAGTCTGCAAAATTACTGATTTAACAAGAAGCCTAGCTGATATTTAGCTATGTTTTCTTTAAATTCCAGTCTGCTATTCCTGCATTGCATACCAGGCAACCAACAGCATTTTTAAACCAAGTACCAATGATTTTCTTTAGTATTCTCTCATACAACTCTATGCATTCTCTCATACAACTCTATGCAAAGAAAGTTGAGAAAACCATCGGGCCCATGAATGCTCACTCTTTATGCAATAGATTTTGCAACCTCGTGCACTATCCTCCAATCATTAGTAATGTTCATTCCTGAAAAGATGGGGGAAAATATCCTTTTGCAGTTTGAGAAAAATCTGGGCCATTCCTCCTTGGCTTCCAAAGGAAATCAAATATACTCCAGGAGACCATAGTTAACCACGATGCATTACTAAGAACTAACCCAAAAAATCCTTAGGATCACTCTGCTGGGAGAAGAGTGGCAGATGGGCATTGGTGACCTTTGCTTCTGGGGTGGCAGCGGTCACTTAATTCAAATGGCTTTGCTGAATGCCTGTGCCACTATGGGTACAGATTGGGCACCTGTCTGAGAAAGGGGTGTAGAAATTGTAGTGCTGGCTAGCTGCTGTTTTGGTTGTCGGGACTACTAATTATTTATCTGCCTTAAATGCTTACCACACTGTCTAAATCTATTTAGGATAGTTGAAATCATTTTTCCCTTTTTTTGAAGCAAAATGCATTTCTTGGCCACTCCCAGAATTTCTGTTGGTTCAACTTGTCAAATCCATTCCCTCCTGCTCTTGAGTAACACATCGGGGTATGATTTTTCAAGTGCAGATTAAGCTGGGGTGCTCACCAGAAAATAGTTAGTTCTTTCCTCTGAACTTCATGGCTATACAGGACAACAGTTTAATTTGGCTTATTGTGCTTTGTTTTCTGGAAGTCATGCCAGTGGACAGCGACTGTGCAAAGAAGTACCTATTGAAGAGGCTACCCAGATGTTTCTGTAAGGAGGAGCCACGATTTCATCCAACTGAATTATGGGAAGATCAAAGCCATTGTTTTTTGCCTTTGTCATCAACTCAGTGACAAGGGAATGGAGTTTATTTTGGTATAAATTGAATTGAAGTTCTGGGCCAATATCTCAGCAGACAAACAACAAAATCCTTTTGTACTGCTGTGTAATAATGTACATGGGAGGATGTATGAGGCGCTTGCCAAAAAAAGAAGCACAAAAGATTATCAGGATGAGAAAGCCACAGCAGGTTAAAAATCAGATAAGGTCCTCCACCATCCTTGTTTTTTTTCCCCAAATATGGTGAACTCACCTGCACTACAGTGATAACAGCAGTCCCAACAATGAAATACTGATTCAGGCTTGAAGCTGCTTTTAGCAAAGTAACTGAAGTAAATCTCCAAGGCATTCAAAGGACAGGAGGAAAAAGAGGGGTAGAGCTATAGTAATAGGGGGATTCTATTGTAAGGGGAATAGATAGGCGTTCCTGCAGCCACAAACGAGACTCCAGGATGATGTGTTGCCTCCCTGGTGCAAGGGTCAAGGATGTCTCAGAGCGGCTGCAGAACATTTTGGAAGGGGAGGGTGAACAGCCAGTTGTCGTGGTGCATATAGGTACCAACAATATAGGTAAAAAAACGGGATGAGATCCTAAAAGCTGAATATAGGAAGTTAGGAGGTAAATTAAAAAATAGGACCTCAAAGGTAGTAATCTCAGGATTGCTACTAGTGCCACGTGTTAATCAGAGTAGAAATAGGATATTTCAGATGAATACGTGGCTAGAGGAATGGTGCAAGGGGGAGGGATTCAAATTCCTGGGACATTGGAACCGGTTTTGGGGGAGGTGGGACCGGTTTTGGGGGAGGTGGGACCAGTACAAAACGGACAGTTTGCACCTGGGCAGGGCCGGGACCGATGTCCTAGGGGGAGTGTTTGCTAGTGCTCTGGGGGAGGGTTTAAACTAAAGTGGCAGGGGGTTGGGAACCTGAGTGGGGAGACGGAGGAAAGGGAAATGAGGATAAAAGCAAAAGACAGGAAGGAGGAAAAACAAAAGGGGCAGGCAGAGAAATCAAGGGTTTAAATCAAACATAGCCACAGTAAATAATTCTAAAATATCTAAGAGCGTTAAAAAAACAAGCCTGAAGGCTTTGTGTCTTAATGTGAGGAGCATTCGTAATAAGGTGGATGAATTAGCTGTGCAAATAGAGGTTGATGCGCTATCAATTACTCATAAAAGACGGAGAGTTAGGAGAGTAACTAAAGGCTTTTATTAGCAAAGAACAGAGGGGTTCCAAGAAGGCAGGGGGCTGCAGGGCAATCACCTTTATACCTAGGCCTGTGGGTGGAGCCAGCCGAGACATGTTGAGGCATGCATAGGTACAACAGTGTGCAACAACAACAACAGTGGTTTACCACAGAGGTAAATGAATCTGATATGATTGGGATTATGGAAACATGGCTCCAGGGTGGCCAAGACTGGGAACTCAACATCCAGGGGTATTCAATATTCAGGAAAGAGAGGCAAAAGGGAAAAGGAGGTGGGGTAGCATTGCTGGTTAAAGAGGGGATTAACACAATTGTAAGGAAGGATATTAGCTCTGATGATGTGGAATCTGTATGGGTAGAACTGAGAAATACCAAGGGGCAGAAAAGGTTAGTGGGAGTGGTATATAGACCTCCAAACAGTAATGCGGAGGTCGGGGATGGCATTAAAAGGGAAATTAGAGAAGCATGCAATAAGGGCACTGTGGTTATCATGGGTGACTTTAATCTACATAGATTGGGCTAACCAAATTAGTAACAATACTGTGGAGGAGGAATTCCTGGAGTGTATATGGAATGGTTTCCTGGACCAGTATGTCGAGGAACCAACTAGAGATCAGGCCATCTTAGACTGGGTATTATGTAATGAGAGGATTAATTAGCAATCTTGTGCGAGGCCCCTTGGGTCGGAGTGATCATAATATGAAAGAATTCTTCATTAAGATGGAGAGTGAAGTAGTTGACTCAGAAGCTAGGGTCCTGAATTTAAATAAAGGAAACTACGATGGTATGAGGCGCGAGTTGGGTAGGATTGATTGGGGAATGTCACTCAAAGGGTTGACGGTGGATAGGCAATGGCAAACATTCAAAGATCGCATGGATGAACTACAGAATTTGTTCATCCCAGTTGGCATTAAAATAAAACAAAAAAGTGACTCAACCATGGCTAACAAGGGAAAATAGGGATAGCATAAGATCCAAGGAGAGGACATATAAATTGGCCAGAAAAAGCAGTAAACCTGAGGATTGGGAGCAGTTTAGGATTCAACAAAGGAGGACAAAGGGATTAATTAAGAAGGGGAAAATAGAGTATGAGAGTAAGCTTTCAGGGAACATAAAAACTGACTGTAAAAGCATGGCAGATGCAATATAACGTGGATAAATGCGAGGTTATCCACTTTGGTGTCAAAAACAGGAAGGCAGATTATTATCTGAATGGCAATAGATTGGAAGAAGGGGAAGTGTAACGAGACCTGGGCGTCCTTGTGCACCAGTCGCTGAAGGTAAGCATGCAGGTGCAGCAGGCGGTTAAGAAGGCAAATGGTATGTTGGCCTTCGTAGCGAGAGGGTTTGAGTACAGGAACAAGGATGTCTTTCTGCAGTTGTACAGGGCCTTGGTGAGACCACATCTTGAGTATTGTGTGCAGTTTTGGTCACCTTATCTGAGGAAGGATGTTCTTGCCATGGAAGGAGTGCAGCGAAGATTCACCAGGCTGATACCTGGGATGGCAGGAATGACGTATGAGGAGAGATTGGGTCGATTGGGCTTATACTCGCTGGAGTTTAGAAGAATGAGAGGGGATCTCATTGAAACTTAAAATTCTAACAGGACTAGACAGACCGGATGCAGGAAGGATGTTCCCGATGGTCGGGGAGTCCAGAACCAGGGGTCACAGTCTAAGGATAAGGGGTAAGCCATTTAGGACAGAGATGAGGAGGAATTTCTTCACCCAGAGAGTGGTGAACCTGTGGAATTCTCTACCACAGAAGGCAGTAGAGGCCAATTCATTAAATGTATTCAAGAAGGAGTTGGATATATTTCTTAAGGCTAAAGGGATCAAGGGATATGGAGAGAAGGCAGGGACAGGGTACTGAATTTGGATGATCAGCCATGATCTCATTGAATGGCGGAGCAGGCTCGAGGGGCCGAATGGCCTACTCCTGCTCCTATCTTTTATGTTTCTATTAAAAAGGTTTTGCTAGATTTATTTCTGCAATTTTTCTCTTCCTGTAATACTACAGTCTAATTTGCATTTATGCAATCCTCATTCCGGAGTATGTTATATACTTCAGCCTCACACATGAGCTCCAAGTGCATTTTACTTTTGTCTAATTGTTTCCATTTCCTTTTCTGGTTTATTCACTCCCTGACTTTTTAAAAAAAAAGCTTTCGGTATCAATCACCACCTTGCCTTGACTCAGTGCTACGAGTGGCATGCAGCTGAAGTCAGCTTTATGCTGTCCGGGCAAGCCTGAATGTGAATTACAGTGAACATTGAGATTTATCACTGCTCTGGGGTGGGTGGGGGGGGGGGTAAACTAAGCTCTCAAAATTATACTGGCTATTGTGTTACTCTGAAAATCCATCGCATTAAATGAGTTAACACCTTCACTAAAGTAGTGGAAAGAGGGACTTCAGATGTTAAGCATTGGTACACCAATATCCCACGGTATGATTTCGGAGCCTAATTGTGAGCTACTTCATTCTTTTGTTGCTTTAAATTACCTTGATTTAAAAGAATTGTAAGTAGAATCTCATAGTGCTGATAAAAAGTAGGATATACAAGACAATGGATTCAGAGATCTGCAGATAATTGACAAATAGCATGAAGGGAAATATATGGTTAAACATATCACTGCTAATGACATTAAATATGATTACACAAGGAAGGATATATCATAGAGCTCAGCAGTAATAAAAAATGGATGTGCTGGTTGGTGCCATATTGTAAGTGTACATTGTATTGGAGCCTTTGCCAAAGCAAACCAAATGCTGGGTGATTATATCTAGAGTATAAAATCACTGGCATTCTGTGAGACTACAGTTTGGGTATTGTCCTACAGTGTTCACTGTACTTTTGAAAACACATGGAATCATTCCAAAGGTGCAAGGAAATGCAACAAGGGTGGTACCAGGCATTAAACCAACAAGCTAGAACATAGGTTAGGGAGTGTCGTCTGTTTTCATCAGGTTAGAAAGCTATGGGATGGAAATTGTTTAATCCTGAAAGGAATCCGGACAGATGGATATTGGACCATGGGCTGTCATTTACATGAGACCAGTGAATTGCAAACACCTGCTGAGAGTCCCCAGGCAGCGGTAGCATAGTGGTTATGTTACGGTACGATAGCATAGTGGTTATGTTACGGTACGATAGCATAGTGGTTATGTTACTGGACTAGTAATCCAGAGGCCTGGACTAATGATCCGGTGATGAAGTCAAATCCCACCACGGGGAATTTAAATTCAGTTAATTAAATAAAAAGCTAGCATGAAACTACTGGATTGTTGTAAAAACCCATCTGGTTCGCTATTTAGGGAAGGAAATCTGTCTGGCCTGGCCTATGTGTGACTCCAGACCCACAGCAATGTGGTTGACTCTTGATTGCCCTTTGAAATGGCCTAGCAAAACACTACAAAGAGTACCTTCACCACACGGACTGCAGCAGTTCAAGAAGGTGGCTTGAGGGCAATTGGGGAGACACCCACACCCTGTGAATGAAAGTTTTAAAAAAAACTCACCGCTGAAGAGGATTTAAATTTTGGGTTGCTACAGGTGGGTAGGCCATCTGGTAGGGAAAGGGATTGATTGGGAGGGGTCGGGGGGATTGGCAACCGTCGCCAACACTAAACTTAGGAAGGAGCAGGATATATGTTTTAGAACCTTTGTTTTACATACCTTTTTGGTGGAAAGACTTGTATTTACATAGTGCCTTTCATGACCTCATTACATCACAAAATTCTTTACAGCCAATGAAGTACATCTGAAGTGTAGTCACTGTTGTAAGGTAGGAAACGTGGCAGCCAATTTGTGCACCGCAAGCTCCCACAAACAGCAATGTGACAATGACCAGATAATCTGTATTAGTGATGTTGGCTGAGGGATTAAATATTGGTCAGGACACAAGAAGTCCCTTGCTCTTCGAAATACTGCCAGGGAATCTTTTACACATAACCGAGGTCTCCAGCAGTCCCTTAAGGACAGTTGGTTAGGCTGCATGTAGACCATTTGAATTTCCATTGTTGCAGGCATTGATGTAAAATGAGTGCAAGTGGCTGAATGGCCTGGAAACTTCTGTATAGCCTTGAAGACAGTTCAGCAGCAGACTGAAAGAAAAAAGAAATACTTGCATTTATATAGCGCCTTTCACAACCTCAGGACATCCCAAAGTGCTTTACAGTCATTTAAGTACTTTTGAAGTGTAGACACTGTTGTAATGTAGGAAACATGGCAGTCAATTTGCACACATCAAGCTCCCACAAACAGCAATATGATAATGACCAGATAATCTGTTTTTAGTGATGTTGACTGAGGGATAAATATTGGCCAGGACACCGGGGAATAACTCCCCTGCTCTTCTTTGAAATAGTGTCACGGGATCTCTTGCGTCCACCTCAGGGCAGACAGGGCCTCTGTTTAACGCCTCTTCTGAAAGACGGCACCTCTGACAGTGCAGCACTCCCTCAGTACTGCACTGGAGTGTCAGCGTAGATTTTTGTGCTCGTGTCTCTGGAGTGGGACATGAACCCACAACCCTCTGACTCGGGCGAGAGTGCTACCCACTGAATCATGGCTGGGGGACAAATGACTGCCAATTCCCTCAGCACTGCAGGACAGTGTTACACAAAATTCTATATCAACAGGGCAGGCAAAATAACGTACTGCACCTCTCCCTTTTCTTCCTGGACAAAAGTACACACTTCACCCTCTTGTAGCTCAGCCAATCCTTCACAATGCTCTCTCAGTAAGGGATGGTGAAAGAAGAGCAACTTGGCGTCTTGCAGTATTACTCCCCTCGCAGCAAGCAATCACACATGCACAATCCGAAAACCTTAACCGCCTCATACACCAACATTGGTCACTGCACCTTGCCCACGCCATTTGGCAAACACTCCTCAACTGCTAACCTCATTCACTTGCAAGCCAGATTGGTGCACAATGTCTGCCAAAGGCAGGGAACTGGAGAGGATTTCACCAATTTTCGGTGCCTCACCTCCTTTTGAGGAAAAGGCCATGGAGCTCGTGGGGCAGCACTCTGCTCTTGCCATGGGAGATGGCAAGGTTGGTGATCCCTTGCCATCTCCAATTACTGACACTGTCACTGTGGAATCTCTGAAGCACCAGACGCAACCTTGTAACTTGAGTTGGCTGCTCAGGCTATACAAAAGACTAATGGTGGTACTCCTCATGTCATCTTGCTCTTTAGCAGCTTTATGTTGCCTCCCAATTTACTGGTGTAGTGCATGAGGGGATGGCTGGAGGCCTGGTATATGTTGCTGTCCTGAGAGATGGTAGTGTCACGTAGTTTCTGCCATTTTAAAGACAAATTGGATGGAAATTGTTTACAACAACTACTTGCATTTATATAGTGCTTTTAGCATAGAAAATGTTCACACACAGAATTTCCTATCTGAAATTTTACTTCAATGGAAAAGAAAATTGGGTGGCGTGTAAAACAGACTACCCATTTTCTATTGCCCATTTTGTGCTAATGTCGAAGACTAATTCAACCCTTTATATGGATTCAACTTAATCTCTAGATTTAACATCTCAAAGGAACACTGTTGATCATTGGACTCGATGCTAAATGGAATGCGAAGTTGAATTTGGCTCCTGTTCAGATGCCTGGACATGTCCAGCCATTATTTTTGAGAGGAGATTAAATTTGGGTTGTGTAACAAGCTGCAGTGCAGTATTAACATGGTATTTTAATAATTCATAATTGCAAGGAATTATCATCCTTTTTGGATTTTTTTAAATGAAATGTCAAACCATGCCTCACGTTTACACAGCATTTAAATGCTTATTTGATTTAAACACAAAGCAGTTTTCCATTGCTTCTATCGCTCAGGACACTGAGGTCAACCAATTTCCTGCTCCATCATAAATCCTTGTCTTGTTGAAGAGAAACTCTAACTAGCCTTGTTTCATGTGTGTATATATACAAGTAATTTATTTTGTAATTAGGTAGTGTGTTTTGGAATTTAAATAGAATTATATTGAAATCACAATTTGGCAGGTACTTGTGGTTGGCAGTAATATGATTATTTTTGTTAGAATTTTTGAAATAGCTTCAGGTTTTCTCTCAATAGGGATCTGACGTACAGTTTTAAACACAGGCAGCAGGAGGTACAATTGAGTAATGTTGATCTTACCCCTTCTCTTCCCCCGCACCCCCCCCCCCTTCCCAACTCAAACTAGTTTTCCTTCTCTTTAGAAGGCCTGGTTCAAGACTCTACAACAAAAGTTCGAGAGAATGTCTGTCAGCGATTTGAATAGTGCTCCCTTTGTCATGAATCCAGTTGCTGTAACGTTACAGTTCCTAAGCTACTTGTTACTTAAAGGAGGGAGTGTCACCATCAGGACTCATCAACTTTTTTTTCCCCCTGCCACTCAGTATTCATCAACTGGAACCTAGCGATCTGACTGGATGCTTGTTGCATGTATGTTAATGAGGCCTGAGTTTTAAAATGGGCTAGGTCCTCTAACACCTCCCAGGTGGCAGATCCACACGTTCTACTAGCAAACCAATTTGGAAGTTAAAATTTCCCTTGTAATCTCTAATTCTCCATCAGAACTATCAGCATTATTAAAGAAAAGGGAATCACATTTGCAGTCATTAAATAACAGCAAATTAATTACTTAAGTGTTATTAATTGATGCTAGAAATTGCAACCCTCGCTCACCAATAGGGTCTTACCTTGAAGTGTTGGAGAGGTAAAAATGTTGCATTATTATATTCCTCAAACATCCTAGATTGTTTCTCACAATTAATTACTTTCAAGTTCAGTTACTGTTACTGAGGGAAACATGGCAGCCATTTTGTGTACAGCAAATATCCTACAAACCATTGAGAAGAATGGCCAGTTAAAAACATCATGTTCCAACCCACATCATTTGCTAATTCTGGTCCGTCAGTGGTAGCCATTGGCAATTACAGCACCAGACGCCATCACAAGTGAACACGACAAGCCATTAACAGTAGAGTTTAAGGCATGCTTCCTGCCATAACTCTTCAAGCCCATCTAGTGATACCAAATCCTACCTTGTTGGGAGATTATATGGTACAGTAGTCTAGTGTTTCTGAGCAGTAAACTATAACAGAAATGTCATTAACATAATTTTGCAGAAGGCAGCATAATCCAAGTTCTTTGTGTAGAAGGTTAGCTGATGTGTCATGTTGTAACATGTAGATAGTTCCTGTGTCCTTGCCAAGTCCTGGAAGTTTTCCCTCTCTGTTCAGTGAACCTGGTAAACCAGGTGTCATAGTGCATTGCTGCACAATGGGTGGTATATTCATATTCAGTCTTCACATGCATATGTGGTCACTTCACTAGCATCATAAGTTTAAATAGTGATTTATCCCCACTGTGAATGGGCCTTTGAAACTGTGCATATTAAAGACAGGCTTTGGCTTTTATTTCATCATGCAAAATGTTGCATTTATCTATTAGGACCAAGATGTCTAGGCGTACAGACACTTAAGACTCTTAGGGTGAATATAAATAAAATATACTTTGCCTTTGAAAGGCAAGAATAGATTAAAATATTAAGTCTGTAACAATCACATTGTTAGACCCTGCCCTGAGGTTA
Source organism: Somniosus microcephalus (assembly GCF_052327205.1). Classification (NCBI taxonomy): domain Eukaryota; kingdom Metazoa; phylum Chordata; class Chondrichthyes; order Squaliformes; family Somniosidae; genus Somniosus; species Somniosus microcephalus. The sequence continues at coordinate 173,175,019 of NC_140999.1, read as the reverse complement.
GCTCATTAATGGACTACACAAACAATTAGAATGACAGAAAATTACAAACAGGTGCAACTCAAATCTGGGAGAAGCCTTTTAATATTATGTTAATCTATTTAACCAAATGTTGCCAACATTCTGAAATCCCAATTAAAATGAGCCAACAAATTAGATTTTTGGAGGGTAAATAATAGGAAAGGTCTTGGCTATGTCGAATGTGCTGATGAGCCTACACCCTAGAGAACCGTTCTGACGAGGGGCTTTTTATTGGAATGTCTGTCAACTGCAACAATTGAGCCAGAAGTGCAGTATACAATTTTAATACAGGGATGATTTATTGTTCGTTTTGACATTTTACTATAAATAATCCGTCTTTGTCAAATGCTAATTCTTGTACATTAAAATCCATAACAGCAGCACTAAAAATAGCAGTAATCTAGAGCTCTGGAAATACAGGAAAAAAATCATTGTCTAGACAGATTATCAACTCTGCTTTGTGCAAAAGAATATTAGATTTCACTGAAGTTACCTTGCTGGGATACTTTTACATTGCAAATTGAAAAATATTGCAATGAAAGGGTAGAGCAATAAAAGACAAGTCCTTTATCTGAAAACACAGAACAAAAGAACAGCTGAAATCACTGATGTAGAACTGACTGGCACTAGTAGAGCAGCCTCGAGCACTAATTCTTCCAATCTTCATTGATGCACATGCTATGGCCTGTGAATTAACAGAAGTCCTTATTCTACCATCTGTTTGCATGTTCCATTCGGAAGATAAGTTAGAATGACACCCTAAACTAGAAAAAAGGTCATGTTAAAAATGTATTCCACCAGTGCTGAGGAATGATATAGACACCGAATGATCAAACGAGAGATTAAAATCAGGCACAAAATGTACAAGGAAAGAAAAGCAGAGACACAGAAAGAAAGTGCTACATAATATCAGTCATGGTGGAAATTTGAAGTCTCATTTACAATACTTACATAAGAACATAAGAAATAGGAGCAGGAGTAGGCCAATCGGCCCCTCGAGCCTGCTCCGCCATTCAATAAGATCATGGCTGATCTGATCCTAACCGCCAATCAGCTCCCCGAAGGCTTTGGTTTCCACTGATCTTCCACAGCAGGAGAACCTACAGTCTGCAGCTGGGCCCTCAATGCCCAGAGCTACACAATGTAGCTCACCACAGCCATCTGAAGTGTCCTCAATGGAAGCTCCGCAGCTTTCCACCTCCCAAGCTGTAGCCACTAGGGATCCATTTCATAGGAGCACTAGTATAAGTAAACAAGCACACGAGACAGGCACCAAGGGTTTTCAAAAGGGTGATTTTTAATAGTTCCTGTTAGATATTATACACAGATAGAATTGAGTTGTTGAATATTTTTTTTTGTTCTGGACTTAAGTACCCTGTATTGGTAATATTTGTAGTGAAGACCTTTAAGACTGAACTGAAGGAAGGCAAATAATGGTGCTAGTAAGGATGGTGGAAATATAGATTGTGGGACTGTTGGTCTCTTGGGGATGGGAGGGATGGTTCATGAGAAGCGATCTTGGATGAGCTGCTCTTAGAGCTCTGCCAGCTGGAGAGACTGGTAGTCGATGTTGCTCCTGCTCCTCCTCCTCCTTCCTGCACGTCAGGAGCACTGGCCTTCCTTATTGCAAATTTATGTAGCATGAAGCAAACTACCACAAATCTGGATATACAGTCAGGACAGTACTGCTAATGTCTTCCCAAATGGACTAGGCAGGGAAACACTACTTGAGCACACTGACCGTCTGCGTGATGGTGTTTCTGGTGGCGGCATGGCTCTTGTTGTATGCCAGCTCTGCATAGGCTCTTCACAGGTGTCATGAGCCATGTCTGAAACTGATGGTCCTTGTTGCCCACAAGCCAGCCTGTGGCCTGACGGCCTGGTTGGAATCAAGGTGGCACAGTTGGCTGGCACAGGATGAATGAATAATGACTGCTGCCAGGAACCTGGGCACAGACCTGTAGATTGCGCTACCTGTGCACGCAAACATGCTGGATGTTGATAGTGTGGAATCCCTTTTTATTCAGAAAGGTGCAAGGCTGGTGATTGGGAGCTCTGTGGGTGCAGTCTATGGTACCTTGCACTCTCTGGAAGCCTGCAAGGCAAGTGAATCCTAGTGCTGTCTCTAGGGCCGGCCTTGCAGGAGGGTGTCATGGGCGACTGCCCAGGGTGCCATGGTGGTGTGTGGGTGGGGATTGCGCCGTGATCATGAGGGCCTGACATTAAAGGCGTCGACCTCTGCGGAGAACTTGGCCATCTCCAAAGTCGACTTCCAACAGACTGTAGTGTTCCTCAAGAAGAGCAAACTTCAAGTTTCAAGAGCAAGTTCCCAAACACATGGATCGCACTCAGGATGCTGTTAATTATGCCCATATCGGTGACGAGCAGCGAAGTTGAAGCTCATAAAAACATATTTGCGATCGACCATGGGAAATGTCAGACTATCTTCACTGGCCATCCTGTCTATCGAACATGATGTGGCTCAAAATATCTTGGTGAGCAAAGTTTTTTATTTGATTGTTATTATTTATTAGTTTAGTGTTTAATTTAATGTTTAGTTTATGTCACTTAGCTATTATGTTGTTATGACATCATGTATTATTTAAATTCTAAAAAATGTTGAGGTTACAGCTTTATTTCTGAAACTTTTGCTAATATTACTGCATACTTAAACTCAAAAAAAAGGGTGCCAAAATACAAGTTTGACCAGGGTGCCATTTTCCCTAAGGCTGGCCCTGGCTGTCTTATCCTCGTTCACTCTGCCCAATGTGAAAATAATGTAGCTGTTCCTCCTGTCAGTGCTTTGGTGACCTCCCTGATACAATGGTGAGCAGCAAACTCGGAGATGTTGCTGATGTCCCCTACTGTAGCCTGGAACGACCCTTTGGCATAAAAGTCAAGCTTTTACACAAGATGCATGACAGCTTAATTTAAATATTGTGATCAATTAAATTTATATAAGGCACAGCACCACTTCCAGTTCAGATTGTGCTGTGCATTCTGCTCGTACATCTAAAGTGGGCATTAAGGTAACCAGCATGTGTGATGGAGCCCGAGAGGAAAATTAAATTGCTATTTATGTCCTAAGTATCTTGTCACTGTAGTTACTCAAACTCCATTGTTACGGCAGCAACAAAACTATGGCCAGAGGTACAAATTAGGCGAAGAATAGTGATGTCCACACTTTAGGGAAAACCTTTGCTACTGGAGAACAAGATTTGTGCCCTCATTTGTGAATATTTTCTTGCTGGGCTTATTCTGCTATGAAAACCAAAGTATGAAACCATTCAAATGTGAGTCTATTTTGCGTCAAATACATCTAGAATCACAAAATGCAACTGACTCTCCGGTATGGTGGCTTGGATGGTAGAAACATCAAGAAAGTTGCACACACCCTGCCAATTTATATGGCCCACACCTAGTGACTGCTCCGTTTATTTTCTCCTAAATGCAGCGTTTGTGTGCTTTTTGCATCCATAGTGATGTTTTCGGAGGAGCCCCTGCATGTGTGCAGCCTGGCTGGTGCAAGTGAGGTTAATCATTTAGTCTCACTCACACTGAGCACATTAATGTAATGAGAGCAGGGGTTTCCCATTTACACATTTTTTTTTTTAAAGCGCATCGGTGGAACATTTCTATTACAAGCCTCGTCGTAAACTTCGCACTCCCAGTCCTGGTTGAAACTTCACTGATAAAGATCACAAGGTAGATACAGATGAGGGAGTCCCATTTTAGCTCATTAACCAGTTTTAGCCGATGGTATCTTGTTCTTGTATCCTAGCATAGCTTGAAGTAGAGATCAAACTCGCAGTAAGAGTTTTCTTCCTATTTCCCAAATAGCTTTAATAATGAGCTTTACATAAGTGTCAGTTATAACTGTTATATATGGTTGCACATATCACGTGAAATGCGTTGTGATGTTTCTGAGGAGTGACGAAGTGCAATTAATGCCAATTACTGTGAGCAGCACCTCCCAATCCCCCGACCTCTTCCATCTAGAAGAACAAGGGCAGCAGGCGCATGGGAACACCCAGCACCTCCAAGTCACACACCATCCTGACTTAGAAGTATATCGCCGATCCTTCATCGTCACTGGGTCCAAATCCTGGAACTCGCTAACAGCACTGTGGGAGTACCTTCACCACACGGACTGCAGCGGCTCACCACCACCTTCTCAAGGGCAATTAGGGATGGCAATAAATACTGGCCTTGCCAACACTGCCCACATCCCATAAAATGAATTTTTAAAAAATTCTTCAGTAGGAATGGCTCATATTCTTTTAAACTTCCACCACCTATCAAATCCCTTCACGTGATTCCATCCCAATGATGATCCTGCTAAAATCAGGAACTAATGTGGGAAGACATGAGTGAAGCACTATTTCTTGCTCATGGGAGGCCCAAATATAATGGAAGATATGAATAGCAACAATAAAAAGCTTCTATCTATTAAAAGACAAAATGAATGAATGTTAATGTTCATTTCTCCTAGCACCATGGCATGATTAAAATGGTCAATATTATTAATTAAAACCATTAATAAAGTTCAGCTTTATTCTGACAGCAAAATTTGTTAAACTTGAAGGACAAAAATCAATGGCCATCTTTGGAAGTGCAGACAGCTTCCTTTTGTAGGAGTTGGGATTTGCATCCATCAGTCGCTGGATAGTACAGCTACCAATTGATGCGCTATCAATTCCTTATAAAAGACAGAGAGTTAATTAATAGGCTTTTATTAGCAAAGAACGTTGAGAGGTTGTGTAGTCAATGGCGGGTCCTGGGGCTGCGGCATGCCGTCTACAGGGGTCGGGGTGTGGGTAGTGGTGGGTGGCGATGGTGGTGTCTCAGGGGCACCCGAAGGTGCGAGGTCTCGTGTGGAGACTGTGTCCTCCCGCCCGTCCGGGTACGCTACGTAAGCATACTGGGGGTAGGCGTGGGTAGTGGTGGGTGGCGAAGGAAGTGTTTCGGGAGCACCCGAAGGTGCGAGGTCTCGTATGGAGACTGTGTCCTCCCGCCCGTCCGGGTACACCACGTAAGTATACTGAGGGTTGGCGTGGAGGAGGCTCACCCTCTCGACCAGGGGGTCCGTCTTATGGGACCTCACGTGCTTCCGCAGTAGGACGGGTCCTGGAGAAGTCAGCCATGTCGGTAACGAGATCCCCGATGTGGACTTCCTGGGGAAGGAGAACATTCTCTCATGAGGGGTGGCATTGGTGGCTGTACAGAGCAGTGACCGAATGGAATGGAGCGCCGCAGGGAGGACCTCCTGCCAGCGAGAGGTCGGAAGGCCCTTAGATTTCAAGTTTAAAAGGACTGCCTTCCAGACCGTCGCATTCTCTCTTTCCACCTGGCCATTCCCCCGGGGGTTGTAGCTGGTGGTCCTGCTTGTAGCAATACCTCTCGCGAGCAGGTACTGACGAAGTTCGTCGCTCATAAAGGATGAGCCCCTGTCGCTATGAATATAGCTAGGGAAACCGAACAATGCGAAGAGGTCATTCAGACATTTAATGACCGTGGTACTGGTCATGTCTGAGCAAGGGATGGCAAACGGGAAACGGGAGTACTCGTCAATTATATTGAGGAAGTACACATTGCGGTCAGAGGAGGGGAGGGGCCCTTTAAAATCGCCGCTCAAAGGGGCGCGTGGCTTTGATCAGGCTCGCTCTGTCTGGCCTAGGTCAAGGTCCTGACCTCCTCGATGGAGTAGGGCAGGTTACGGGATTTGATGAAGTGGAAAAACCTGGTGACGCCCGGGTGGCAGAGGTCATTGTGGAGGGTCTTCAGTCTATCAACCTGCGCGTTGGCGCATGTACCACGTGATAGGGCATCTGGGAGCTCATTGAGTTTCCCGGGCCGGTACAAGATATCGTAATTGTAGGTGGAGAGTTCGATTCTCCACCTCAAGATCTTGTCATTCTTGATTTTGCCCCTCTGCTTATTATTAAACATAAAAGCTACTGAACGCTGGTCAGTGAGCAGGGTAAATCATTTTCCGGCCAGGTAATGCCTCCAATGTCGCACAGCTTCCACAATGGCCTGGGCCTCCTTTTCGACAGAGGAGTGTCGAATCTCGGGGCCCTGGAGGGTCCTTGAGAAAAAGGCCACGGGTCTCCCCGCCTGGCTAAGGGTTGCAGCTAGGGCAAAGTCGGATGCGTCGCTCTCCACTTGGAAAGGGATGGACTCATCCACTGCGTGCATTGTGGCCTTCGCAATATCTCTTTTTATGAGAGTGAAGGCTGCACATGCCTCTGCTGTCAGGGGGAAGGAGGCGGACTTGATGAGGGGTCTGGCTTTGTCCGCATAGTTGGGCACCCACTGAGCATAGTAAGAGAAAAACCCTAGGCATCTCTTCAGTGCTTTTTGGCAGTGGGGGAGGGGGAGCTCCATAAGGGGGCGCATTCTGTCGGGGTCGGGGCCGATGACTCCGTTCTCCACTACGCAGCCAAGGATGGCAAGGCGCGTGGTACGAAACATACATTTGTCCTTGTTGTATATTAGATTCAGCCGCTGGGCCGTACGGAGGAATTTCTCTAGGTTAACATCATGGTCCTGCTGGTCGTGGCCGCAGATGGTGACATTGTCTAGATAGGGGAAAGTGGCCTGGAGCGCGTTCTGGTCAACCATCCGGTCCATCTCCCGTTGGAAGACTGAAACCCCATTGGTGACGCCGAAGGGAACTCTGAGGAAGTGGTAGAGATGACCGTCAGCTTCAAAAGCTGTGTACTGGCGGTCCTCAGCCCTGATGGGGAGCTGGTGGTATGCCAACTTCAGATCAATCGTCGGGAACACCCAGTATTGTGCTATCTGATTGACCATGTCAGATATGCAGGGGAGTGGGTATGCATCCAACTGGGTGTAGCGATTGATCGTCTGGCTGTAGTCAATAACTAGGCGCTGTTTTCTGCCAGTCTTCACCACCACCACTTGTGCTCGCCATGGGCTGGTGCTACTCTCAATAATCCCTTCCTTCAGGAGTCTCGCTACCTCGGATTTAATGAAGCTCCTATCCCCGGCACTGTAACGCCTGCTTTTGGTAGCGATGGGCTTACAGTCGCGGGTGAGGTTAGCGAACAAGGAGGGGGGGGAGACTTTAAGGGTGGAGAGGCTGCAAATGGTGCGCGGCGGGCGATTTAAAAGCTGCTGGCTGCAGACTGTGAGTGGGGGGAGGGGTCCGTCGTACGCTAATGTGACACTTTTAAGGTGGCACTGAAAATCCAACCCCAGTAGAACGGCAGCGCAGAGATGGGGCAGGACCAGAAGTTTAAAATTTTTGTATTCTGTGCCCCGTACTGAAAGGGTCACTACACAGTAGCCACCGACGTCTGCTGACTGGGCTTTGGAAGCCATAGAGATCCGATGGCGCGTCGGCAGGACCGGGAGAGAGTAACTGCGCACCGTGTCGGGGTGGATAAAGCTCTCCGTGCTCCCGCTGTCAAAAAGGCAGGTAGTGGCGCAGCCGTTTACCGTAATGTCCATCATGGACCTGGACAGTTGATGAGGGAGAGATTGGTCCAGCGTCACAGAGGCCAGCGTATGGTCAAGCGAGTCGATGTGGTCGTCAGATGAGGCGGTGGTTGAGTCCGGGTCCCCCGTGATTGAAGTTGGAGGCGTCCAAGATGGCGGACAAAATGGCGGCGCCCATGATCCCGATCCCCACGCGGCTGGGGGAGCCCAAGATGGCGGACAAGATGGCTGCCCCCACGGTTCGCACGCGGCGCTGCTGGCGTTAGCGGTTTTACCTTTGTAGGCGCTGACATAGTGTCCTTTCTTCCCGCAGCCGGAGCAGGTAGCGTTTTTCGCTGGGCAGCGTGCTCTGGGGTGTTTTGCCTGGCCACAAAAATAACATTTCTGTGCCTTGGACATCGCTGCAGCAGTTGGAGGTGGCGGTCCCATGACCCAAGGTTGCGGCGTCCACGGTGCGGAGCGGTTAGGGGAGAAAGCGTCCATATTCCTGTGGGCCGCGTTGAGCGAGAGCGCGAGGGACACTGCCTTTTTCAGGTCTATTTCTCCCTTCTCCAACAGTCTCTGCCGCGAGTAGTTGGACCTTAGACCCGCAACGAAAGCATCTCGGATCAGTCCCTCCGTGTGTGCTGCGGCTGATACTTCTTTGCAATCGCAGCCTCGGCCGAGTATCCGTAGTGCCCGTAGGAAAGCCTCCACCGATTCCCCGGGCTGCTGTCTGCGGGATCTTGAGGTGCCTGGCATAGACCGTATTTACCGGGCGTGCGTACTGCCCTTTAAGCAGATCGATAGCCGCCGCGTAGGTCGTCGCGTCCTGGATTAGTGTATAAACTTGGTGGCTCACCTTTGAGGCCAGGATTTTCAGCTTGTTTTCGTCTAGGGTCACAGTTGACGCTTCCAGGTAAGCCTCGAAGCAACGCAGCCATTGTGCGAATTTGGTAGCCGAACCCGCTTCTTGGGGGTCTAGGTCCAGGCATGTTGGTCTGAGGGCTCGCAGCAGCGCCTGCTGCTCAGCGTTTGGCGCCGTCGGTTGATGCAGCTCCTGCTGTTCAGCATTTGGACCCGACATTTTGTTTTGCTAATAAAATTGATGCGCTATCAATTCCTCATAAAAGACAGAGGCCTAGAAATTCAGTTTGGGCCCGCCAGCTGGCTTGCACCCAAAAGTTAGCGCTGCGCGCGGAGCCAGTTGCGTCCGTGAGATATTCAGTTTTTGCGCCCCAAGTCGGAACCGGGCGCTGTTCCAGGGTGTGCCCGCCCCCGCTTGGGGCGCTGAAACTGAATTTCAGCGCTCTAGGTGCCGCTGCGCCACCCGATGCGGTGCGGCAGGCTGTGGTACTGCAGGCCTCCTCCTTCTCTTAAGGTGGAGGTGCCTGCAACGGGGAGATCACCGCTGGATTGTGCCGGCAAATGAGCCCGGCACCATGGAGAAGTGCCGGGCTCGCGGAAAGCAGCCGGCAATGCCGCGGGGGGTGGGGGTGGTGGAGGAGGCCGGGGAAGGAGGTGCGGGCAGGCGGCCGCCGAAAAAGCGGTCGGCCGCACCTCCACCTTTATGCGCCCCACTAAGGCTGCAGTAAGGCCCTGGTCTCCGGATGTTAGTAGCGGCCGCCACGGAGGAGGTGGCGGCAACTGAATATGGGGGTCGGGCCGGCATCGGGGCGGAAATGGGGCACTGCGCACACCGATGACGTCATCGGTGCCGGCGCAGCGCTACCGGCTACCGCCACCATTACCGCCGAGCTCAATATCAGCGCAACCTCCTCTACTGGCGCAGAGGCCCTCTTTGGGCCTTAACTGGGCGCAAAGCCCACTGAATTTCTAGGCCAGAGAGTTAATTAATAGGCTTTTATTAGCAAAGAACAGAGCATGCCTCTCATGGTTGCCTGGTATCCAAAAGGGCAGGGGGCTGCAGAGCAGTCACCTTTATACCCAGGCATGTGGGTGGAGCCAGGGGCGGAGTCAGCTGAGGCATGCATAGGCACAACAGTGTGCAACAACAACAACAACAATAACAAACAGTGGTTTACCACACCAATCAAAGCTAAAACTGGATATTCCCTGAACAGAGCCAATGAATATTTTGTTTGTGTTTCTGGGCATAGTCCACATCGTCTTTGCAAACATTACATATGTTCTCTGTTTATTAGTGATTTTGTTTTCTTGCCAATTTTCTCCCTCCTCCTAAGGACATTGACTCCTTGCTCAGGTAAGAGCTCCAAGGTACCAGGCACCCTCTATAGTCCTTGACCCAAGTGGCCTTTTTCATGTGAGTATAGACAGCAGGCAATAGGCTACTCATTGTGGGAGCATTACAGCAGAGCTGGATCCTGTCCTGTTCAAATGTCCATGCCCACGTGCTGCCAGCAATTGAGAGCGATAACCATGAATGATTTTCTCCTCCCTCGCCCAAGATCATTTCAGCCAAATGTAGCAATTCTAGCAAATCCCCGGCTGAATATAGCTAAGCAGGAGCCTGCTGGTCTGTATGGTTCAGTCAAGTAATAAGTTTTTATAAAAAATAATTTGAACATTAAAAGTCAACCCTGCAAACAAAAACTTTTGTCTCTGGAAAGTAACTACAGTTGGAAACTCAATAAATCTTGATAAAGGATCATCAATTATAGGCGAGAGATTGTAGAAATCAGCTATTTGTCTTATCCTGCTGCCCTAAGCAGATGTTAAAATAAAGTCTGCTTTCTTTTTGCACATGGGGATGGTAGCATAGTGCTTATGTTACAGAGGCCGGGACTAATAATCCGGAGACGGCTGTGGAATTTAAATTCAGTTAAATATATAAATCTGGAATAAAATATATAAATCTGGAATAAAAAGCTATCAGTAATGGTGACCATGAACTAATGTGCTTTAGGGAAGGAAATCTGCTGTCCTCAGCTGTAACAAACCACAACAAGAAACAATAATAATAAAACCAGATGGCATCGATCTCGGCACCAGCTTCGGACATGACACAGCCCCAGTCGACCCTGCAAAGTCCTCCTCACTAACAAACATCTTGGCCTTGTGCCAAAATTGGGAGAGCTGCCCCAGAGACTAGTCAACTAGGCCAATTACCGCCCCATCAGCCTACTCTGAATCATCAGCAAAGTGATGGAAGGTGTCATCGACAGTGCTATCAAGCGACACTTACTTGCCAATAATCTGCTCGCTGATGCTCAGTTTGGGTTCGGCTTGGACCACTTGGCTCCCAACCTCATTACAGCCTTGGTCCAAACATGAACAAAAAAGCTGAATTCCAGAGGTGAGGTGAGAGTGACTGCCCGTGACAGCTAGGCAGTATTTGACCCAGTGTGGTATCAGGGAACCCTAGCAAAATTGAAGTCAATGGAAATCAGGGGAAAGACTCTCCACTGACTGGAGTCATACCAAGCACAAAGGAATGTGTTTGGAGGCCAATCATCTCAGCCCAGGGCATCGCTGCAGGAGTTCCTCAGGGCAATCTTCAGCTGCTTCATCAATGACTTTCCCCTCATCATAAGGTCAGAAGTGAGGATGTTTGCTGATGATTGCACAGTGTTCAGTTCCATTTGCTGCTCCTCAGATAATGAAGCAGTCTATGCCCACAAGCAGCAAGACCTGGATGATATTCAGGCTTCGGCTGATAAGTGGCAAGTAACATTCATACCAGGCAATGACTATCTCTAACAAGAGTGTGTCTAACCACCGCCCATGACATTCAACAGCAATACCATTGCCGAATCCCCAAATATCAACAGCCTGGGGGTCACCATTGACCAGAAATATAATTGGACCAACCACATAAATACTGTGGCTACAACAGCAGGTCAGAGGCTGGGTATTCTGCGGCGAGTGCCTCACCTCCCGACTCTCCACTTACCTGGATGAGTGCAGCTCCAACAGTCAAGAAGCTCGACACCATCCAGGGCAAAATAGCCCGCTTGATTGGCACCCCATCCACCACCATAAACATTCACTTCTTCCACCATTGGCACAGCTTGACTGCAGTGTGTACCATCTACAAGATGCACTGCAGCAACTCGCCAAGGCTTCTTCGACAGCACCTCCCAAACCCGGGACCTCTACCACCTAGAAGCAAGCAGCAAGCACATGGGATCACCACCACCTCCAAGTCACACACCATCCTGACTTGGAAATATACCGGTTCCTTCATCGTCGCTGGGTCAAATTTCCCAGAACTCCCTACCTAACAGCACTGTGGGAGTACCTTCACCACACGGACTGCAGCAGTTCCAGAAGGCGGCTCACCACCACCTTCTCAAACGCAATTAGTGATGGGCAATAAATTCTGGTGTTGCCAGCCATGCCCACATCCCAGGAATGAATAAAAAATATGCTGTCCTCCCCTTTTTTTTGGCCAGTATTTAATTTTTAAGCATTTCTTGGAGACTTTTACGTTGTAATTTCAGAAAGTTAAATCCAGGTAAAAATGAATATTGCATTTTAGGAGTAGAACATTCATTTTTAAAATTTATAATTGCACATTTGTTTGGGTCTATTGTTTACCAACTTTCAAATTTAAGTTTGTTAGTTATACTGAAAAAACTTAAAATATACTAGATCTCTCATCGCTTTGTTCACAGTGAGTCAGAGAATGTGCTGGTTTATTAGGTCAGAGTGGTGTTCCTAAGAATGGTCTGATACTTTTAAGGTTACAAAGCTTAATTGCTGTTCATCCCGAGGTCAGTTACAGGTTGGTGTGAGAATTTTGCAGATTTACTTCTGATTGCAGGTCAAAAGACTGCCTTTTTAAAAAAAAAATGTTAGCACTTTGAACTGTGACAATATTAAAGATGCCCAAAATAGGTTTAAAAAATTCAAAATACAGTAATAGACATGTCACATGTGTAATGGAAGATTCAAAATCATCTCATTCAGTTAGGTGCACTCTTAAGAACATAAGAAATAGGAGCAGGAGTAGGCCATTTGGCCCTTCGAGCCTGCTCTGCCATTCAATAAGATCATGGCTGATTTTCTACCTCCTCTCCACCTTCCCGCACTATCCCCATATCCCTTGATTCCCAAAAATTTATCGACCTCTGTCTTGAATATACTCACCGACTGAGCATCCACAGCTCTCTCTGGGGTTGAGAATTCCAAAGATTCACAACCCTTTGAGTGAAGAAATTTCTCATCTCAGTCCTAAATGGCCGACCCCTTATTCTGAGACTGTGGCCCCATGTTCTAGATTCATAGAAACATAGAAGATAGTAGTAGGAGTAGGCCATTCGGCCACTCGAGCCTGTTCCGCCATTTAATGAGATCATGGCTGGTCATCTAAATTCAGTACCCTGTCCCTGCTTTCTCCCCATATTCCTTGATCTGTTTAGCCTTAAGAAATATATCTAACTCCTTCTTGAATATATTTAATAAATTGGCCTCACCTGCCTTGTGTGGTAGAGAATTCCACAGGTTCACCACTCTCTGGGTGAAGAAATTCCTTCTCATCTCAGTCCTAAATGGCTTACCCCTTATCCTTAGACTGTGACCCCTGGTTCTGGACTCCCCTGCCATCGGGAACATCCTTCCTGCATCTAGTCTGTCTAGTCCTGTTAGAATTTTCTAAGTTTCAATGAGATCCCCTCTCATTCTTCTAAACTCTAACGAATATAAGCCTAATTGACCCAATCTCTCTTCATACGTCATTCCTGCATCCCAGGTCATTCCTGCCATCCCAGGTATCAGTCTGGTGAATCTTCGCTGCACTCTCTCCATGGCAAGAACATCCTTCCTCAGATAAGGTGACCAAAACTGCACACAATACTCAGGTGTGGTCTCACCAAGGCCCTGTACAACTGCAGCAAGACATCCTTGCTCCTGTACTCGAATCCTCTTGCTATGAAGGCCAACATACCATTTGCCTTCTTAACTGCCTGCTGCACCTGCATGCTTACCTTCAGCGACTGGTGCACAAGGACACCCAGGTCTCGTTGCACTTCCCCTTTTCCCAATCCTATTGCCGTTCAAATAATAACCTCTCTTCCTGTTTTTGCCACCTAGACACAGGGGAAACATTTTCTCAGCATTCACCCTGTCAAGCCCCTTAAGAATTTTATATGTTTAAATTAGATCACCTCTCATTCTTCTAAACTCTAGGGAATATAGGCCTAGTCTACTCGATCTCGCCTCATAGGACAATCCCCTCATCCCAGTGAACCTTCGTTGCACTCCCTCTAAGGCAAGTATGTCTTTCCTTAGGTAAGGAGACCAGAACTGTACCTCACCAATGCCCTGTATAATTGTAGTAAGACTTCTTTACTCTTATACTCTAATCGCTTTGTAACAAAAGCTAACATACCATTTGCTTTCCTAATTGCTTGTTGTACCTGCATGTTAACTCTCTGTGATTCTTGTACAAGGAAACCCAGGTCCCTCTGAATGCAAACATTTCCCAGTCTCTCAGCATTCAAAAAATATTCTGCTTTTTTGTTTTGCCTACCAAAGTGGATAACTTCACACTTCCCCACATTGTATTCCATTTGCCATGTTCTTGCCCACTCAGTCAACCTGCCTATATCTCTCTGCAGCCTCTTTGTGTCCTCCTCACAGCTTAATTTCCCACCTAACTTTGTATCAGCAGCAAACTTGGATACGTTACACTCAGTCCCTTCATCTAAGTCATCATTAATATAGCTGAGTCCCAAGCACTGATCCTTGCGGTACCCCGCTACTTACAGCCTGCTAACCCGAAAAAGTCCTGTTTATTTCCACTCTGTTTCCTGTCCATTAACCAATCCCCAATCCATGCTAATAGAATACCCCCAATCCCATGAGTCCTAATTTTGTGTAATAACCTCTTGTGTGGCACCTTATCAAATGCCTCCTGAAAATCCAAATACACCAGATCCACTGGTTCCCTCTTATCCATACTACTAGTTACATCTTCAAAAAAAGCTCAATTGCACATTGTTGCCAAAATGTTAGTCCTACTAATCTTCAATACAAATAAAAACATAAACTGCTGCTCTGCTTCTGGTGCTTTTGTTGAAGATAAAATATATATTTTTTTGTTTTCTCATCATTGAGGAGGTACAAGAGATTTATGCAACTCTTTTCATATCATGTACCATAACACTTCACAGTCAAGGAATTACTTATGAAGTGGAGTCACTGTTGTCATGTAGCCAAGCATGGCAGCTAGGTTCCACAACTAGCAATGAGATAAATGACCAGTTAATCTGTTTTTAATTATATTGGTTGGGAGATAAATGTTAGCCAGGACACTGGGAGAACTTTCCTTTGAATAGTGCCCTGGAATCTTTTACATTCTCATGAACAGGCAGACAGAATCGTGGTTAAATGCCTCATCCAAAGGCAGCACATGATCATACAGTACTCCCTCAGTGCTACCCTGAAATATTAGCCTAGATTATGTGCTCGAGTCCTGGAGTTGGAATTGAATCTATGATCTTCTGACTCAAAGGCAAGGGTACTACCATTGAGCCAAGCCAATATTTCAACATTTCAACATTTCAAATCCCTGATCTCAGGCGACTGAATGACGAGGGAAGCCATGAAAGAGCATGTAATCTTATTGAGGAATGCAAAATACAATGTGGGTTAGAAAAGGTTAACCTTGAGCACTATTTTAAGTTAAACCAAGGCTTTAGGACAAGAAAACAAATTGGTAAACGGCGAGTTCAGGACTGATGTTAGGGAGCACTTCTTCATGCAAAGTGTGATTAATACCTGGTATGATTTCCCATGTAGGTTAATGAAGGCACAAACTGTGGAATTATTCAACAAACAGTTAGATGCTGTGAATAATGTGGCCATAACTTTTATGGAAGGATAAGCTAGACAGGCTGAGTGGCCTCCCATATCTGTACGTTAAAGGTGCTATATAAATGCAAGTTGTTGTTATGCTCAATTTCCCTCCTCCTCTCCCGAGTGTGTTGACTCCTGGCTGGAGTAGAGTTCCACAAGCGCTGGTGACCTCCCAATCCCTTGCTCAAATGGCCATCATTCATGTGTAAGGCTTATTATTGAGTGCCAGCAGGCTAGTCGATCAAGGGCACCGGTGAGAAAAATCTTCTCCCCACTCTATGGCCACACTCTCACACTTTCAGTAGAGTGTTAGGTAATCATCAGGAGTGGCGATGCGAGCTAAATTTTCTTTCCTCTAAACCAGAGGGCTGAAGCCAATTGTAGGTCTCTGTTGCCTCTACGGTTCAGATCAGTTGACTTAGCAAGGACTAGGGAAAGAGTGTTCAATAAATAAAAGGGTCTTTGAATTGTTTTTTCCTTGCACGCAATAACTAAAAAAAAGCCTCCTCTTCAGGCCTTAGATATACTGAGGAGAAATGCAGTGGATGTTGTAGAATTCAGGAGGAAGAAGCCACCTGGTATATCAATCACATGAGCATCACATTTACCATTGCAATTCAATGGGGGAAAATAAATTATTTCAACAATCAAGACACAGAAATTTTGTTCATTTGTAGAAAAATGTAGTGATATCATCAGTAAGGTTTAATCAGTTTTGTTTAATTGCACAAAAAAAGGAACATGAACTGGCAAAAAAAATAAATGAACTTCCTTCCCCCCCCCTCCCCAAAATTACAAAAAAAGGTTCCATTCTGAACATAAAATTTATACACAGCAGAAATGTGTGCAACTACATACAAAGGTGAGTTTTATTAAGGTTTTCAAAATGCAAAGATTGCAAGTTTTTTGTGTAAAAAAAAAAAAACCCCCAAAAAAGAAACCAGAGCTGAAAATCAATATATTCTCTGCAGAGGTCGTGGGAATGTGTACACCATGTCAAAAGTACCACAGTAACCAAAACATTACATACACGACTCAATCTTTTTAAAATGAAAAAAATGGCATTTCAGTATATATTATAGGCAATACAAAACCAGAGATTCAAAGGAAAGAAATTATTAAAATTATCACTTTAGTAGCTGTTTCGCTGGTTTACCCAGTCTGAAATTCAAAACTTGAACAGTATACTGTTCCCCCTAAAATCTGGTAATACTGTATATTATATACAAAGGACAGATTGAAACTATTCCACTGTTTGACTCCAGTGTCTTTATATTAATTTACCAAACAGGTTGGAGTTCTCTCCACCCCCCCCCCCACCCCGTTCATAGGAGGATGTTTCCACCCCTAGTCATTACAAACTTTATTATTCTTTCTCCTTACGCACTTGTTTTACTCAGTCCGCATACTCAAGATTCTGTACAGTCTTGTGATCACAGTGAAGGAAGGACAAGAGATAGGCCTGTGATTCATAGTCGGAGGCATCATCAAATAGAGTTAGTTGCTGTTAAATAACATTCATTTTGCACAAAATGATTTTTCACACTCACTAGGAATTCACAGGGAAATATTAACAAGAAATTTCGGTTGTACCATTTCTTGCCTGCTTTTACAAAATGTAAACTCTCATGCAGTGATTACTGTTAGCTCACAGTCAGTCAGCAGATGAAACAAAAACCTATGCAGTGTATTATTCATTTAGATGACTGTATGCTGTTCAGGCTTAAACCCACATTAAAGCATGTAAGCTAGTGTTCACTTTGCACAAGTTAACAGGCAAGATTGCTCAGTTGATATGGGTAAATACGATGATGACCAGTGTAAAGAGGATGGGAATTTTCAGTTTCAACAGGAACACTCCTTTATCCGCTATTCATTTCAGCCAAGTCTCCATCTGTTTGTCTGCTCCATCTAAAGAGTTAAAGGCAAAGCCTGTTCTTCCCAATCTGCGGCCAAAATACTGAAAATATTGTCTTCACTTGTTAAGAAGACAGCTATTAATGTAGGCAATGTGTTGACATTGGCCCACAAATTTAATCAATAGTAAACAATCACTGGTAGAGGTGCAGTTACAACACCATTCTTCACAGGAGTTAGTGTAGAGGAATTCAGGAACTAATGTAACAAAAGTGAAAGGGAGCCAAGTAGTTTGGACAGGAAAAATGTTGAGTATTTTTGTTGGGACATTCTAGGATCTCGTATGTTTTTCTAGATCATCACAGCATCCGATCATGACAAAACTATATAGATGCAACTTTATAAATGCCATGATACAGCAAGTATCACATACATTAACAGAGATTTCTTAAAGAGCCATCAATAAAGCTGGTATCTACATTACTGCATTACAACAGATCTTTGTTTATATAATGCAGTCCAATGCATCTTTTGTACCCAAAAGCAATAGTGACTTATTGTCCCTCCATTTCCCCTCTCTGACCCCCTCACCCTACGTTAGCCTGGTCCAACAGCAATGAGTAGATAGTCATAAAAATAAACTGTCATTACTCATCCAAGAGCCTCATAATCACAAGCAAAAAAAAATCCTCATCACTTCATGAAGCACATTTTAGAACATTTTGCAGGAAATGGGGAAAAACCCCAAATATGCAACTCTGCTATAGTGTGCAACACAGAGAACCAATACTGCAGCCTGTGGAAAGATATTTTTATTATCTTAAAATGTAAGGCCTTGAAATCCCACTGTGCAAATATTAGTGCTGAATAATTAATGGATTTACATGAAATTCCTTTCCTATTTTAACAGTGTTAACCGGTTTAAAATAAATGGGTTAACATCTCCATTAAACACCGGGCAAAGAAATTTCATATAAATGCATACTTCAATATTCTCACAACATAATTTCAATGGTCAAACTTTTACAAATTTGGCTTTAAAATATAGCAAAAAAAAATTTGAAGCTGGATTGTAATATCTCATCATGGCACTCTGTAAATATCTGACATCAATTGTGTATCTGGAATAAGTATTTGTGTTTGGCACCTCAGCAATTCTGTCTGGAAAACAGCACTGTTCATTTTATATTCATGATGGCCACCAGAGGGAAGTCCTGAAGAGAACTCGTGCAAAGGGCTGAGTTAGTACAAGACTATAAAAGTGAAACTGTGGTGCATGCCTTACTGTTGCAAAATACACCTATTAACCAACAAGAGTAATACTATCTCAGCAAACTAACCAACCCACTTTTGTTTTCTTAAGAAAAGCAACACGTTTCTCTTGCTTGTTCACATTATTGCTATATCAAGTCATAAAAGATGGCAACTTAACCAGTGTTTCAGTTCCTCTCATCAAAAAAAAACATTATATACACATCAAAGTACTGCAGGGGAGACACAAAACACTGAAATGGTTCAGGTTTTACCACCATATGGATCAGAATCAATTTTCTGTGATTCATATAAAATGGATTAAAATATAAATAATATTAGATGGTAACACAGGCAAGTTGTATCACCAATTAATGAAAAGGAAATGTGCAAAATATCTGAATGCTGTTGCAATTTCCAGTTACGTAAATTGTAGATAAATACATTGTTTTTCTAGATGAACTAGCCTAGCACCACATGCACAAGAGATATTTCTGGTGTGTTTTAAGCCTAGGTAGGGTTATTATATTTTCCCAAACTACAAAGCTTAATTTTTTAAAAATAACTTCTGCAAATTAAGACTTACGTCATTCTAGATTTGTTTTTGTTAAACTATAGAAGGGACAGTCAATAGACGCTAGACAAGATTGAAGAGTAATTATGTAGAATTCCTTATTTGCTGTTTTGCCTTTGCTTGCACAAAGAAATTCTTCCATTACCTCTTTAGTCCGAACCTTACCGATCAAAAGGCGATGAAATGCAAATTAAATACCTATAGTGCCTCATAAACAACATTATCTATACAATATGCAAAAATGAGTTAGTGTACTGTGCACGGGAATTCCAGTTATTAAGCAGATTTAAGGGCTGCGTGCAGCTAGGCTGAGTGAACTTCTGCATTCTAAAGCTGCACAATGTCTCTGGTGCTGCGTGTACTGGCTGGGCCTATAGGTTTTCTCCGGGCTGATACTGAGGTTCTGTGGAAGTGAAGTAATCTTCTAGGAAGGACTGCAAATACTCGAAAGTCGGCCTCTCTTCTGGCTCCTTCTTCCAACACTGAATCATGAGATCATGAAGAGACTCAGGACATTCAGGCGGGCATGGCATTCGATAACCACGTTCCACCTGATCCAACACCTCCCGATTTACCATTCCTGCCAATCAAAACAAAGTGACACGACTGAGAGTTGACTAGCCAACCAACCTGCTTTTGTGAAATATTCTTTCTTAGAGGGGAGAACAATAGTTACACGAACTTGCATTTAACAAGACTCATACAGTGTTCTAGAATTGATTCAAAGCAGCCCTAAAGAACTGTTATACTACAACTCACCACCCCCCCGCCCGCGCCTCCCCGCACCCCTACCCCGTCCTTCAATACAGACTGCATTCAGCTTGAATCATAATGATTTATCTGAACTGACTGCAGTCTCCCAGGGTTTATACGTTGCAGTCTCCCAGGGTTTATACGTAATGACTGGCCAGATTCAGTTCAGTGCACGCTATTAAATAACCAGCCCGTCGGAGTGCTTAGTTTTTGTTACATGCATAAAATAAACAGACGATGTCCATCAGAGGTTTATGGCAAACTGATGTGAATCACCTGCTTCACTGCTCAGGCCACCTACAAGGGCAAGAAGTGAAGTTCAGATTCCAAACAATGAATGGAGAAGTAAGTTGGGACCACTTATAGTTAACCAGGTACATAAATTCAGCAGTACACTAATTGCCTGCTGTGCTCACCCAAATAACAGCGATTGCATTTGTAAACTTTGAGATGTCCTGAGAGGTGTTATAATGCAAAATTCTTTTTTCATAAATTGGAAATTCAGAAGTGCAAATTTGCAGCTGTAATATAAAAACCCTGCCGAATAAGTAACATTTGCATCAGCACCTGAACAATAACCATGCTCTTTCATTTATTCAATCTATTTAAACTTAAGATTTACTTTCAGTCAGCTGTGTAACAAAGCAACATTTCTTGAATGAAGTAGTTAGCAGGGAGCTTAGATATTGGCCTGTAATTTGCGGTCAGCGGCGAAGCAACGGCAATCGGCACTGACCTCGAAGAAAGCTGCCCACAAAGATCTCGCAATCTCTGTGACGAGAGCTTTAGCTTCCTCGATGTGAGATTGATTGTAGCTCTGTCAAAAGGGGAACTCTAGTGAAGAGCAGCAGTGATGTCATCAAGCTGTCTAAGCAGCCAATCATATTGAAGAATTCTCAGGCAGGAAATGAAAAGCACTGATTATCCGCACTTTTTAAAAATGTTACTGGGAGCGAAATAAAGATTGGGCATACACGTGGGGT
Source organism: Somniosus microcephalus (assembly GCF_052327205.1). Taxonomy (NCBI): domain Eukaryota; kingdom Metazoa; phylum Chordata; class Chondrichthyes; order Squaliformes; family Somniosidae; genus Somniosus; species Somniosus microcephalus. The sequence continues at coordinate 173,154,358 of NC_140999.1, read as the reverse complement.
TAAGGTAGCTAGTGTTTTTTTTATCATAATGGAGAAATTTGTCATTCCACAAATATAAATTTAGTTATCAGGGCCAGAACGATTGTTTAGCAGTCAATATGCTGTTAAAACCAGTTATACCTATTCCAACAATGTTTAACATTTAATGGGGTCTTTAACAGCGATGTTAGCGCAGAAAAGCTTAAGTTTTTGTCAGTTCCACTGGTTTCACGGATTGCTGGCTATGGAGTGGGGGTGGGGGGTGGGTGCAGCTTGTGGCGGAGCAGTGAATGACTGACCGCAACTTCAGGATTTCTGCGTTTAGATACGCAAGCGCTAAAACCTGAAGTTACAGTCAGTTTCAGAGGGGTAATGACAGCAAACGCTGACAGTTCACCATCATTACCCATGCCAATCCAAATACAGAGCTAACTGGAGTACAGACTGGGCACCAACAGAAGATATATATAAAGCACCAGCCATTATGGAGTATAGAGGAGCAGTGAGTGAGTCAATCGTGCTCTAATGTTGTACCTAAAAATGCTCTAATGGTTGAAATGCAGCCCAACCTTTCCACAACCATCTTATCTTATATATATATAAAAAGCGGAGGTTTGTCTGTTTGTCTGTCTGTCCGCTATACACTCAAAAGTTATAGAGCATGTTATATCAAAAGAAAGCTTATCATTAGGGGAGTCTAATAGGCATATTTACTTTTTGGTCAGACAAAAATTGTTCGGACACTATACAAAAAACATTCAAAAAAAGGACAAAATCCGCTCATTAGCGGTTGACCAATCCTACCGCTCATTAGCGTTGAGTGATGTGAACGTTGACCAATCCTACCGCTCATTAATGTTGAGTGACGTGATGGTTGACCAATCCTACGGGGTGGGCGGGGCCTAATCATTCAAACAGCCGTTAATGCGGGAGCGGGAGCTCAGCGGCGGCCATTAAACACCTGCCGGGCCTCAAGCTAAAAAAATGGTAATGGGGATTAAATGATATGTACTATAGATTTCCAGCAAAAAAAAAGTTGGTTTTAAAAGGAAAAAAAATCCATTTGCAAAGGGGACTCGGGCTTCCCCCCCTCGGTGGTGGATGAGCTGCCTGCAGGCCTCAGGCCTCGAAGCCTCGGCCTCTCTTCGCCAGCCACGCCCGAGCTAGGCACCGCCCGTCCCGCTGGGCCCGATTCCAAACCAGCGGCCCGCGATCCCCGCCATCTTGGTAAAGGCTGGCGGGGCGGAGCCAGGCGTAGCCATCGCCGCCATCTTGGTAAAGGCTGGCGGGGCGGGAGACAGCGAGCGCGTGAATGTCGGTGGCTGCCCGGAGCAGGACCTGAGCTAAGGTGAGCTGGGCCGGACCTCACGCGCTAGGCCGCGCACGGGCCGGCCCTGAGGTGCTGATCCGCACACGGGGGCTTCAGGTCACCGTGTCCGGGCTCTGAGGAAAGGGAGAGAGAGAGGGGGAGGGAGGGAGAGAGAGGAAATCAGGGCGAGGTAGGGAGAGGAGAGACGGGGGAAGGGAGAGGAGAGGGGGGGAGGGAGAGGGAGAGGAGAGGGGAGGGAGAGAGAGGAAATCAGGGCGAGGTAGGGAGAGGAGAGACGGGGGAAGGGAGAGGAGAGGGGGGGAGGGAGAGGGAGAGGAGAGGGGAGGGAGGGAGAGAGAGTAAAGCAGGGAGAAACAGCGGGAGGGTGAGGGAGGGAAAGAGGGGGTGGGAGAGGGACGGAGAGCTCGCCTTCTTCCTTCCTTCGCAGGGGTCCATCGGGCCAGGCCTGAGGTGCTCCTTCCCCCCCTCTCTCTCCAGGCTAATCCCGAACTAAACCAGCAGTCTCTCTCTCTCTCTTCCCCCCCCCCGTCTCTCTCTCCCACCCCCCCAGTCTCTCTCTCTCCCCCCCAGTCTCTCTCTCTCTCTCTCTCCCCCCCAGTCTCTCTCTCTCTCTCTCTCTCCCCCCCAGTCTCTCTCTCTCTCCCCCTCAGTCTCTCTCTCTCTCTCTCTCTCCCCCCCCAGTCTCTCTCTCTCCCCCCCAGTCTCTCTCTCTTCCCCTCTCTCTCTCTCCTTCCCGCACAGACAGACAAACTCTTTTATATATATAAAAATTATTTCTACTTTTTTCATAACATCATGCCCTCAAAAAACCCTCGGCACCGCCGGGCACTCCAGCTAGTTTTAGATAAAACAAAGGTATCACAAACTGTGACATAATGTACATATTTGAAGAACCTGAGAGTTCTTTACTCACGTCACCGACTGTACAACTAGGCTAAACCTCCCACCCCCTCACTTTCCTAAAGATTTTTTTGTAAAACACATTCTTGAGTCACAAGAATATTTGCAAATTAAAAATGCATGTGAAAAGGCTGCTAGGTGGGAGAGGTCAGACTCTGGTCTCAGAGTATGAGCACTTTGGGTGTGACCTGAGAGTGACTGCTGTTGGGAAACATCTTGGCCTGAATCATGCCATCTATGACCAGCATTTGTCATCACCTGTACAGCATTAACAAGTGGGTGGCACACACAGGTATTACCTTTAAAGGCTGACATTTTAAAATGAAGCTGCTGCTTCTTCAGATTTATTGCCCGTAAACATATGTGGCACCATGAAATATGTGTTGAAGTCAGCAGCAAGCAGTAAAAATGGAATGGAATTGAAAGTGTAAGGGGACAAAAATGACTTCTTAGAATTAAAAATTAGAAGAAACTATAACTTCTTAGAATTAAAATTAGTGGAAAATAAGTTTGTCTCCTATCCTTGTTTAGGAATGTAGAACCCTGATAAGACAGGAACTGTAAAACTAATAAGCTGGTCTTTTGTCCTTGCTTAAGATAAGGCAGGACATACAGATTCTCAAAGCATGATGTAAGCACCTCCTGTCCAGAGCAGGAACAGATAAATTAGCCCACGAATGCTGTAAAGATGGGTTTCTGTGAACCATTCAGCAACCTCCCTGATAAGGGGCATCGAATGGACACAGCCCTTTGCCTATTCTGTAGACCAATCAATGATTGTAGAAGGAGGGTGCACGCCTCAAGTTAGGGTATAATTGCTGTACGTATTTGATACTCGGTGGAAGAATCCTTTCTTTGGGATGAGACAGATTTTCCCCATGAATGTGCATGAATAAAGATCATGAAACTTATCCAAGGTGTCCGTCTGGTGAATTCGTGGTTGCTATAGGGCAAGTGTCGACCCCTTATCTCAGGGGGTCCGCTTGAGAGGAGGGAAGACTTCTCTTTTACCCCAATAAAAGCCACTGACTGTATGATGTCAAAATACATATTTTGCAGAAATTAATTTGAAGCAACTGTTCTCTAGTCTACGTGCAGTTGACATGACAGCCAAATCAGAATATTGCAGAGCAGTGGCTTTGCCCATAAATCATTAATATTCAACAAATGCAAAATCTGAAATTAAAAAATGTAAACTATTCAAACAGTTAGCTATGCCAACTACGTGCTGAATGTGACACGGCTGCTGGCAGGTGGGGGTGTTGTGAATCATGATGCTTAAGTCATCATGACTGTGCAGGGCAGGCTCGATATATTAGCTGGTCTTTTCCTGTCCATCATTTTCGTACGTTCGTAGGTAAACTTTTTTTTTTTTTAAACCAATAGTTTTCCCCTCAGTAATATTCCTTCCTCGTTTTCTCTCCTGAAGGCATTGGCACATTGTTGGAGTATGGCTGCGTGGATGAAGACTTGGTCTCCAGTACCATGCCCAAGTTGCCATTATTCGCTGATCTGGATATGCAATCGTGGAGGGACCATCAGAGTGGAGACCGCTCCACTTCACACCCAGAATCCACACAAATGCACTCCAGCAAGGGGTCACCCATATAGCAATCAGGACCGATATATTTAAGCTGGAGATAGACAGATTTTTGAAAAGTAAGGGAGTCAAGGGTTATGGGGAGCGGGCAGGGAAGTGGAGTTGAGGCCAAGATCAGATCAGCCGTGATCTTATTGAATGGCGGAGCAGGCTCGAGGGGCCAAATGACCTACTCCTGCTCCTACGTCTTATGTTCTTATGACTGGGAACTCGGGCTGATTTTTCTTTTCCTGAGCTCGGGGACTCAGATTCTAATTGCCGCTCCCTGATTGCCATATCGAGCAAATATCGCCAACCATTTGCCATTACCATAGGGGTCAATTACAATGGCGCCGCTTATAACGCAATAAGCGTGGCGACTATTTCCGGCAGTTCAATGTGTGCTTACCCTGCACTTAACAATTTAAAAAGCTGTGCTCATTTCAAGCAAAGTCAGGTCTTCAAGCAGTTTCAATCAGCTGTTCGCAACCTTGTTAAAGTGCGATTACCTTCGTGCTGAGATTCTGGGTGCAACTGCTAACAATTAGGAGAGACAGTTGCTAAGTGAGATTTCCGGGTTTTAAAAAAAATATATAATTTGGGTACTTACCTTTTTGGTTTTACCGTCCACCGCGTATAGCAGGCAAATCGCGTCAACACCAACACGCCAACTATAAGCGGTGGAGACTATATAAGTATCATAAATATTGTATTCAGGAGAACTTGCTGCTTTCAGGACTACTGTTTAATATGCAAATAACAAGTAGCCCATTTTGTAATTTGGGATTTACCTGGATATGGCACTCTGCCCTTTGTAGCTAGTTCAGTCATTAGAATTCCAAATGACCACACGTCTGATTTTATGGTAAAACGCCCATATAGTGCAGCTTCAGGAGCTGTCCATTTGATAGGGAATTTGGCACCTGTATCAAATAAAGACAAGTGAATAGAGAAAATTATTGGGCACACGCATGTATTTTTGATGATATTTAACATCCACCTGAAACACCAGAACAAGCAGATGGGGCTTTGGTTTAACATCTAATCCAAAGGGTGGCACCTCTGACAAATCAGCACTCCTCACTATTACACTGGAGTATTAGCCTTAGTCATGGAGTGAGCCTTTGGCACAGCACTAGCATTCCCACCTCTGGGCCAGAAGATGTGGGGTTCAAACCCCACCCTGGACAATCCCAGCAGAGTAGAGTCAGAGCTCTGGCTTTGGATTCTGGGTTGACATCCAGCAAGGATACTTGCATCCGGTGGCTGGCCCCCCTCATGATATGGGTTGTGGGGGCCCATAAAACCCTCCCAGCCATATAGGACTAACCACCCTATCGGCTGGTATAAAGATTGTCACGACCACGGAAGGAGCGTTAACGCAGCCAGTCAGACTGTTAATTAGCCTGTGAATCCTTCCCCAAAGGGAACAGTGAGAAGACATGTGCTCAAGCATGGGATTAGGGCTTGAACCCACAATATTCCATGCTGCAGCCCCCCGACCTGGTAAACTGGTCCTAGAAACCAGGTAACTCAGTCCTATTTGCACTATATTTCTTTTTTGCCGATTTGCCCTGTTTGAGCACCTACAGGGTTAACTGCTGATATGTAGCAAGAGTGAGAAATGCAACTACATATTTAAAAAGGTGAGGCCATTTTGGAGTCTGTCATTTTCTGTTTAAATTTACTGGTTGGATATACAGATTTTGTATTAAGAAATCAGGGTGACAGACCAATGTCCAAAGTGCACTACATCACCAAGGTTGAGGAGAAGAAAATATTCTACAATGCACTGCCCAGACTCTCAATCTATATTATTGATATAAATTATTGATTTTCCTTAATGAAAACCAGCAATTTTTTTGGATTATGTTGTTTCACACAATACTATTTCATTTATGCAGCAATCACTACAATCTGCTATTTTTTTTGAAAGAGATTAGTTGGGCTAATATGAAATACAGTTGCAGAATCCACAAGATTTTTAATAATTCATTTCATGATACACAGGGAAATCTTGATAAGATCATATCATTGGAACAAGATGAAATTGTGCCTGAAAGCAATGTGTGATTTTATCAGTTTGGTCCTGCTGTAGCCTTGAGGCGAATGGGAATAAAAATTCAGCTTTTTCATCTGGCATATTAACCAACCTGATCCGATTAAGTACAGTGCAGTCAAAAATGGTAGTACAGTAGAAGGAACTGAAGAATAAGGCAAGAGAAAGAAAACAATATGGGACACGACTGGTTTATGCCCTTTTATCTCTGAGGTCAGAGTTTGAATCTAGTCCAGACTGGTGGAGTGAGTGAAAGTTTCCTATTTCCACACTTCTACACGAGATTACTTTATAGTCTCAGTCAAGTTCTTCGTGAATTTGGGGGGGTCCAAAGGCAAACTGCCGATTACTAGCAATAAATTGGGAATCTCCGTCAGAGAGGCAGGTGTGAGCAATGAAACATTCACATTGATTTTATTTGAGGATGATTTTATGAGGCTGGGAGCCAAGATCAATGAAACGTCATGCTTTATTATAAAATCCTGGACCCAAGTGCGATGTCAATGCTTGTGAGGTTCTTAAGAATATTTTTTAAAACTCAGGACAGGGAATATGACTGTTACAAAACATGAATCTCAAACCCTACATCAATCACGCTGCATACATCCATAATCTTCTGAAACTATGAACTATGATGGAGAAAAAAAATCTTTTAAGTATTTGATTCTGACAGGATATTTCAGATACACCAACAATTGCAGTCAGTTTTATCGTTTTTTTAAATCATCCAGCACTAACCTTGCCGGGCTGTGTATTCATTGTCTTCAATCAATCGAGCCAGGCCAAAGTCGGCAACCTTACACACGAGGCTTTCACCCACGAGAATGTTAGCTGCTCGTAAGTCTCTGTGAACATAATTCATCCTTTCTACATAGGCCATGCCAGCTGAGATCTGTAAAATCAGAAGGAATACAGCATTGAATTCAACGCATGAAAATGGAGGAGAATCGAATTTTGTTTCCATCCTGGTGTCATGTCCAATGTTGTAGAAATGTGGCATCTGCTGTAGTGTTCTGAAACATGTAAACCCAAATGTCCCTCCCTCACTGGGGACATGGACAAAGATATGAGAAATCTGATGCAAAACGGACTCTCTGGCCTAGAAATTCACTTTGGGGCGGCCAGCTCGCTCGCGCCCAAAAGTTAGCGCTGGGCGGGGAGCCATTAGCGATCGTCAGATATTCAGTGTTAGCGCCCCAAATCGGAACCGGGCGCTATACCAGGGTGTGCCCGCCTCCGCTTGGGGCGCTGACACTGAATTTCAACGCTCTTGGCACCACTGCGCCAGCTGCTGCGGAGCGGCAGGCTGCGGTACTGCAGGCCTCCTCCTTCTCTTAAGGGGGAGCTGCCTGCAACGGGGAGATCGCCGCTGGAGAGTGCCGGCAAATGAGCCCGGCACCACGGAGAAGTGCCGGGTTCACGGAAAGCAGCCGGCAATGCCGCGGGGGGGGGGCGGGGGAGGAGGCCGGGGAAGGAGGTGCGGGCAGGCGGCCGCCGAAAAAGCGGCCGGCCACACCTTCACCTTTAAAGCGCCCCACTAAGGCTACAGCACGGCCCCGTTTTTTGGTCGCTGTTTGCGGCCGCTTCGGAGGAGGCGGCCGCTAATAAATATGGGGATCGGGCCGGTTTCGGGGCGGAACCGGGGCGCTGCGCACACCGATGACGTCATCGGTGCCGGCGCAGCGCTAACGGCTACCGCCGCCAATACCGCTGCGCTGAATATCAGTGCAAACTCATTTTTGGCGCAGAAGCCCTCTTTAGGCGGTAACTGGCCGCAAAGCTGGCAGCGCCTTAATGAATTTCTAGGCCTCTGTGTCTATGTGCAAAAAGAAAAATTGCTAACAAAGTTTGGGGGCCAAGAATTTATAACAAGTTTGTAAACACTTTACATGCAGCTCACGGTATAAAGCTTTACAAATAATAATTTCAATATGTATCTAATTGCCCTGTATATCTCCCATTTAGACAACCATTCATGGACAGCAACAAGACAAATAGAGCAACTAACAAGTAATTAAGAACATAACATAAGAACATAAGAAGTAGGAGCAGGAGTAGGCCATACGGCCCCTCGGGCCTGCTCCGCCATTCAATAGGATCATGGCTGATCCGAACTTAGACTCACGTCCACTTCCCTGCCCTCTCCCCATAACCCCTTATTCCCTTATCAGCTAGGAAACTGTCTATCTCCATTTTAAATTTATTTAATGTCGCAGCTTCCACAGCTCTCTGAGGTAGCAAATTCCATAGATTTACTACCCTCTGAGTGAAGAGTTTCTCCTCATCTCAGTTTTGAAAGGGCAGCCCCTTATTCTAAGATTATGCCCCCTAGTTCTAGTCTCACCCATCAGTGGAAACATCCTCACCGCATCCTCCCGATTAAGCCCCCTCACAATCTTATATGTTTCGATAAGGTCGCCTCTCATTCTTCTGAATTCCAATGAGTAGAGGCCCAACCTACTCAACCTTTCCTCATACGTCAAACCCCTCATCTCCGGAATCAACCGAGTGAACCTTCTCTGAACTGCCTCGAGAACAAGTATATCTTTTCTTAAATATGGAAACCAAAACTGTACGCAGTATTCCAGGTGTGGCCTCACCAGTACCCTGTATAACTGCAGCAAGACTTCCCTGCTTTTATACTCCATCCCCCTTGCAATAAAAGCCAAGATTCCATTGGCCTTCCTGATCACCTGCTGTACCTGCATACTAACCTTCTGTGTTTCATGCACCAGGACCCCCAGATCCCTTTGTACTGTAGCACTTTGCAGTTTCTCTCCATTTAGATAATAACTTGCTCTTTGATTTTTTCTGCCAAAGTGCATAACCTCACACTTTCCAACATTATATTCCATCTGCCAAAATTTTGCCCACTCACTTAGCCTGTCTATGTCCTTTTGCAGGTTTTTTATGTCCTCCTCACTCACTGCTTTCCCTCCCATCTTTGTATCGTCAGCAAACTTGGACACGTTGCACTCGGTCCCTTCCTCCAAATCGTTAATATAGATTGTAAAGAGTTGGGGTCCCAGCACTGACCCCTGCGGAACACCACTAGTTACTGATTGCCAACCCGAGAATGAACCATTTATCCCAACTCTCTGTTTTCTGTTAGATAGCCAATCTTCCACCCATGCCAGTATATTGCCCCTAATCCCGTGATTTTTTATCTTGTGCAGTAATCTTTTGTGTGGCACCTTGTCAAATGCCTTTTGGAAGTCCAAATACACCACATCCACTAGTTCCCCTTTATCCACCCTGTTTGTTACGTCCTCAAAGAATTTGAGCAAATTTGCCAAACATGACTTCCCCTTCGTAAAACCATGCTGACTCTGTCCGATTAAATTATGCTTATCCAAATGTCCTGTTACTGCTTCCTTAATAATGGAGTCCAACATTTTACCAACCACAGATGTTAGGCTAACTGGTCTATAGTTTCCAGCCTTTTGTCTGCCTCCCTTTTTAAATAAGGGCGTTACATTAGCAGTTTTCCAATCTGCTGGGACCTTTCCTGAATCCAGGGAGTTTTGGAAAATTACCACCAATGCATCCACAATCCCTACCGCTACTTCTCTCAAGACCCTAGGATGTAAGCCATCAGGTCCAGGGGATTTATCCGCCTTTAGTCCCATTATCTTACTGAGTACCATCTCCTTAGTGATTTTAATCGTGTTTAGCTCCTCCCCCCCTATAGCCCCCTGTTTGTCCAGTGTTGGGATATTTTTAGTGTAAAGACTGATACAAAATATTTGTTCAGCGTTTTTGCCATCTCCATGTTCCCCACCACTAATTTCCCGGTCTCGTCCTCTAAGGGACCAACATTCACTTTAGCCACCCGTTTTCTTTTTATATAACTGTAGTAACTCTTGCTATCTGTTTTTATATTTTTTGCTAGTTTACTTCCATAATCTATCTTCCCTTTCTTAATTAATCTTTTAGTTATTCTTTGCTGGCTTTTAAATGCTTCCCAATCTTCTATCCTCCCACTAGATTTGGCTACTTTATATGCCCTTGTTTTCAGTTGGATACTATCCTTTATTACTTTACTTAGCCACGGATGGCTGTCTTTTCTTTTATGCCCCTTTTCCCTCACTGGAATGTATTTTTCTTGAAAGTTGTGAAATATCTCCTTGAATGTACACCACTGCTCATGTACCGTCTTACACTTTAATCTATTTTCCCAGTCCACTTTAGTCAACTCTGCTGCAATACCTTCATAGTCTCCTTTATTTAAGCTTAGTACGCTGGTTTGGGATCCAACTCTCTCACCCTCCAACTGAATTTGGAATTCAACCATGTTATGGTCACTCATTCCAAGGGGATCCTTTACTAGGACATTTTTTATTAATCCTGTCTCATTACACAGGACCAGATCTAAGATTGCCTGCCCCCTGGTTGGTTCAGTTACATACTGCTCAAGGAACCCGTCCCTAATGCACTCTTTGAACTCTTCCTCAAGGCTGCCCTGCCCAATTTGATTTGTCCAGTCAATATGAAAGTTAAAATCCCCCATGATTATAGCTGTTCCCTTATTACAAGCCCCAACTATTTCCTGATTTATACTCCGACCAACAGAGTTGCAACTGTTAGGAGGACTATAAACTATGCCCACTAGTGACTTTTTCCCCTTATTATTCCTTATCTCCACCCAAACTGTTTCACTATCCTAATCCTTTGACCCAATATCATTTCTCACTATTGCAGTGATTCCATCCTTTATTAACATAGCCACCCCACCTCCCTTTCCTTCCTGTCTGTCCTTCCTAATTGTCAATTACCCCTGGATGTTTAGTTCCCAGTCATGGTCACCTTGCAGCCATGTTTCTGTAATGGCCACCAGATCATACTCATGTGTAGTTATTTGTACCGTCAACTCGTCTATTTTGTTACGAATGCTGCGTGCATTCAGATAAAGAACTTTTAAATATGTTTTGTGACAATTTATTCCTGCTTCTACCCCCTTTTAAGGTGGGAGGAGGAAGAAAAGACATTCTCATAAGAACATAAGAACATAAGAAATAAGAGCAGGAGTAGGCCAATCGGCCCCTCGAGCCTGCTCCGCCATTCAATAAGATCATGGCTGATCTGATCCTAACCGCCAATCTACTATCACAGAACCATCTCCTGAATCTAACAGAATTAGACACACGAAATAGGAGCAGGATCAGGCTACACGGCCCCTGGGCCCGCTCCGCTACCCACAGGGCCATGACCGATCCGAACCTAGACTCATGTCCAAATTCCTGCCCGCTCCCCGTAACCCTTAATTCCCTTTACTTCTAGGAAACTGTCTATTTCTGTTTTAAATTTATGTAATGATGTAGCTTCTACAGCTTTTTGGGGCAGCATATTCCATGGACCTACCACCCTCTGAGTGAAGTAGTTCCTCCTCATCTCAGTTTTGAAAGAGCAGCCCCTTATTCCAAGACTATGCCCCCTAGTTCTAGTTTCACCCATCATCGGGAACATCCTCCCCGCTTCCACCCGATCCAACCCCTTCACAATCTTATATGTTTCAATAAGATCGCCTCTTATTCTTCTGAACTCCAATGAGTAGAGTCCCAATCTACTCAACCTCTCCTCATATGTCCATCCCCTCATCCCCGGGATTAACCGAGTGAATCTTCTTTGTACTGACTCGAGAGCAAGTATGTCCTTTCTTAAGTATGGACACCAAAACTGTACGCAGTATTCCAGGTGCGGTCTCACCAATACCTTGTACAACTGAAGCAATACCTCCCTATTTTTATATTCTATCCCCCTAGCAATGAAAGCCAACATTCCATTGGCCTTCTTAATCACTTGCTGCACCTGCATACTAACCTTTTGAGTTTCGTGCACCAGGACCCCCAGATCCCTTTGTACTTCAGTACTTTCCAGTTTCTTGCCATTAAGATAATAACTTGCTCTACGATTTTTCCTGCCAAAGTGCATAACCTCACACTTTCCAGTATTGTATTCCATCTGCCAAATCTCTGCCCACTTACGTAGCCTGTCTATGTCCCCTTGCAGGTTTTTTATGTCCTCCTCACTCACTACTTTCCCTCCCATCTTAGTATCATCTGCAAACTTTGATATGTTACACTCGGTCCCCTCCTCCAAATCGTTAATATAGATTGTAAAGAGTTGGGGACCCAGCACTGACCCCTGCGGAACACCACTTGTTACTGATTGCCAGTCTGAGAATGAACCATTTATCCCAACTCTCTGCCTTCTGTTAGATAGCCAATCCTCTATCCATGCCAGAATATTACCCCCAATCCCGTGATTTTTTATCTTAAGCAATAATCTTTTGTGTGGCACCTTGTCAAATGCCTTTTGGAAGTCTAAATACACTACGTCCACTGGTTCCCCTTTATCCACCCTATATGTTACTTCCTCAAAGAACTCCAGCAAATTTGTCAAACATGACTTCCCCTTCATAAAACCATGCTGACTTTGTCCTATTAAATTATGATTATCCAAATGTCCTGTTACTGTCTCCTTAATAATGGACTCCAAAATTTTACCTACCACAGATGTTAGGCTAACCGGTCTATAGTTTCCAGCCTTCTGTCTACTGCCCTTTTTAAATAAGGGTGTGACATTAGCAGTTTTCCAGTCTGCCGGGACCTTTGCTGAGTCCAGGGAGCTTTGGAAAATTATTACCAATGCATCCACAATCCCTACCGCCACTTCCCTCAAGACCCTAGGATGTAAGCCATCAGGTCCAGGTGATTTATCCGCCTTGAGTCCCATTATTTTACCGAGTACCACTTCCTTAGTGATTTTGATCGTGTTTAGCTCCTCCCCCCCTTTAGCCCCCTGTTTGTCCAGTGTTGGGATATTCTTAGTGTCTTCTACTGTAAAGACTGATATAAAATATTCATTCAGTGTTTTTGCCATCTCCATGTTTCCCACCATTAATTTCCCGGTCTCATCCTCTAAGGGACCAACATTTACTTTAGCCACCCTTTTTCGTTTTATATAACTATAAAAACTCTTACTATCTGTTTTTATATTTTTTGCTAATTTATTTTCATAATCTATCTTCCCTTTCTTAATCAATCTTTTTGTTATTTTTTGCTGTCTTTTAAAGTTTTCCCAATCCTCTATCCTCCCACTAGATTTGGCTACCTTATATGCCCTTGTTTTTAGTCGAATACTATCCTTAATTTCTTTACTTAGCCACGGATGGCTGTCTTTTCTTTTACACCCTTTTCTTCTCAGTGGAATATATTTTTTTTGGAAGTTGTAAAATAAATCCTTAAATGTACACCACTGATCATGTATCGTCTTACCCTTTAATCTATTTTCCCAATCCACTCTACTCAATTCCGCTCTCATACCTTCATAGTCTCCTTTATTCAAGCTTAGCACGCTTGTTTGAGATCCAACCTTCTCACCCTCTAATTGAATATGGAATTCAACCATGTTATGGTCACTCATTCCAAGGGGATCCTTTACTAGGACATTTTTAATTAATCCTGTCTCTTTACACAGGACCAGATCTAAGGTTGCTTGCCCCCTGGTCGGTTCAGTTACATACTGCTCAAGAAACCTATCCCTAATACACTCAATGAACTCATCCTCAAGGCAGCCCTGCCCAATTTGATTTGTCCAATTAATATGATAGTTAAAATCCCCCATAATTATAGATGTTCCCTTATTACAAGCCTCAACTATTTCCTGATTGATACTCCGTCCAACAGAGTTGCCACTGTTCGGAGGCCTATAGACTACGCCCACTAGTGCTTTTTTCCCCTTATTATTCCTTATCTCCACCCAAACTGTTTCATTATACTGATCTTTTGACCCAATATCATTTCTCTGTATTACAGTGATTCCTTCCTTTATTAACATAGCCACCCCGCCTCCCCTTCCTTCCTGCCTGTCCTTCCTGATCGTTAAATAACCTGGTATGCTTAATTCCCAGGCATTGTCACCCTGCAGCCATGTTTCTGTAATGGCCACAAGATCATACCCATATGTAGTTATTTGTGCCATTAACTCGTCTATTTTGTTACGAATGCTATGTGCATTCAGATAACTTTCAAATATGTTTTGTGACACTTAGTTCCTGCTTTTGCCCTTTTTATTACTTTACCTTTTACTCCATACCTTCTGCCCCTTCCTGACACGCTCTGGTTTTTAATTTCCCCACTGCTACCTAAGTCTATGACCTTCTCTGGTGTCATTTTTATTATTTGCTCTCTAGGAACCTCCCCCTCACTAGTTAGTTTAAAGCCCTCTCTACAGCCCTAGTTATATGATCCGCCAGGACTCTAGTCCCAGCACTGGCCAAGTGAAGCCCGTCCCAACGGAACAGCTCCCTCCTGCCCCAGTACTGGTGCCAGTGTCCCAGGAAGCAAAACCCATTTCTCCCACACCAGTCTTTGAGCCACGCATTTAACTCTCTAATTTTATTTGTCCTAGCCAAATTCGCTCGTGGCTCAGGTAATAATCCAGAGATTATTACCCTTGTGGTTCTGCTTTTTAATTTGGCCCCTAGCTGCTCAAACTCCCTCAGCAGAACCTCCTTCCTTGTCCTATCTATGTCGTTGGTATCAACATGGACCATGACAACTGGATCCTCCCCCTCCCACTCCAAGTTTCTCTCCAGTCCAGAGGAGATGTCCTTAACCCTGGCACCGGGCAGGCAACACAGCCTTCGGGACTCTTGCTCTCGGCTGCAAAGAACTCTATCTATCCCCCTAACGATACTATCCCCTACCACTACAACAGTTCTTTTAACTCCCCCCATTTGAATGGCCCCCCGCTCCACAGTGCTGTGGCCAGTTTGCTCATCCTCCCCGCAGTCCCTGTTCCCATCCTCACAGGGAGTAAGAGCCTCGAACCTGTTGGACAAGTGCAAGGGCTGCGGCTCCTCCAACACTACCTCCTGGATCCCCGTACCTGCCTCACTTCTAGTCACACCATCCTGACCCTGGCCACGGACTACATCTGAATTAATTAATCTAATTGGTGTGACTCGTATATATTTAGGATTAGTCAGATATTGGAAATAAGCATACCTTTTGGCAAACCATATAAAATATTTCCAGCCTTGGGGGAGGAGGTAGATTTGGAATGATTTGCTGGCGAATAAATACCACTTGCATCGAGTGCACAGCAAAAAATTAGGGTCTAACTGACCTGCCACTTATCTATTTCCACAACATATTCTTTTCTGGAAATATACTGTACATTATTGCCATCATCCTTGTACAGGTGCACCTCAGCATAACTGGAGAACAAACACTTTGTAACTCTACAGTTTATGACAGCATTTAGCTCATGGGTTAAACATTAAATAAAGCAGAACTCTACATGCCGTTAATGCATCTCAGCACCCAGCTCTGATTGGAAACATTTACTGGATAAATGTGACACTTCTGCTTCCACATTGTCATCTAGTTGGTTCTATTAATGGCCATTAGTGAATCTAAGAGCAGTTTTACACTGTGAAATCACAAAGTGGCCTGTCCATTTATTTCAGAAAAATGAAATGTAAGAGCTCCCCCAATAGATTAGTGGAAAAATTATGTGAGTCATACAGACCAGGAAGGCTACAGTGCCCGTCTCATCCCACGAACTTCAACAGTATCATCCTGCCACCAATCTAAAAGCTAGAAACAGTAACTGCTTATAGAATACAATAAACAAACATCGGTTTGTCACATATTTTTCAATTAATGCCAAGGAGCAACTCGAGATCATTCTCTTCAGAATGACCCAACTCCATTTACAGTATTGGTTAAGGAGAATGTTACAGTGCTGGAGAGAGAGGAAGTCATGGTGGGGTCAAGGACAGAATCTATATGGCTAGAGTTAAGAAATAATAGAGGTGCCATTACTACTAGGTGTATTCTATAGACCACCAAATATTGGGAAAGATATGGAGGAGCAAATTTGCAGAGAAATTACAGAGAGGTGCAAGAATTATAGAGTCGTAATAATGGGGGACTTCAATTATCCTAATATAGACTGGGATCGTAATAGTAAAAGGGCAGAGAGGGGGAAGAATTTCTGAAGTATGTTCAGGAGAACTTTCTTGATCAGTATGTTTCCAGTCCAACGAGGGAGGAGGCATTGCTGGATCTGGTTCTGGGGAATGAAGTAGGTCAAGTGGAGCAAGTGTCAGTAGGTGAACATTTAAGGAACAGTGATCATAGTATCATAAGGTTTAGATTTGCTATGGAAAAGGACAGGGAGCAATCTAGAGTAAAAATGTTTAACTGGGGGAAGGCCAATTTCAGTGGGATGAAAACGGATCTGGCCCGGGTAAACTGGAATCAAAGATTGGCAGGCAAAACTGTAATAGAACAATGGGCTGCCTTTAAAGAGGAAATAGTTCAAATACAGTTGAGGTACATTCCCACTAGGGAGAAAGGCAGGGCAACTAAAGTCAGAGCTCCCTGGATGACGAAACAGATAGAGAGTAGAAAAAGAGCGCATATAACAGATGTCAGGTTGCAAATACATCTGAGAATCAGGCTATATATAGAAAAGTCAGAGAAGAAGTGAAAAAGAAAATAAGAGGGGTAAAGAGAGGGTATGAGAATAGAATGGCAGCCAACATAAAAAGTAATCCAAAAGTCTTCTATAGGCATATACATAGTAAAAGGGTAGTAAGAGGAGGGGTGGGGCCGATTAGGGACCAAAAAGGAGACCTATGCACGGAGGCAGAGGGTATGGCTGAGGTACTAAATGAGTACTTTACATCTGTCTTCACCGAGGAAGAGGATGCTGCCATAGACATAGTGAAGGAGGAGGTAGTGGAAATACTTGATAGGATAAATTTAATAAAGAGGTATTAGAAATTAATAAAGAGGTATTAGAAAGGCTGGCTGTACAAAGTAGATAAATCACCACGAGCGGATGGGATGCATCCTAGGATGCGAAGGGAATCGAGGACGGAAATTGCGGAGGTACTGGTCATAATATTCCAATCCTCCATAGATACGGGGGTGGTGGCGGAGGACTGGAGAATTGCAAATGTTACACCATTGTTCAAAAAAGGGTGTAAAGATAAACCCAGCAACTATAGGCCAGTCAGTTTAACCTCGGTAGTGGGGAAGCTTTTAGAAACAATAATCAGGGACAAAATTAACTTGGATAGGTATGGATTAATTAAGAAAAGCCAGCACGGATTTGTTAAAGGCAAATTGTATTTAACCAACTTGATTGAGTTTTTTGATGAGGTAACAGTGAGGGTTGATGAGGGTAATGTGGTTGATATAGTGTAACGTGGTTGATATAGTGTAACGTGGTTGATATAGTGTACATAGATTTCCAAAAGGCATTTGACAAAATGCCACATAATAGGCTTGCCAACAAAGTTGAAGCCCATGGAATAAAAGGGACAGTGGCAGCATGGATATGAAATTGGCTAGGTTACAGGAAACAGAGAGTAGCGGTGAACGGTTGTTTTTCAGACTGGAGGAAGTGGTGTTCCCCAGGGGTCGGGTCTAGGCCCACTGCTTTTCTTGATATATATTAATGACTTGGACATGGGTGTACAGGGCACAATTTCAAAATTTGCAGATGACACAAAACTTGGATGTATAGTGAACAGTGAGGAGGAGAGTGATAGACTTCAGGAAGACATAGACAGGCTGGTGAAATGAGTGGACAAGTGGCAGATGTAATTTAACGCAGAAAAGTATGAAGTGATACATTTTGGTAGAAAGAATGAGGAGAGGATATATAAACTAAATGGTACAATCCTAAAGTGGGTGCACGAACAAAGAAACCTGGTGGTATGTGTGCACAAATCGTTGAAAATGGCAGGGCAGGTTGAGAAAGCAGTTAAAAAAGCTTACGGGATCCTGGACTTCATGAATAAAGGTATAGAGTACAAAAGTGTGGAAATTATGGTGAACCTGTACTGTACGGCCCCAACTGGAGTACTGTGTCCAATTCTGGGCACCACACTTTAGGAAGGATGTGAAGGCCTTAGAGAAGATGCAGAAAAGATTCACGAGAATGATTCCAGGAATGAGGGACTTCAGTTACGTTGATAGACTGGAGAAGTTGGGGTTGTTCTCCTTGGAGCAGAGAAGATTGAGAGGAGATTTGATAGAGGTGTTCAAAATCATGAGGGGTCTAGACAGAGTAGATAGAGAGAAACTGTTCCCATTGGCAGAAGTGTCAACAACCAGAGGACACAGATTTAAGGCAAAAGAACCAAAGGTGACGTAAGAAAAAACTTTTTTACACAGCAAGTGGTTAGGATCTGGAATGCACTGCCTGAAAGGGTGGTGGAGACAGACTCAATCTTATCTTTCAAAAAGGGAGTTGGATAAGTATCTGAAGGAAAAATATCTGCAGGGCTACGGGGAAAGGGCAGGGGAGTGGGACTAGCTGAGAGTCGGCACGGGCTCAACGGGCCGAATGGCCTTCTTCCATGCTGTAACCATTCTATGATTCTAAGAGAAAGCCAGTCTATTTATGAAATGGTTTATCCGATATTTAAAAAGCATCAAGCATCCCTCTGGCTGTATTTTTTTTCTATCTGAACTCAGGAAAGCTATTCAACACTCAGCTGCGCTTTGAGATAACCAGTCAACATCCTACATACAGCTGCTTACATGTCCAAATGGCTTTTATTGCTCATCTAGATTCTGCCGTATCATTTGAGACACTTTTACATCCTAAATTCTATTAAAGAATGCCCAACTTGCCCAGATTTATATTTTCCAATAAATGGTTCCTACCAGTCCAGAGCAAGAGGTAACAGTATGAAATAAAATAAATGTATAAATTTTTCTTTAAAAAAAAGAATATTGCTTTCACAAATCACTCATGGTCAAGGTAATAAACTGTCTTTGAACCCACTGGTTTCATAGGAATGTGATGGTACCTTCCATTCTCTGCAAAACAAGCCATCTTTTTTCAAAATCAGGGGCTCACTGGGATAATGAGGATCAAATGCAGCAAAGCCTTGTTAATTAAACAAATGAGATGCAGTCTGAAGCCAAAGACTTCTACTTTATGAAATAATTTGCCCTTAAACCATGTCTTGATAGCTGCATCCATTATACAGGAAACTCTTTGGTATCCGGCACCTACGGGATCGGGATGGTGCCGGTTGATTAAAAATTCCGGTATGCCTACCAAGATACGAGAGCCCCGTTACACAGCACACCGGTTACACGGCCACAGATCCAGGAGTCCCTGTTACACGGCCACAGGTGCAGGAACCCCGGTTACACAGCCACAGATCCAGGAGTCCCTGTTACACGGCCACAGGTGCAGGAACCCCGGTTACACGGCCACTAATATACAGTAAAACTTACCTGAACCTACTCCTGAATTTTGCCGGTTAATAGAGATTTCCGGATATTTAGGTGCCGTTTAAACAAGCGTTTCCTGTATTTAACTGACAGTATCTACCAGATTAACCAAATGCAATGAAGTTTCAAATATAAAGAAACCACAAATCGCAGTAAGCTTTACAGCGAAGGTTTCTACTTAACATTGCTGTGAGAATTCAGGAAAAAAACATGGTCATATTAATAGTTTTCTTTCCTTGCCCCAACAACAGCAGCTGAGTTGGAGCTGTCGAAACCAGATGCCTCTGGCTGTTCTTTATTGAGTAAGGTGGTTGTTATTATGGATATACTGACCCCAATGTATTGAGGTCTGTTGTGGGAGATGCTTAACAATAGATAATCATGCTATTACTAGTATAATGCATTAAAAAAAACTATCCATGAGGGTCTATAGGACATTTAAAAACAATACCTTTTTTCTTTATTAGTAATAAGTTAGCACTAACCTGAGCAGCCATATCAACCAGCTGTGGAAGCCTGAGGTATTTGCCCATCTCCCCTTTAAGGAAATCCAATAAACTTCCTGTAATAGCAAACCATTCAAAAGATAAGAAAGCAGTAACACTTCAGGCTCCAACTTGAATTACTGTCTATGATATTCTGTTCTAATCCGTCTGCTTGACAAAAGTGAGTTATAGGGCAACAAAGCAGATTTTTTTTTTTAATGCTCATCGAGATGAGGGATGTCACGGTCAAGCATTGCCAGGTCAGGTACAGCACATTTCGATGCACAGCCAAGTTTCACTCAGCGTAAGCTCAACGAACAGCACCTCGTCTTCCGATTAGGCACTTTACAGCCTTCCGGACTCAATATCGAGTTCAACAATTTCAGATCATAACCTCGGCCCCTATTATATTTTTATATATTTTTTATCCACACCTTTGGTTTGTGCCTTTTCCTTTCTCTCTCCCACATGGCAGCCGTCTCTCATTCTGCCAGCGCATTTCACACTTCATTTGGAGCCCATCTTTTGTCTCTACCTGTCCTATTACCATTTCGTCTCGTCTTGAATATCTCTTAATGTCTCTTCACCTCTCAGACCGTCCCTTTTGTTTTTTCATCCCCTCCCCCATTTCCCAGCCCCCAAACTGGCCTTTTAATCTGTTTCATTTCCTACTTTTTTCTCAGTTCTGAAGAAGGGTTTCGACCTGAAACGTTAACTCCGTTTCTCTCTCCTCGGATGTTGCCTGGCCTGCTGAGTTTTTCCAGCATTTTCTGTCGTTATTTCAAGTTTCACTCCACTTTGCCACCAGATATGCCTCGGCCTTCAACATCAGAAGAGCCCAGCTGCACCACTGCACCATTTTTTCTTTTCCCCCACACCAAGCATCCGTTGGTCTCTCGGACTGTGATTGACGATTAGCGTTGAAATTCACTTTGGGCCTTTACAGACAGCAGACTTTTATTCCATCAATCTAGCCTGGATTTGAACCCAGGCTCCAGAGGTGAAAGGTCAGTGTCTAAGCCACAGTACCACCCAGTTTCCCCACAAAGCAGTCTTCCACACAGTGATCCCACGGAACAATGGGCCAGTCTTAGCAGTAAACAGAATTTGACAGACATGCTCTGCTATACACGTGCTTTGCTATTGTCAGCACACAGGACTACAGTTTGTTTTCAGCATGAAGACAGCAGCACACCTCCCACCAACAGCACACTATATAAAAATAAAGCAGGCAAACTCAGCACCTCTGCCAGCCCTAGGACCGAACTATTCGTGGTCCGAAAGGTGGCGGTTAGGAGTGAGGGAAATGCAGGCCTCTTTATAGAAAGACTTGAACAATTTGCTGACTTTTATTTTTTTAATGGACACTTGTTTTCTTTATAATAGTGTAGCACTGTTTAGGGGGTTCTTCCCACCACTATCAAAGCTACTGAGATCTCGAACTCTTAGGGGGGAATTTTACCAGCATTCAGGGGGCGGGTTTGGAGATGGGTCATCCGACAAAATTGCAAAGATTGACAGCAGGTCGGAAATCCGCTGTCAACCCGCCTCCAATCAATCATCCCAGGTGTCGGGTCCCTGATTTGCGCATGGACCCAACACCTAGTGGCAAGAAGAAGATTATAGGCACTTAACTGCTTTTTGGCATAAAAATAAACCTAAAAAGGTGACTCAACCGTGGATAACGAGGGAAATTAGGGACAGCATAAAATCAAAAAAAAGGGCATATCAACTGGCAAAAAAAGCACCAGACCGGAAGATTGGGGGCAGTACAGGATACAGCAAAAGAGGACAAAGGGATTAATCAGGAAGGGGAAAATAGAATACGAAAGTAAACTTGCAGCAAACATAAAGACAGACTGCAAAAGCTTTTATCGGTATATCAGGAGGAAAAGACTGGTAAAATCCCAAGTCGGTCCCTTGCAGTCCGATTCGGGAGAATATATAATGGAGAATAAGGAAATGGCAGACCAATTAAACTCATACTTTGGTTCTGTATTCACAAAGGAGGACACAAATAACCTCCCAGGAATATCGGCAAACATAGGGACTAATGAGAGGGAGGAGCTGACAGAAATTAGTATCTCTAGGGATATGGTGTTGGGTAAGTTGAGGGGACTGAAGGCCGACAAATCCCCGGGGCCTGATAAACTACATCCTAGGGTACTTAAGGAGGTGGCCCTGGAGATAGCAGATGCTCTAAGGATCATCTTCCGGAACTCCATTGACTCGGGAACAGTACCCGTGGATTGGAGGGTAGCTAATGTTACCCCAATATTTAAAAAGGGGGGTAGAGAGAAAGCAGGGAATTATAGACCAGTAAGCCTTACATCGGTTGTGGGCAAAATGCTAGAGTCCATTATTAAGGATAAAATAGCGGAGCACTTGACAAATGGGGAAAGGATCGGACAGAGTCAACATGGATTTACAAAGGGTAAATCGTGTTTGACTAATCTGCTGGAATTTTTTGAGGAAGTAACTGGTAAAATAGATGGGGGAGAGCCAGTGGATGTGGTGTACCTTGACTTCCAGAAAGCCTTCGATAAGGTTCCACACAAAAGATTATCATGCAAAATTAAGGCTCATGGGATTGGGGGCAAAGTATTAACGTGGATAGAGAACTGGCTGGCGGATAGAAAACAGAGAGTTGGAATAAACGGCTCGTTTTCGGAGTGGCAGGCAGTGACCAGCGGGGTGCCGCAAGGATCTGTCCTGGGACCCCAGCTGTTCACAATATATATAAATGATCTGGATCAGGGAATTGGATGCAATATTTCCAAATTCGCTGACGACACTAAACTAGGAGGAGGGGTGGGCTCTGATGAGGATGTCAGGAGGCTACAGTGCGATTTGGACAGGTTGGGGGAATGGGCGGATACGTGGCAGATGCACTATAATGTGGATAAATGCGAGGTTATCCACTTTGGGGGTAAAAACAGGAGGGTAGATTATTATCTAAATGGCAATAGATTGGGAGATGGGGAAGTGCAGAGGGACCTGGGTGTTCTTGTGCACCAGTCACTGAAGGAGAGCATGCAGGTGCAACAGGCGATTAAGAAGGCAAATGGTATGTTGGCCTTCATATCAAGGGGGTTCGAGTATAGGAATAGGGATACCTTACTACAGCTGTACAAGGTGCTGGTGAGACCGCATCTGGAGTATTGTGTACAGTTTTGGTCGCCCCATCTGCGGAAGGATGTTCTTGCCATGGAAAGAGTGCAACGGCGATTCACCAGGCTGATACCTGGAATGGCGGGAATGACCTACGAAGAGAGATTAAATAGTTTGGGCTTGTACTCACTGGAGTTTAGAAGATTGAGAGGGGATCTCATCGAAACATATAAAATTATGGCAGGCCTGGACAGGCTGAATTCAGAGAGAATGTTTCCAATGGCCGGGGAGCACAGAACCAGGGGCCACAGTCTAAAAATAGCGGGCAAATCATTTAAAACAGAGATGAGGAAGAATTTCTTCACTCAAAGAGTGGTGAGCCTGTGGAATTCCCTGCCACAGAGGGCTGTGAAGGCTAATTCAATAAATATTTTCAAGAGAGAATTGGATATATTTCTGAAAGCTAAGGGGATTAAGGTTTACGGAGAAAAGGCGGGGACGGGGTACTGAACTGGTAAGATCAGCTATGATCTCAGACGAAGATCAGCCATGATCTCATTGAATGGCGGAGCAGGCTCGAAGGGCCGAATGGCCTACTCCTGTTCCTATCTCTATGTTTCTATGTTTCTATGTTTAACAGGTTGTTAACAGGCAGTTAAGAGGCTTTTTGCAATTTTGGCAGGTCTACTGCAGGCTTCCCGACGTCCGGACACCACACCAGGTAATGCTGTGGAACTACTGTAATGTTTGTGCATTGATGACAGCTGCAGAAGTGGTGTGAAGGATCCAGTGGTACACTGGTTAGTTTCAGAGGTAAGAAAATGTTGGGAAAATCATTTTTAATATATTTAGACTTTTCTGTAGGTTACAAGTTTTGAAGTGTTTGTGTAGTCCCGCCTCATTGGGGGAACCTCTCTCACCAGTGACAGATCGCTTCTGTAACCTCACCTGCAGCTACCATCTGTTCTAGCCTAAGGAGGGAGTCACTGAAGAGCCTGGGTGCAAGGGCTCACCTTTGTACAGTGATTGTCAGTGTTTGCAGCACCTCAATGCTGTCAAAATCTGAAAAATCAGCTGCCAAAAACAATTGTGCGTGGCCCCTTTAAGAAAACTGGCAGATGACCCATCATCAACTGACGTCATCTGATACCGGTTTTCTCCTAATTGGCCGGCAAGCCCGCAGGGCGGGTTTAACAAGGCCAGTTGACGCAAAATTGCGTCTGTGCGTCGGACGTCGTTGGGGGCAGGATTGGAACCCGGAAGGCAGCTGACCCGCTCCCAAGCCGCATCGAGGGGAAAAATCGTGGCCTTACTGTTTATTTGGGACTGGGTGCAGTAAAAAGCAGATAGCAAGGCCTGGAGGTTGTGGGTCCACACTTGAGTGTCGTTCTAGAGTTCTAGCACCAGTGCCAAAAGAACAAAACCGTTTTTCTGACAAACAATGTATTCATATCTTGCTATTCAGCTTACCTGTTAAGATATCAGTAGCAGACAACAATACTTGATCAAACTTGAAAGTAAAACCATGGGTTTTTCCCCTAAACCTGAATCAACATCAAATCCGGTTTCATTTTTTTCCATAACTAGTTGAAACCCATGTTTTTTGAGACAGGCTGAGAAGTCTTGAAGTAGAATCTTTCAGACAGGCATCAAAAGACATAAAAGGCAATTTAATAATTTGAGTCCAAGAAAAATGAAGATTAATTTCTTGCCTTCCTCATTGCTCAATGGCTTCTAAATTGGTGATCATCAGCAGTCTATAATATAATCTTAACAGTTCACCACAACATGAGACCCAAGCATCAGTAATGCATGAGCTTTCTATTTTTGCAATCAATATTAACAATTTTCTTCAGATCAACTGAGGACGGTAGCAGTATTTTTATACTGAAATATTTCATAAAGTATATTCAACAAATTCAATCAATTAAAGTTGCTTTTACATTGGGCTCAGTGAGGTACTAGGGCCACCAGCGCCAGACCAAGATGTCCCAACCACTGACCAAAGCAAAACCGACAAGTTTACTTTAAGGTGCTGGCGATGACAGACCCAAATGCCAGGAGCTGGCTACGCTCGGCCCCATTAAACCCAATACAAAACCAGTTTTAAACCTGCCTGTTCCTTCCCGAACACTTACAGTACTTATCAGAAACTCATTCACATAGAATCTTTGTAGATACTATATAAAAGAAAAGACATGCAAATTTGGACAAGCTAAAAGGTCTTCCAGCGCTGAAAACCTTTTGTTCCCCTCCCCTCTGTCAAATTGGAATTGACCCAAGAGACTCCTTGGCATCCATAGCAACCGCCCCCCCCTCCACAACCTCCCCCTCCAATACCTTTGCTCCTCACTGTGGTCTCAGGGTTTCAAATCCAACACACGACAGTGAGATCAGATTCCTGCAAAGTCATGTTTAATGTATGGCTTATCACTCAGCCAACCAGTTCGTTTTCAATAATTCTCCTCTAGTCTTTATTTGAAGTGAACCCGCTTTACATATTCATACGCAGTGGACAATTGGGGAACTTTACTGGTCATGGAGGCGCAGAACGGAACAGAAGCTAGAGGCTTGCATCTCCTCAGGGTACTGAACCGAGAGCAAATCTTTAAACCAAACAGGATTACCATATCTGTTTATTCAGCGGATTTCAAGGATTTTCTATGATGGCACATTTCCATAATGATTATTAGAATTTTTTTTTAATACACAGAAATACATTTTCCAGGTACTATGAGAACCAAAAAAAGGTGCAGAGTTTGAAAAAACGTTCCGTACCCCTACATAGTGCTCCAGTGCCATTGATGCTTGTGGACTGCTCTCACACGAATCGGTCACAAATCCCAAGTTAAATTGCTGGATTTACTAAGGTGTGCAGCAAAGAAAACACAATAATTTTTTTTTTAATGACTTTTCCTCAGCTGCCAGCCTTAGTGAATCTGACAAGAACTTCAAGGGTTAAGATGCGATTACACAAATTAGGGTTGTATTCCCTGGAATTTAGAAGGTTAAGGGGTGATCTGATCGAAGTTTTCAAGATATTAAGGGGAACAGATAGGGTAGATAGAGAGAAACTATTTCCGCTGGTTGGGGAATCTAGGACCAGGGGGCATAGTCTAAAAATTAGAGCCAGACCTTTCAGGAGTGAAATTAGGAAACACTTCTACACACAAAGGGTGGTAGAAGTTTGGAACTCTCTTCCGCAAACGGCAATTGATGCAAGATCAATTGTTAATTTTAAATAGGAGATTGATAGCTTTTTGTTAACCAAAGGTATCAAGGGATATGGACCAAAGGCGGGCATATGGAGTTAGGTCACAGATCAGCCATGATCTCACTGAATGGCGGAACAGGTTCGAGGGGCTCAATGGCCTCCTCCTGTACCTATATTCCTAAGATTACTTTGCTATTGTCACCAGATAGGTGAAACCTGGTGCAACTAGCACAACACGCAATATAAAATATAATACAATAGCAATGCAACAACATAAAAGCACATTTTACCCATCAGTATCTTATTTAGTCCTATACAGAATTTATATTTAAAAAATCTTAGGGCAATAACATGATAAGACGTAATTGGCTGTGGTTTACCAGAGCCAATTACATCTTATCGAAATATTACTGGCCGCTATAAAGGGAGCACAATTTCAAAAGGCACCAAAATCTAGGTAACCATAAACTCAAAGATGCAACAGTATCAAAACCCATTTAAAATTCATGTAGGAAATCTCTTTTTATGCCCTATTTCCAATGAATCGCTATACAAGCAAAAATGAACCTTCTCACAGAAAAAAAGTATAGCATTGTGAAGCGTTTTTCCTCTGAGGGAGAAAATCAACTCATATTTTAGTCCCAGACTCCATTCGTATTTACTTCATTATTTACTTATTTTACAAACAATTGTTTTTAAAGAACGCTAGGTCTTATTCCAGTGAAGACAAATACACCAGT
Organism: Somniosus microcephalus; assembly: GCF_052327205.1. Classification (NCBI taxonomy): domain Eukaryota; kingdom Metazoa; phylum Chordata; class Chondrichthyes; order Squaliformes; family Somniosidae; genus Somniosus; species Somniosus microcephalus. The sequence continues at coordinate 173,127,687 of NC_140999.1, read as the reverse complement.
GTTTAGCCTTTAGTGATGAATATCCTGTTCGGTTCCATATGTAATTACCTTTGCTCATGTACTCGGTAACAATGTAGATTGGCTCTTCGGAGACGACAGCGTACAGTTGTACCAGTTTGTCATGCCGAAGTTTTTTCATGATCTGGGCCTCCTGCAGGAAAGCCTCTGGAGACATCGTACCAGGTTTTAAAGTCTTAATTGCTACCTTTGTTGTTCCATTCCAAGTTCCTAGAACATAGCATAACATGTGTAAAGGGCTGGTACAAACAAAATACCAATTCTGCTCTGTATTTCCCCCCTCACCCCTGGTCTCCTCTCTCCATGCACATAAAACCATACAGTAATGTATGGCAACTCCTGTTCTTACCAGGGCCTCTTGCACCCAACAACAACAACAACTTGTATTTATACACAGGAAACTCTTTATTATCCGGCACCAACGGGACCGGCGTGGTGCTGGTTTATCAAAAAGTCCGGATTACAGAGAGATATAGTTAAAAGGTACGAGAGCTCCGTACACAGCAACAAATCCAGGCTTCCCTGTTGCTTAGCAGCATGTGCAGGGACTCCAGCCACAGACCAAGCATCCCTGTTGCTTAGCAACAAGTGCACGAACCCCAGTTACACAGCCACTAATATGAAGTAAAACTTACCTGAACCTACTCCTGAATTTTGCCGGTGAACAGAGATTTCCGGTTATTGAGGTGCCGGTTAAAAGAGAGTTTCCTGTAGCATCTTTAATGTAGTAAAACGTCCCAAGGTGCTTCACAGAAGTGTTTTAAAACAAAATTTGGCACCGAAATGACCAAAAGCTTGATCAAAGAGGTAGGTATTAAGGACTGTCTTAAAGGAGGAAAGAGAGGTAGCGAGGCGGAGAGATTTAGGCAAGGAATTCCAGAGCTTAGGGCCTAGGCAACAGAAGGCATGGCCACCAATGGTTGAGCAATTAAAATCAGGAATGCTCAAGAGGCCAGAATTAGAGGAGCGCAGATATCTCAGGGGGTTGTGGGGCTGGAGGAGATTACAGAGATAGGGAGGGGTGACAAGGATGAGAATTTTAAAATCGAGGCATTGCTTAACCGGGAGCCAATATAGGTCAGCGAGCACAGGAGTGATGGGTGAACGGGATTTGGTGCGAGTTAGGACACGGGCAGCCGATTTTTGGATGACCTCAAGTTTACGTACGGCAGAATGTGGGAGGCCAGCCAGGAGTGCATTGGAATAGTCAAGTCTAGAGGTAACAGAGGTACGATGCTTTCTTCAGCCAAATTATGGGATAGTCCAGAGACTTCATCCCAATCATTCTGAGTGACTGATCTAATGACCATGACAAGGCCATTAACTTATCAGGGACAGAATCATAGTATGCGATCCCCAAATCACCAGTAAAAAGAAATCATAGAATCCCATGTATTTAAAATGGATTTTGATTTTCAATCACCATACGTTTTCACAACACCCGCTCCTCAATGAAGTCTAACAGTGCGCTGTTTCAACAAGACTCCACTTGTTGCTCCAGTGAAGAACTGACAAAGCACAAAGAACTGGATTATCAGGCAGTTTTAGGACTTCAGCTCAGATCCATCCATTTACTAAATCAGCACTTTTATAACTACACTACTTTATACATATATAAGATTCTGCGGGGGATTGACAGGGTAGATGCTGAGAGATTGTTTCCCCTGGCTGGAGAGTCTAGAGCCAGGGGTCACAGTCATAGAAACATAGAAACATAGAAGATAGGAGCAGGAGTAGGCCATTCGGCCCTTCGAGCCTGCTCCGCCATTCAATGAGATCATGGCTGATCATCCAAATTCAGTACCCTGTCCCTGCCTTCTCCCCATATCCCTTGATCCCTTTAGCCTTAAGAAATAAATCCAACTCTTTCTTGAATATATTTAATGAACTGGCCTCCACCGCCCTCTGTGGCAGAGAATTCCACAGGTTCACCACTCTCTGGGTGAAGAAATTCCTCCTCATCTCTGTCCTAAATGGCTACCCCTTATCCTTAGACTATGACCCCTGGTTCTAGACTCCCCGGCCATCAGAAACATCCTTTCTGCATCTAGTCTGTCCAGACCTGACAGCATTTTATAGGTTTCGATGAGATCCCCTCTCAATCTTCTAAACTCCAGTGAGTATAAGCCCAATTGACACAATCTCTCCTCGTACGTCATTCCTGCCATCCCAGGTATCAGCCTGGTGAATCTTCGCTGCACTCCCTCCATGGCAAGAACGTCCTTCCTCAGGTAAGGTGACCAAAACTGCACACAATACTCAAGGTGCGGTCTCACCAAGGCCCTGTACAACTGCAGCAAGACATCCTTGTTCTTGTACTCAAACCCTCTTGCTACAAAGGCCAACATACCATTTGCCTTCTTAACCGCCTGCTGCACCTGCATGCTTACCTTCAGCGACTGGTGCACAAGAACACCTAGGTCTCTTTGCACTTCCCCTTCTCCCAATCTATTGCCATTCAAATAATAATCTGCCTTCCTGTTTTTGCCACCAAAGTGGATAACCTCACATTTATCCACATTATAGTGCATTTGCCATGTTTCTGCCCAATCACCCAACCAGTCTCAGGATAAGGGGCCAGCCTTTTAGGACTGAGATGAGGAGGAATTTCTTCACCCAGAGAGTGGTGAACCTGTGGAATTCTCTGCCCCAAAGTGCCGTGGTTGCTGAGATGGATAGATTTTTGGACTCCAGAGGAATTAAGGGATATGGGGATAGGGCAGGAAAGTGGAGTTAAGGTCGAAGATCAGCCATGATCTTATTGAATGGCGGAGCAGGCTCGAGGGACCATATGGCCTACTCCTGGTCCTAATTTTTAATGTTCTTATACATCGCTCAATCTTTTATAAAGATCCAATGTTATTGCACAATGTGTTGCACATATTTATCACATATTTACCACCCACAACCCACCATGAAATGAAGCTTTCATGTTTTGCTAAATCTAATTACCAAGTGACGACACAAAAAAAAAATGGTTTCTAATAATGCATAAATAAACTAAGGATTTAACAGACACCATGAATTTAGGAAAAGAAAAACCTGTTTGACAAAAAAAGGGCCGACGATGATGAAATAAAAAACAAAAATGTTGGAAACACATTACAGTACAGTCATCATCTGTAAACAGCGAGGACAGGTTAACATTTTGGGTGTCGACCCTTTCATCAGAACTGGAAAGTGCTGTTGAAACTCGCCTTCTCTCTTCACAGACGCTGATGGACCTCCTGTATTTCCTGTTGTTATTTCAGATTTCCAGCATTTGCAGTTTCTTTTTATTTGTGCTGACAGAGCTGATGTGAAACATTCAGGGCAGTGCGAGACAAAGCAATATCCCTATTGGGAATGTGACAAGCTCTGCAAAATGTGCAGACATTTTGAGGCATATATTATCTAATTTCTTAAACCCATGTTACATCTCTGCTATCATTGGGTTAGACTGTAATAGCATTGGAATATCCAATCACAAAAACAGTAAGCAAAGCAGGCTGACACTGGCATTATACTATTCTAAAAGGCAACTTATTTAAAATCTATGACTGAGACAGAGATGAGGTTGAAGCAGTTGTTCATATTTCCCCATCAACGCAATCTTTCCAGCAATACAGTAACATACACCATCTCTATTATCAGACAGAATGTCAGGTCACTTACCCATCCATACTTCTCCAAAACAACCCTGCCCAAGCTTCACTTCCAATCTCAAGGATTCCCGTGGGATCTCCCAAGCATCTTTAGCTAATCCCTGGGTCTGTGGTTTCACAGTTGGACAAACAGTTGTCAACCGATGACACAAACCATCGGCGTGCTCTGAAAAGAAAGACCACAAGCCAGCGTAAACATCTCATTAACCTTCAAAGCACTTGGCCCAGCACGTGCTATGCTAACCTTGCCCGGCTCCCCTCATTTAGCACAAGAGTGGCCAAGCTTTTCATCTTTGTGGGCTGCTTAGGTATATGCTGTGGTATTTCACAGGCCGCATGTCAAGTTTAAAATCAATGTTTCCCATTTATTTCCATATATGTCAAGCTGCATTCACTGACAGATCTTGGCATTGTGTTTTAGGATTTATCCCCCAAGGCAACAGACCCTCCCAAACCTCCAGGCTCATGAAAGTCAAACAGGACAAGCCTGCAAGTAAGAAATATAGGGATAATTGTTCTGATTTAGTGGTCCCAGCACACAGCTTCATGCAACGGGGGTGCAAACCGGAAATTTGAGCCTGGGAGGTCATTGCGTCTGATTTGCGGATGCGTCATTTTTCTGAAACCCCATTTTGCAGTCTGACTCAAAAAGTGCCAGAGATAATATTAGCATGATTTAGGAAAATCATGCAGGCCGTGAATCGGGCCTGCTGACCTCAGCACCAGAATTCCAAGTAAACACTCGCGTCACGCAATGTTCTGTGCCTGGAACGCATGCACGCATAGAAATAAGCTGCCTGGGCTTCGTGGGCTGCATGCCACCCACATTCTGCAGCCTGGACACCCTTCATTTGGCAAAACAAAAGTTAACAAACTTACAGTAAAGCATCCTTACAAAGTAAGGAAACCAGGGCAGATTTTCTGTTTCCTGTGCCTGGGTATAATTGGACTGCCTAGATGTGGTGTGTAGAGGAAAATCGGGTGGTGAGAAGCCCATGCCCAGATTTCTTCTATACACTGCACCCAGGTGGTCCAACATGAGCCAGTGCAGGAGCAGGAAAATATGCCCCACTATCTTTAAGATTCGATTGTTGGGGGTATAGAATGTTCTAAACAAGAGATGTGCTGCCGTTACACACTTTCGTTTTAGCAACATTCCTTCTATGACAAACGTAAGCACAGTAGGGGGAATTTCCTGACTTTGTCATTCCAGCGGGAAGCCTAACCTGCCAATAGCACATATCAGAGATTTGGGTGCACGCTATGCAATGTGCCATCAAATTTCCAATACGTGCACCTGGGGAACAAAGCTCCCCGTCAGAAGAATGCAGTGGTAAAATTATCCCTTCCTATATCCTCTCTCGAAACGTCCAACAAAGTGGTACCTTATTTAATTTATGAAATACCCTCATCATTTATAAAAAATGATGATGCATTTTCCTTTCCAGTGAAGGGGATGCACCCTCAAATTTTAATACTCACTTTTATCTTTTATTCCCAATGAGTCAGAGAGGTGGGCAATCTTTTTGCAGTCCTCTGTCAATGTCCTCTTGGACCAACCACCATTAGACACATTTCACCACATTGAGAGCAATCAATCCAATTTTTTTCTTCTCCTCCCACCCCACTCTGCCCAATGCCTCCTTGCATGGCCTGGCTCAGGTCAAGAACTTGGACAGCATGTTAAACTGCGGCTCTCTCTCTGTTCAGGTGGACGGGAAAGATGCAATGGCATTGTTCAAAGAAGAGCAGGAATTTCTGGTGTACTGGCCAGCATTCAGTTCTCAACCATCAAAAATAGATTTAACTGGTCATTCATCTCATTTGCTGTTTGTGTGATCTGGCTGTGCATATATTAGCTGCCATACTTGCCTGCAGAACATGGATTACACTTAAAAATACAAAGGATGTGAAGCACCTGGAATATCCTATAAGTCAAAAGCTCCTTCTTTCTTGTATTAATGCAAGTTGTTTTACTGTATTTACTTATGCACATAAAGAACTTCTGTTGAGCACAGTTTTCGATTTACTTTCAGGACAGCAGCACTGCAGGTTTTTTCAGGGAGGTTTGGAGGATATTCCCCACACATACTCTCCGAGGATGGGTAGGTGGCTTGGCTCATTTTGTTTAGTTTAGACAGATGTATGTGCTTTGTTCTACAGCTCTCACAGGCGTGTGTTCTCAACGAATATATAGATTCACTCATGGTTGTAATGAGACCCTAGGTGGTGGGCTTCCTGCGAGTTTCACTCCTGCAGTAGTACCAGCAATTCTTATTTCCCTTTACTGATTTTTAAACTGTAAGCAAACAATGAATTAAAAACTGAAAATATCTAAGTTGTTGTTCAAAGTGAAATTCTATTGAAGTTCTTTGTACCTGCGATTTAACAGCAGTATTGGCGTTGTCTATAGCAAGCAGGCCTCTGGATCTGTTTTGCTGTCAGCAGTTTTGTTGCATCAGCATTGTGAGGCGTGCAGTATATGAACAGTGCCCCAGTGATATTCAGACTGGTGCAATATGTTATTTCTACTGCTGCTAGGCGTGTAAAGAAAAGTCGCAACAGATTTATAACAGTAAAAATAATAATTCCATTCAAAATCGCCAATGTATTGTGGAAAGACATCTTCGTCACTATGTTTGTGCATTGGCATTTCTTTAGAACTTACTTGAATAGTGGATTACCAGCTGCTGCAGGTTTTCAAACTGTGTTCGTGAAGTAATGTAGAAGCCACCTTTATCCAGTTTACGAATCTTGTAGTGCTTCACATTCAGTCCTTTTGCATTGTCATAGTCAGACACAGAGAGGCAGTAAGCACCTGGATAAAAGGAAGTGAAATATTACTCTATAAGCATACAAGAGCTTTATATCACACTACACTTCCAGTTTAATATTATTGAGACACTTGCATCAAGTTATTGTGGCTACCAATTTTATCTGAATCTTGATTTGCCCTGCATAGTATACAGTGGGTTTCTGCCAGGCCAAGGCTGATATTATGTTACAGGTGAGGTCTTCGGAGAGTCAGTTAACTGAACCACTCTCCTGTATTTAGTTGTGGATAGTACAAGCAGTCTTTCTGTAAACCAGTTGCACTGGGGGTTGACTATTCTGTGTTAATGTAGACTGACCTGGATACTTTTGCCAGTGCGCATGCCCAAAATACTATCAGCATTTGTACTGTCATAACGACACTACACAACAGTGAGTTGACTAGACTCAGGAAAACCAAATGCCCTCAGGAAGACTTCTAGTCTTAAAAAGAAATCCTGCGAGTACATCATGCTGTCACCACCAGTTGCACACAAGTAGCACTATGAGAGCCAGGGACCAACACAGCAGCTAGCCTGGGGCAAGTTAACTTCCTGTTTGAACATGTTGAGAAATAAAGGTACCAGCCAATTTGCAAGAAATGCCTATATATTTATGACTTCCTCCAATCTTCCATTGTTGTTACGTGGAACAGTCACTGCATTTCAAAGTTATGCGGAGTGCTTTGAGTCATTTCACCTATATAAATGGAAGTTTTTCCTTCCTTTATTGTTTGCTTTCTCTCTATACCTGATGCTTTGTTGCCTGTTGTAGCTCTTCCCCCATCCCAATGATGAATTCCTCATCTATGCCTTTGCCCGTAATTAGCGGTCAGCAGCGAGGCAAAGGCGCTCGCCGCTGGCCTCGAAGAAAGCTGCCCACAGAGATCTCGCGATCTCTATGGCGAGAAGCATGACTTTCTCGACGTGCAATTGATTGTAGCACTCTGTAATGGGAATTCCCAGTGAAGAGCTGCAGTGACGTCAACAAGCTGTATAAGTAGCCAATCACATTGAAGAATTCTCACAGACAGCAAAACAGGAAATGATAAGCAGCTTTTATCCGGACTTTTTAAAAATGTTACAGAGAGTGAAATAAAGATTGGGGCTTTTACATGGAGATAAGGTAGAAGCTGAAATATCATGAACTAACTTTAAAAAAAAATGATTAAAGTTTTAAAAAAATTGTAATTTTTATCATAATGGAGAAATTTGACACTCCACAAATATAAAAATTAGTTTTTCAGGGCCACAACGGTTATTTAGCTGTTAAAAGCCCAATTACTCCTATTCCAACAAGGCTTAACATTTAACGGAGTATTTATCAGCGATATTACCATGGAAAAGCTCAAGTGGGTACGGGGTGGGGGGGGGGGGGGTCCACAGTGCATCCTGTGTTGGAGCAGTAAATGACTGAACACAACTTCAGGATTTCCTCGTTTAGATGCGCGTGCGCTAAATCCTGAAGTTGCGGTCAGTTTCTGAGGGGTAATAACGACAAACGGCGACAGTTTCATTGTCATTACCCACTGCAAAATCCGAGCCCTTATGTTTAGGTCCCAGGGTTCACAAACTGTTGTTGGTGAATGAAAAAATTACTTGCACAAGGTAACCAGAAACCCCATGCACTAAGTGTCAAGTAGCTTCGAAAATAAAATCTTCAGCTTTGCTCAGACAACCCAACAACCCACCTGCTCTGTCTCACTGAAATCCATTTCATGCCAGCTTGCAATGAAACATTAGAACTGAGAGCATGACACACTTATTAAAGCTGATTTTGCTGAATATAACTGGTTGGGGACTGTAATTATATATTTAGATCATTTCCAGCATGTCCCTGCTTGCATCATTGATCCAAATTCCAGATTAACTTACCTGTACAGATTTTTCTGTTTATCACCTGAAGCTTCCTGCAAGCACAATGTTGGACATTTTCTTTTATGGTTTTCCAAATGCCATCAACAAATTATATTCCCAGTCATGTTTCCTCACCTCTAACTCAGCAGGCAGAATATGCCCGTCTCTAAATTGTTCATTAATTTAAAAAGCTCTGCATTACCAGGAGTATGCAGTTTACAAGGAGACATAATGGAATTGTGAGTATTACCAAAGATGGCAGCTCATTGTTACGTTGAACAATATTCTGCTTAAAAAGCAGCATTTTCAATGCAGCGTGTACTTACAAAGAAGCTGTTTTCAAGGGCATTAAATTAGAGCTAGAATAAAAATGACCAGAGACTGTATCTGTCTGCCGTCATCTTTTATGTCGTCCTGTTGGTAGCTTTCCCGGGATCAGTGCAGAATCCAATTCTCAAGCCAAAATTCCTGATAGCACAAGGCTTTTAGCATACCATGTTTGTGATTCCAGACATTCTTTCAGTACGTTTGCAGCTGTTGTCAATCCATGGATGTTGGATTTTTTAATATAAAAAGGACTGGGAGAAAGGCTTCCTTTCAAATGTTCTCTAGCAAAATTGTCTAAGCTTTCTATTTCTCTATGCTCAATATTTCATCATGTGCAGGGCTCCACTGGGAAAACCAATTAGAAAAAGCTTTGAGATTGGAGCTGCAGGATTCTGTAATGTCTAGAGGTTTGGGAAACACCTCAAAGCTGCACAGATAAAGATGACTTGTGGCATTACGTACAAAAAGTTTAAGCTTCATTTAAATATTTCCCCTCTTCTCTTGAAGGCATCAACATGTTGCTGGGTGCAGGTCCATCGGTGCCAGTGCCCTATAGGTACCCCAGTCAAGTGGCTATTCTTTATGTGTAAGCCTAGATAATGAGTGTCAGCGTGCTATTCAACTGAGGGAAGAGTAACCTCACAGGCAGGCTGAATTATCTTCTCACCCAACGTCCACACAAATGCCCTTTCCAACAAAGGTCACTAGACAGCAAGCAAGAGCAGAACCCTAACTGATTTCTTACCGCACTAACCCTATTCCAATTGTAGTGTCCCTGCTGCCACTCCAGCTAAAGGCAAGTGCAGCATCTGTACCACTAACTGGCTTAGATCAGGTAATGGGGGACAGATTAGGGACAGAACTTTGTAGCTACCTGATCTGTACAGCTGAATGCCAAATTGAGCAGTACCTTAAACCACTAAGTGTTCTAAATTAGTATTTCAAAAAGAAATCTGGAAATAAACCCCCAAACCACTTCCCCAAGACGTACCTGCCTACCATCGAGTTTTATGTGAACAAGCAGCTCCTTCAGGGAGTGTCCATGTTTATGGATAAAATCAGGTTGCAGACATTGAATTTTAACAAGGAAAGTCATTAAAATATATTGACCACGATCATTAATCCACTTTTCACCCAAGTGACCACTCTTTAACGGTGAGCCTTGACAGTGTATGTTAATGAGCCATTTTACATGGAACGCATCACAGCTATTCATGTCCTCATCAGATGCCGACATAGGCATATCTCCAGCATAGGTCACTGGACAGTGATCAGGAGTAAAAACCCTGGCTGATTTGTTTTGTCTCCCTGACCCAATTGTAGATCAGTTGTCTCAGCACAGTCCAGTTACTGAACTGGGGGCCTTCTTGGTCCTTATGGCTTGACACCACACTGGCAGTGCAACTGAGTTAGGGGGGGGGGGGAGGATGTTAAATGAACATACCTAATTGACAATCGAAAATGACTGCACAAAATTTCAATGCATAACAATCTCAACTGAACTCATTTTAATTCTTCCCCTAAAAGAATTGATAATATTGAATTGTATATGACTTACAACATGGATATTTGAGAGCGATTAGGAGAACTCAGAAAACTGCTGGAGCATGGAATGATTTGCCGCAAGGAATGGTTGAGGCAGAGACAATTGTAGCTTTTAAGAGAAAATTGGATAAACATTTGAAGCGGAGAAAGACACAAGGCTCTGGGGAGAGATTGGGATTAGATCTGGATTGCTCTAGCAAATAATTGACAGCAACACGATGGACTGAATGGACTCCTGCTGTGCTGTAACTTTCTATGGTTCTATTAAATCGAGCAGTCAAACATAGCTGGGAAGAGCCCCTGAAATTAATTGAAACCTTTTGATTTTTTTTGGCTGCAAAAGAAAGAAACCTTATTGCATTTGAGGTTTTAACTTGCAACTATGGGCCATTTTCCTAATACCACCACAAAATAGTATATGTATAGGAAGTTCTAACTAAAACAATGAAATCCATAAGACTGTACATACAAAAACATCTCCATGGATATTCCATCAATATTTACATGAATTAAGTTCTGCATTATGCCAAACCAAAAAAAAATTGAGTGAAATGAATCATTAAGGCCCTTGTTGCAGGCCCTTCTTCACCATCAAAACACAAGGCAAAATTCAGCTTTAAGACTGTATCACATAAATTGCCAACCATCAGTGGTTTATGTGTTTCTTCAGCCCTGTTAGGGTACCAGCAGTAGTGCTAGGAAAACAGCTTTCTGCAGCCTAAGGCACATTTTGTCGACACTGCCCAAGAATGCCCCAAAGTTTTAATGTGTGAAACTTTGCACGCAAGTTGTCACCATTCACACAGAAATCTGCTGATTAGAGAATCAGTTGGGAAATACATGGGGCAGGATTTTCATTGATCCGTGGAGGTGGGATTGGAGGCGTGTGAGGGGTTAAAATCTTGAAATTGGGGGGCATGAACCCATCCCGCCCCCAACCCGCCTCCATGCCAGTTTCAAAGGAGGCGGATACCCGACCTGTGCTGGGACCCGCCTCCCCGAGGCGGGAAGGGGATTAGTGCCAATTAACTGCCTGTTAACAGGTAGTTAACAGGCAGTTTTTAGCCTAATCCCTATTTTCAATGGTGAAGTGTGGGATTCCCGACAGCTCCAAACCACGCCAATTTAGCGAGGCGGGCCGTCGGGCTGAAGGGCTTGGAGGGGTCAAGATGTCCAGTGTTCAGGTGAGTGATGGGTGCATGAGTGCAGAGGTAAGTGTGTTTGGTGTGTTTAAAGAAGTTTTACTTACATAAGAACATAAGAACATAAGAAATAGGAGCAGGAGTAGGCCAATCGGCCCCTCGAGCCTGCTCCGCCATTCAATAAGATCATGGCTGATCTGATCCTAACCGCCAATCCACTATCACAGAACCATCTCCTGAATCTAACAGAATTAGACACACGAAATAGGAGCATGATCAGGCTACACGGCCCCTGGGCCCGCTCCGCTACCCACAGGGCCATGACCGATCCGAACCTAGACTCATGTCCAAATTCCTGCCCGCTCCCCGTAACCCTTAATTCCCTTTACTTCTAGGAAACTGTCTATTTCTGTTTTAAATTTATGTAATGATGTAGCTTCTACAGCTTTTTGGGGCAGCATATTCCATGGACCTACCACCCTCTGAGTGAAGTAGTTCCTCCTCATCTCAGTTTTGAAAGAGCAGCCCCTTATTCTAAGACTATGCCCCCTAGTTCTAGTTTCACCCATCATCGGGAACATCTTCCCCGCATCCACCCGATCCGACCCCTTCACAATCTTATATGTTTCAATAAGATCGCCTCTCATTCTTCTGAACTCCAATGAGTAGAGTCCCAATCTACTCAACCTCTCCTCATATGTCCATCCCCTCATCTCCGGGATTAACTGAGTGAACCTTCTTTGTACTGACTCGAGAGCAAGTATGTCCTTTCTTAAGTATGGACACCAAAACTGTACGCAGTATTCCAGGTGCGGCCTCACCAATACCTTGTACAACTGAAGCAATACCTCCCTATTTTTATATTCTATCCCCCTAGCAATGAAAGCCAACATTCCATTGGCCTTCTTAATCACTTGCTGCACCTGCATACTAACCTTTTGAGTTTCGTGCACCAGGACCCCCAGATCCCTTTGTACTTCAGTACTTTCCAGTTTCTTGCCATTAAGATAATAACTTGCTCTACGATTTTTCCTGCCAAAGTGCATAACCTCACACTTTCCAGTATTGTATTCCATCTGCCAAATCGCTGCCCACTTACTTAGCCTGTCGATGTCCCCTTGCAGGTTTTTTATGTCCTCCTCACTCACTACTTTCCCTCCCATCTTAGTATCATCTGCAAACTTTGATATGTTACACTCGGTCCCCTCCTCCAAATCGTTAATATAGATTGTAAAGAGTTGGGGACCCAGCACTGACCCCTGCAGAACACCACTAGTTACTGGTTGCCAGTCTGAGAATGAACCATTTATCCCAACTCTCTGCTGTACTTACCTTTACAGCCTTCCTTCCTTCAGGTCTCGGGAGTCCCTCATCTCACCGGCACAAAAAGCAGAATGGCCGCGAGCTGTCAAAAATTGCAGCACAGAGCTTTTTGTTCAGGGGAGATCTCTAACTCATCCTGAGAGGAAGGAATTAACTTAGAGTACAGATTGTCAATGTTTGACAGCTTCAAACAGCTGTCAAACGCTGATATTTCATCTGTCAAAATCTCTTGACAGATGAAATATCAGTCTGTGACGTCACCTGTTGCTGGGTGGCCCTTAATTGGCCTGCTGAGCCCGCTGGGCGGGCTCAACAAGGTCAATCAAGTCAAAATCACGTGGGTTGGCTAGAACTCGATGGAGGCGGGACTGCAACCCCGAATGCTGTAGTCCCGCCTCCTCAATGAAAATCCAGCCCATGGTCTCTGCTGGCTGGGTACTATTTGGCAGCCGAGGGGTAAAGGATTTATGTTTTGGGGGCCAAAAATGGTTGAATATCTGTATGTGGCCCAAAGTCAGTGTAACTATTTGCTTTTGCACATCAGAGCTGCTCTTGAGGACATTTTTCTTTAAGGGGGGGGTGGACGGGGGGAGAGGAGGGCTGTGTTAGCTGCTCTTGAAGCTGTTGGTCAGATTTTACAGATTTTCTAGGTTGGCATGTATGCTACTGGCTTTGCTAAATACAATCTATTTGAATATTCAAAGTCAGTTTGAAGACATCGGTCGATGATCAGTGTGCAGCTTAGTGAATTGTAGGTTTGTATTGGCAAGAAAATTTTAAAAGTACAATGGTACTTAATGTATCCTACTAGCCTTACCCATTATCGATTTGAGACCAATTTTGCTGTGCTAATTGCAATCAACATACAGCTCGGTATTATCAATTGTTTTAGAACAAAAATAGTATATATAGTGTGAGATTATTGTGAACTGGAATCATATTCAGTAGTCAGATGGATTAAGTTAACTCCCCCCTCCCAATAGCTTAATGTCACTGTGGTACTGAGCCATACAGAGGAGAAAGAGCCAAGGTTCGATCCCTAGAGTGCGCTGCGATAACTGATCAAAGCTGGGAAAGCAGAGGGGGTACAATTGGGCTAGGGAGGGGCAAACAAATCAGCCGATCACCACTGAGTGGCTGATGCTGGAAATGCGCACCTGTGGCATCAGATCAGGTTGTTACTGAGTTTAGGCTGTGATCCACCCCCACCCCCCCATGGCCTGCCAACATTCACCGTCTAGGTTCGCACGTGAACAGTGGCCACTTAGATCAGATACTGGAGAGTTTTTCGCAACTGTAGAACTATATCCCAGTTCGATTCATTGACTCAGGGAGAAGAGAAGACAAGGGGAAGAAAATTGATAAACATCGGTTTGTATCACAGTCCTGACAGTGCCACGTTTCAAGTGTTCACTGCACAGCACTGCAGCATGGGGAGAAGAACAGGGACATCTGAGGAGCTGGGAAATAGTCTGATCCTGTGACCATATGACCACAGAAAACTAAATATTTAACTCAGGTAATTCTGCCTGGAACGTTCCGACATTCTTCAAAAAAATATCCACCCTAGGTGCAGAAACGTTAAGGCCCATCAATAATGCCCATGCAAGACTGAAGGAAATTTATGGACAGACATGACTTGCATACAAGAGGACCTACCACACAGCACCATAAAACAAACTGGGACTTGGATAAACTTTTGATTCATACTGGGATTTGACTTGCATACAAATTGACTTCACAGTTGGTTCAAAGACCTGTGCATTCTTCAAGACAGTCAAGGCCTGAAACACTAAATTTCATGCTATATTGCTTTGTAGACTGAACTAACTTAGTCTAAAAATCAACATGCTGCATCAGTGAGAACACCTTTGAGAAATCTAAGAATTATACGGACTTGCGTATGGGTTATTAAAAAGGAATAGGTGTCCTACTGCTTTGGTCACCGTAAGTGATACAAAATGCTGAGTATTCTACCATGTAATGCTTTATATAACATACATATATCTACAACATATTAAATGGCATGCCCTTTTCTCCACATTAATGTTACTTCTATTTTTGAGTCAAACTTGGTACGACAACAATTATAAAGGTAAACTCTTATGGCAACATTTTAGAATATGAAGAACCTATGTTCAAGGTTTACCTGTCCTACTGTATTTACAGACCTCCAACCACTAGATAGCACTGTTCTGTGAGTCACTCAGGTACCTACCATTTTTGCTGAATTTCAGATGCTTTTTATATAATCTTTGGGACAGGCACTGTGAAGGAATAAGCCATATAACCTATTCAGAAAAATACACTATCTTATGAAAGAATTCTGGCCCTATTAAAACATGACAAACTGGGTTTGGAAATTTAGAAACCTAACTATGAAATAGCTATGAAAGCATTCTGGCTATTGAGATAAAACAGTTGTTGACCCTGAATAAATAACCTTATTGAAATAGAAGGTGAATGGCTCCGACAAGCTGACCTTTTGGGAACAAAACAATGATTCGCCCTGGATAAGGTGCTCTAATATAAATTTCGTAAAGATGGCACATAAGATAAGGAACATCTGCCCTCGTAAAGATGACATAAAGTAAGGAACACCTGCCGTCACACCATTTTTATATGGTCAACCCAGAACACCTGGAGATGAGAAAAGATTCTGGCTGATGTGGCAGTAAGAGTTGCAGAGGTCGGCAGAAATATGACTAGGGATAATTAACTTGCATCAGCAGAAAACCTTAAAGGAAATACCACTGGAAAAGGGTATAAATATTGAACTCTCAAATAGGATATCAGACTCGCTTTAATCGGGCAAAGCGATTCTCGGCTTCAGAGGCGGCTCTGTAGTCTACCATTCTTTGTATCTTAGGGATCAAAAGTATTTGATATTGGTGGATAACCTGTATAAGAGAACTTTAATAACTGTAATACTGTAGCAAAGTTAAGATTTAAAAGTAAGATTCTCTGTTAAAAAGATAGTATGTTTTCTCTTTTTAGAACTGTTAAAGTTGCGAGTGACTGATTCACCAAAGTTGCGAGTGACTGATTCACCAACTGTAAATTGCATGTCGGTTCTTTAATAAATCTATATATTTTTAGAATTATCTCACATAAGACTTCTGTATCAAAAACTCGTGAACTCAATCTCTGTACACTCTTTGGTGAGGAGTTGCAGAATTCTGAGGGAGTTTTCTGGACCCTCATAATATTCGGGACGTTACAGTCTAGCTAAACTTATTAAAAGCGCTATCTGGAGGACGGTAACATTCTCGGGTTGTTCCTTTCCTTTAGGGAGAGATAGCCCGGACCTTTAGACCCAATTAAGCGTCTTTAGGATTCAGCTACCTCAAACTTTAGTTGAAAGTGAACGTCTGAGAAATACGCCTGATCCTGGGTAGCCCTAAAGGGGCTAGGACTAGTAACTATCCCTTCAGTACAACTCCCTACCCACCTGACCTGTTTGCTGATATCCAGTTCCGAATTCAAGTCATGGCCTACCTGTTCCATTTTATTTCCTCAATAGTAGTGGACTGGCCTCAGGCCTTGTGTTTCAGCCTACCGAATGTCTGACAACTAGACTGGCATTGGTGCCCTCTCGCACCTCGGTTTCATATCTTTCTTAGGAGTGGTCGAGCCTCATGTCTACCACTTGGGCCTTCAGTCCCCACATCTTGATCCTCAACCTGACCTCAGACCTCCCTCACTTGCACACATTCCTCCTTCCCCCTCGAAGCTCTCCTCCAAGCATCCAATCTTTGTGCTGGCTAAACCTGCGCTGAACTCTTTACAAACACTTAAAGTGATTATACTTTTACTAATATATAGTATCAACTCCTGAAGTGCCTCAACAAACAAAGCTTGTTTTCACCTCAGTAATCTTAAACAGGTTTTTAGTTTAAATTTACCTTCCACATTATTGCAGGTGACCCAATGAAATCCAGCACAGGAGGACTGTTCACATGATCATGCACATGGCAAAGCAGCGTATTCTCTCATTCACCATAAACAATGCCGCAGTAGGTCATATACAGTACAGGAAACTTTGGTTTATCCGGAGGTTATATGTCCGGAATACTCGATCTAACGGCAAAAATCAGGAGCCGTTTTCTATATGTTTTTTTAGTTCTCGTTGCTTTTTTTTCCCCAGTCAAGCACTGCAAGGTCTGTAGCTGTAGCAATAGCTTCAGCTACAGATGCTTGCAGCTGCAGCTGATTGTTTTGAAGCTGTTGCTAAGCAACGGGTTTTGTTGATTCACACGGAGCTTCTCAGTTCTGTATGTTTAAACATTAACTCTGGTATGTCCGGCACTTTTGATGTTACAGCACCAGCTCGGTCCCGTCAGTGCCGGATATCAGAAAGTTTCCTGTATATAGCATTATATTCAGCTAGAAACAACACATAATATAAGACTTTCAGAAAGAAACTAGGTCATGGGGCTGGGAACTGAGGACAAAAAAAAATGTGGAATCTAATGTCTGACTTTTGGGGCTGGGGCTCCTGGGCATGGCTTCCATTGGCCCTTGGTTTAATCTGCCCCTGCTGGCAGCACTCAAGAGTGGCATCTGGGGTCTGGCAGCACTTGGGCAGGGGTAGCTAGAGTTTAGAAGTAGCAGAGTAACAACAAAGGGGTGGCTAGAGTTTGGAAGTTGCATTGCAAGTGAATCATTTATTTTCAACAATATTCGCGGGAAATTGGTGCTTGATCTTTGGCTGCGAATTGCTTTGCCAAGTGGAGTCACATTCCTTGATAGATGGCTCTCTGAAAATATCCCATTAACACAACACACCGACCGATCACAGTCCCAGCCCTGAACACTGATTACAGATGTTTCCAGACAGGCACTGAATTTGCAGAGGAGGAAGAAGAGTAGTAGATGGAGGAATAGGAACAAGAAGAGCTGGTTTTTATATAGCACCTTTAACAAAAACATCCCAAAGTACTTTGTGGGGGAAAATAAATAAAATAGTTAAAACAATGCCATCAAGTCATGTTGGGAGAGTTAGAAGAAATGATAGCAAGACTTAGCCAAAAAATGTGTGCATTGAGAAGGTTTTAAAGGTAGAGAGGAGAGAGGTCGATGAGTTTAAGGAGGGAATTCCAGAGGGTAGGACCCATGCTGTTGAAGACTCTTACACCAAATTGTGGAGCGTAGAGAGGACAGGATGCACAAAAGGCCATAGTTGGAGGACCAGAGCATGGGGCAGGATACAAAGCTGAAGGATGTTGCAGAGATAGGCTGGGCTGAGTTTTTGGATGGATTTGAAAGTGAGACTGAGCATTTAAATTCAAAACATTGAGGCCTAGAAATTCAGTATAGCCACTTTTGGGGCGGTAAAGTCGGGCGGGCGCTAAAGTTAGCGCCCGCCGGAAAGTGGAGGCCACTTCGCCGAAATTCAGTAGCTTTGGCCAAGGAGTTTGGGCGAGCGCTGAAACTGGCGTTGCACTCCTATCTTTAGGCGCTAAGCCGGCGGTGCGGACTGATAACGCCGAGGCCGGGCGCAGCGCAGGTGCGGTCATGTTTTGATTGACAGCAGACACCCTGACGCCGGCCAGCTCTTAAAGGGGGAAGGGTCGACTTTGTCTGCAGCCACGCCCTGGATAGTGGAGCCTTGCAGCTAGGCCTGAACACTGCTGGTGGACCCAAATAGCGCCTGAAGCCATGCAGAAGGCCCGTGAACGAGCGCAGCGCTTCTCAGAGCATGCTTTGAGGGTGCTGCTTAGGGGGTTGGAAAAGAACAGAGAGATCTTGTGCCCGGACAGTGGCAAGAAGGCTCCCAGGAGGCAGTACAGGAGAGCCTGGAGGGAAATCGCCCTGAGGGTGTCAGCCAACAGCGATGTCCCCAGGACTGGTGACCAATGCCGCAAGAAGTTCAACGACCTCAGTCGGTTGGTCAGGGTGAGTACCCTTTCCAGTGTCCTCCTCATCCTTGCATGTGCACCTCACATTATGGGCAAAGGGACCTCAAAGGCCTAATGGCCAGCCCTCCTCCCGCAGCTATGGCACTGGCATGATCATCAATAGCACTCTCTGCACTTAACACACTGGCCAAGCTATTCAACCATGGGAGGCAGTGCACACAACAACAGGGCACCACACTGTACTTAGAGGCCGTCCTTTCTCTTGCAGGCCAAGCTGGCGCGGAATTTGAAGAGCCAGACTGTCACCGGGGGAGGCCGTCCCCAGTTCCAGCAGCTCAGTCAGCTGGAGGAGAGCGTGGCTCGACTCGTGCATGGCCGGGTGACTGGCCCCGTTGCTATTGGAGATGCCGACCCTGTGCTGGGACCCAATGGTAAGGACATGACCGTTTGGACCTCTCTGGTTCCCCTTGCGCTTCAGATCTACATCCTTTGCCACTGTCCCACCAATGCGCATAATGGCACTACTCATGCCTCCCTCGCTGACGCCCTGTCCTCACTCTAAAGCTACTCTTGTGCCTTCCTGCTTTCAGCTGGTGAGGAGGAGGTCCCTGAAGCTGAGAGTGCCAGTCCCTCGGAAGAGGAGGACGACGAGGACCAAGAGGAAGGCGGCACATCGGGGGAACCCTCATCCGCGCCAGGGGATGGCAATGGAGGGGACACGTCTTGCCTGGAGGAGAGCCAGGGGGAAGTGTTGCAGGGGGGTGTAGCTCCTGGGCCCAGTGGCGTCCAGGCACGCGGGAAGGGTCGGGCAGCATGGTTGCCTTCTCCCCAGAGGGGGGAAGTGTTGCAGGGGAGGGCAGCTGCTGGGCCCAGTGGCGTCCAGGCACGCGGGAAGGGTCGGGCAGCATGGCTGCCTTCTCCCCAGAGGGGGGAAGTGTTGCAGGGGAGGGCAGTTGCTGGGCCCAATGGCGTCCAGGCACGCGGGAAGGGTCGGGCAGCTCGGCGGCCTTCTCCCCAGAGGGAGAGTCCGCCCTCCAGTCCGGAGACGGTCCTCGCCCAGGAGGTGCGCCTCCTTGATGAAATGTCCGTGGCCTCGGAGCGGCGCCACAACGAGTTCATGGGGGTTGTGGGACAGTTGCCTCAGGCCATTGAGTCCCTGGCTCATAGTGTGGCCAATTTCGGGGACTCACAGGCCAGGGGTGTCGAGCAACTCACGGCAGCACAGGCCAGGGGTGTCGAGCAACTCGCGGCAGCACAGGCCAGGGGTGTCGACCAACTCGCGGCAGCACAGGACGCGAGTCGCGAGTTCTTGAGTGGTGCCGTCCAGACACTGGCTGATCTGATGCGGGCACAGACCAGGGCAGTTCGCGCACTCACTTCTGCCACACTCGCTGTGTCACGGAAGCATCGCCAGGGCACCCGCCGCCCTGCTGCAGCACAGCGGTCTGGCCTTCACCAGATTGCTGCGCTTGCTGCAGTGCCAGGCCGGCCGAGTGCCAGTGTCTCTGGCGACCAGCGAGCACCTGGCATCAGCCAGCTTGCCCCCATTGCTGCAGCTGCCACTGCCACTCCCCCAGCCAAGGTGCGACGAGCTGCTGGAGAGACTGATGCTGGCCAGCCACAGCTGCAGCAGTCAGCAGCCGGCCCCTCCAGGGCCGGACCTCGTCTAAGCCGACCCCCAAGGGCATCTGCCGTCACGCATTGTGCCCCTCAGGAGCCTTCCCCCAGCCTTGCAACACCCACAGGGCCCAGGTTGAGGCGGAGCAACAGGTCGGGCAGGGGCCGGAGAAGCCTGCACAAGGACTCACCCTCTCGGCACACCAAGTAGAGTGTGTTGCCAACTGTTTTTTTTATATGGGGGTGTTTGTGTTCTGGAGGGGGGGGGCTTATTTTGGTAAGGCCGAAGATGAAGGCAAATGTTTTTTTATATGGGGGTGTTTGTGTTCTGGAGGGGGGGGGCTTATTTTGGTAAGGCCGAGGATGAAGGCCAATTGGAAGGACAATTTTTGTTATTCCTCCCCAGGTTGTGGGAGTGAGATATGTTTTTGACTGTTTTTTGGGGGTCTTGTCTGTTTTTCTGTTTCATGTGGGAAGGGCCCTGAGTTTGTTAAATAAAGCTTTTTATTTATTCAGCTTGTCCAGGTGTCATGTTTCAAGTGGTTGTTGCGTTAACCGGCTGAGGGCTTGCGGAGCGGCTGCATTCAGGTGCGTTCATTGCCACAAGCCATTCCCTGACAGGGGGCCTAGAAGTGTTGTTCAATAAGCCGCCGGCGGACGGCCCTTGGACCTTGTGGCTCCCTCCTGGGCTGGTACTCCTCCTCCTCCTCCTCCTCCTCATGGTCCTCCTGCTCGTCCTCCTGAGGTGGTGGTCCAACGCGAGGTGGCAGTGCCTGAGTCCTGCGGATAGCCAGGTTGTGCAGCATGCAGCAAACGACGACGAACTGGGAGACTCTATCCGGCGAATACTGTAGAGATCCGCCGGAACGATCCAGGCAGCGGAACCGTTGCTTGAGGACGCCAATCGTTTGCTCTATGATGTTCCTTGTGGCTTGATGGCTTTTGTTGTATGCCTCCTCCGCAGGGGTCCTGGGCGCGCGGAGCGGGGTCATGAGCCATGTACACAAAGGGTAGCCCTTGTCCCCAATAAGCCATCCCCTTGGTGGAGGCTGTGCCTGGAACATGTCAGCCACAGTAGTCTGGCGCAGGATAAATGCATCGTGGCTGCTTCCTGGAAAGCGGGCATTGACAGCTAGGATGCGCTGCCTGTGGTCACACACCAGCTGTACATTGAGGGAATGGTAGCCCTTCCGGTTGCGGTAATCCTCGGCATTGTCGATAGGTGCCCGCATAGCCACATGCGTGCAGTCAATGGCGCCCTGCACCATGGGGAAGTCGGCGGTCCTGGCAAATCCGACTGCATGCTGCTCCTGCCTCTCTAGGGTCATGGGGAAGGAGATGAATTAGTGTCTCCTTGCGAAAAGGGCATCGGTGACCTGCCGGATGCAACGATGCACGGCGAACTGGGAGATGTTCGCTATGTCCCCAGCAGCGGCTTGGAAGGAGCCGTTTGCATAAAAGTTCAGAGCCACCGTGACCTTCACTTCCACCGACAGAGACGTCCTGCACATCAGCTGTGGACGCAGATCTCTGTGAAGCAGCTGGCAGATCTCTGCAACCACCTCCCTTCTGAAGCGCAGCCTCTTAACACAATGCGCGGCAGTCATGGTGAGATAGGACACCTGCTGCCGGTATTCCCTGAGTGGGTAAGGCCTACGTTGCCGACGCCTGATGGCCCCTCTGCGTCTAGGCATGGCTGGCCCTCTCACACAGCGTCTGCGAGCCCTTCGCACATAATGCTGGAACTGAGGGTTGGAACCCCATGCAGCCCCCATAATAAACTTGCAAACAGTGAAATCACAATGAGTCTAATTTCCAAGCTCTGGCCAGAAGCCAAAAATACCTCTCCTATGTTGTCCCAAATCAGTAAGGTCTGTTCCTTGGTCTCTGTCCAGAAATCCAAAG
Organism: Somniosus microcephalus; assembly: GCF_052327205.1. Lineage (NCBI taxonomy): Eukaryota > Metazoa > Chordata > Chondrichthyes > Squaliformes > Somniosidae > Somniosus > Somniosus microcephalus. The sequence continues at coordinate 173,105,638 of NC_140999.1, read as the reverse complement.
CACTAAAGTCATGGCAGCAAAATGGCTGGCCTTTATAGTTCAGTCTAAGTGCCTTTAATTAGCGCTCCCCAAGGCCCGCAGGGCCTCTGCTGCGTTCCAGTTCACAGTTCTTAACAGCGCCACGCCCACATTGGGCGGGCGCCACTGAATTTCCGGTTTGGGGTGCACAAACAGCGTTGCACGACGAAATGACGCCATAAGCTGCGCGCGCAGCTGAGCGGGCGCAAACACTTTGCGCCGGCGCTAAATGTCAACTGAAGTTGGGCGTAGGCGCAGTTTGGACTGCGCCCGGGCGCTAAGTGCCTAGCGCTGGAAATCTACCCCTCTTAAGGCGTTAACGGCTGGCGAACGCTACTGAATTTCTAGGCCTGAGAGTCTGTCAGCCAATGTAAGCCAGTGAGGATAGGGGTGATGGGTGAGCAGGACTTTGTATGGGACAGGATACTGGTGGCTGAGTTTCGCACAAGTAGGAGTTTATGGAGAGTGGAAGATTAGAAGGCAACGAGGAGTACATTGGAGATATTGGCCTAGAAATTCAGTTGCCTTAGCGCCGCTTTTGAGGCGCTAGAGAGACTAGCGCCAGAGTTATGGCCAGTTTAAAAATTCCCTGGGGCCCTAAATCGGCGTTGCACCGGTAGCGCTGCGCCGGCACCGATGACGTCATCGGTGTGCGCAGCGTCCCGGTTGCCGTGGTAACCCGCCTGAACTCCGAAATTGAGTTGCGGCCGCCTCGCCCG